>NC_072897.1:1204087-1806131 GCF_027943255.1 Anastrepha obliqua
ATTTATAGCCAATACCTTGGTAAAATCTGACAACGCCTATATCCGCATTTTAAATACAAATTATAATACAGTATCTTTAAAGCAAAGCACCATTTTAACTGAAAATGTTTCTGATTACGACATAATAAACAATGACACAGGTAATGCACAAAGAAAAACGGATATTCTCAACAAATTTACAAAAAAATTTCCTAAAACATACGAAAAACAATTCACAAACCTATGTTCCGAATACAGTGACATATTTGGGTCAGAAACAGAAACAATAACAACAAATAATTTTTATAAGCAAAAGTTAATGGTTAAAGACAAACAGCTGGTATACATAAAGAACTACCGTATACCCCACACACATAAGGATGAAATTGAGAGACAAGTAAACAAACTTATAGAAGACAAAATAGTCGAATCATCATTTTCAGAATACAATAGTCCAATACTATTGGTACCAAAAAAGTCTCTACCGAACTCAGTTGAAAAAAGATGGAGATTAGTAATCGACTACAGACAAATCAACAAAAAATTAATTGCAGATAAATTCCCGTTACAGAGAATAGATGACATTTTAGACCAACTCGGAAGGGCAAAGTATTTTTCATGTCTCGATCTAATGACTGGATTTCATCAAATAGAACTTGATAAAAATTCAAGAAATTTAACATCTTTTTCAACCAACAACGGTTCATACAGATTTACTAGACTACCATATGGCTTAAAGGTAGCACCTAATTCATTCCAAAGAATGATGACAATTGCTTTCAGTGCTTTAAAACCAGAGCAAGCTTTCTTATATATGGATGACTTAGTAGTCCTTGGTTGCTCTGAAAAACATATGCTTTCAAACTTGAAAAATGTTTTCGATTTATGTAGAACACATAATCTAAAATTACACCCTGAAAAATGTTCATTTTTTATGCATGAAGTAACCTACCTCGGGCATAAATGTACAAACAAGGGGATACTTCCAGACGACAATAAGTACTCGGTAATAAAAAATTATCCTACACCCACAGACGGAGATAGTGCAAAAAGGTTCGTCGCCTTTTGCAACTACTACCGCAGGTTTATTAAAAACTTCGCTGAATATTCAAGACACCTAACAAGGTTATCAAAAAAGGGAATTGCTTTCGAATGGACAAAAGAATGCAATGATGCATTTGTGTACGTCAAAAGGGCATTAATGAGTCCTACATTGTTACAATATCCCGACTTTAAAAAACCATTTTGCTTAACAACAGACGCAAGCAAATACGCGTGTGGTGCAGTACTTACTCAGGAATATGAAGGAAAACATTTACCAGTAGCATATGCCTCCAAAAGTTTCACAAAAGGAGAAAGCAACAAGTCGACAATTGAACAAGAGTTAGCTGCCATACACTGAGCAATAACTCATTTCAGACCTTATATCTATGGTACAAAGTTGTTAGTTAGAACCGATCACAGACCCCTGTCTTACCTGTTCTCAATGAAGAATCCAAGTTCAAAACTAACACGAATGGGACTTGATTTAGAAGAGTATGATTTCGTAGTAGAATATCTTAGAGGAAAAGATAATCACGTTGCGGACGCTTTGTCTCGCATTACAATCAATGACTTAAAAGGAATAAATGAAAAGAATCAAAATATATACAAAATAGTGACTAGATCAATGTCGAAAAATAACAGCAGTCAAACTACACAGCACCACAGTAAAACATATGATAAGCCCAAAATATATGTCCCAATTAATAACACTGACGTCAGGAAATACAATAAATTAAAGATTACACCCACACGATGTTACATCAAACGAGGAAAACCTATAACGGCATATATAAAAATTGATGACTTATATGTTAATGGGAAAATTGACTTAGGACAATTCTTCTCTAGGCTCGACGAAGTGGCCGACAAATATGGCATTAATAATTTACAAGTGGCACCCAGCCAGAAAATTTTCGAATTTGTCTCGATTAATGATTTTAAAAATAAGGGCAATATGATATTAAATAAAGTAAAAGTAGCGCTACTGAATGAGGTGACCCACATTAATGATGCTAAAACTGTAATGGACATTCTAAAAAGATACCACGATGACCCTATAGAAGGCGGTCATTGCGGAATTTTCAGAACACTTATGAAAATTAAAAGACATTACTTCTGGAATAAAATGTCAAAAGATGTTGCTAAGTACGTAAAAACTTGCGAAAAATGCCAGAAAACCAAAATAACAAAGCATTTAAAAACCAATGACTATAACACCAACACCTACAGGTATATTTGATACAGTTATTGTAGACACAATAGGCCCACTACCTACAACAATTAATGGCAATACTTATGCAGTCACAATAATATGCGACATGACAAAATATTTAGTCACGATACCCATCCAAGACAAAAATGCCAAGACAGTTGCGAAAGCAATATTTGAAAAGTTTATTCTTACCTACGGTCCAATGAAGACGTTCATTTCGGACATGGGTACAGAATACAAAAATTCAATACTAACAGAGCTATGTGAATTGCTAAAAATAGAGAAACTTAATTCAACTGTTTACCACCACCAAACACTAGGAGTAATAGAAAGATCACATAAAACTTTCAATCATTACATATCGATTGACAAAAACGACTGGGATGAGTGGCTACAATACTTCACATACTGTTTTAACACCACTCCTTCTACAGTACATGACTATTGTCCGTATGAATTAGTTTTTGGAAAAACACCAAACATGTTTCAGCAGTTCACAAATGTAGACCAAATCACTCCATTATATAACATAGATAACTACGCTAGAGAAGTAAGATTTAGGCTAGAAGTAGCACATAAAAGAACTCGCAATATGATAGATATAGCTAAAATTAAGCAAAAAACATTTTATGATAAAAATAGTTTAGATCACAATTTTAGCATAGGCAATTTAGTTTTACTTAGGAATGAAGTGGCCCATAAACTGGAACCCCAATATTGTGGGCCTTATACCATTAAATCAATAGATAATAAAAATAATGTTACTATAGTCGATAATCTTTAAAATCTTTAAAAGAACAAATAGTTCACAAAAATAGGCTTAAGATTTATCAACAATAAGTAGTTTTAAAGACGCGTCTAAACTTAGAAAATTAATACAATATATACATATAATTATATAAAATTAAGATTACTCTTATGTACATATTTTTATCTTAACAATTCAATGTAAAAGAATGTTCATACACAAAAAAGTTGTATGAGCATTCTTCTGAAGAAGGGAGGTGTAGTATGATTATAAGTCGGATATGCCTTAACATTAATATTCATAAACATTTATTGTTTTGTTTTGGTTTTAAAATAATTTATTGTCCACTTATGCATTCACTTTGCTGTGCCGTTTAAATAGTACCATATTTCTTAAAAGGTTCATTACACTTGAAACTAAACGCAAACATAGCTAAATGAATGCTATGTGCGGTACAAAAAATACGTGCGGCAAATAGCACAAACACACTCACTTAACCGACGCACCGCACACACACGCGTTATCGGATTTAAACCAAACTTCACACAAACCTTTGCCAAAGCAACACCAACAATATGTGAAACTTTCATTGTTTTCCTTAAACGCGTTGCTGAGATTACCCCGGACAAATGCACACTTTTTTTCGGCTTAATTTTTATATATATAGATGCGCATATACAGTGTCGAACAAAACAAATTGAGCTCATTCATACTTCGATGTAATTATATTTTCCTAATGTGAAATGTCAGTTTAAATATAAATTAAATACCCAGAAATTAAGAGGAACTATTCATAAAAAAACTTAACAAATAGTTTACTTCATAAAAATATATGCGTAAAAAACAATACATATGCGATATTTAGAGCGAGAAAACATATTGGAATAACAATAATTAACTAATATTTTATAGCATAACCATTATTTTTTACAACTTCACTACATCTTTTTGGCATGGAAGCTATTAGATTGTTGATAACATCAAGTGGAATATCCAACCAGGCTTGTTTAGCAGCTTCAAATAGCTTATTTTTGTCCCCATTTACTCCTTGCCTGTCTATCCTCCTATCGAGTACCTCCCAAAGGTTCTCAATTGGATTGAGGTCCGGAGATTGTGCTGGCCACTCGAGCATATTGATTTTTCCCGATGCGATCCAATTTGCTACCAACTTCGAGGTGTGCTTTGGGTCGTAATCTTGTTGGAACGACCACGAAAGTGGCATATTCCACTCAACATGGAGAAGCATCACGCTCTCTAGTATATTTTGGTATACAAACCTATCCAAAATTCCATCTTTTAAATGGAGAGGTCCAACACCAAACCCAGAAAAACAACCCCATACCATAATACCACCTGCGCCATGCTTAACCGTACCTTTGCAGTATCGAGGATCTCAACGAGGCTTTTTTGCTACTCTATAACTGTTCAGTCCACCTGCACATGCTCTGCGTTGTACAGCTCGGTTGCTAACCTTTAAGTTCAGCTCTTTAACTATTCTTGCTGCCGACTTCTCTGGATCTTTCTTCAATTCTATCAATATTTTGGAGTCTTCGTGCTGTGTAGTACCTTTGGATCGTCCTCCATGGTGAAGAGTTTCAACACTTTCAGTTTCTCGGAATTTTTTTATAATGAAACTAACTGTTGATTATTTCATTGCGAACTTTTGACAAATATCCTTTTGCGATAAACCGTTCTTGTGGTCGTTTATAATCATTTTTTTTTTTTTTCAATTGAACTGAATGTTTTTTCCCCGCCATTAGCACGTTTGTTTAATAAAAGTAGAGAATTCTAGAATTCTCAATAGGAAACTACTACTGACTTATTCCAACGCTCACATTGACCACAATAAAAACAAAGTATCTTAGTACACATGGCTTCTACAGTAGCACAAAAATAACGGAATTTTAGTCGCCTACTTCGACAAACTGAGACGAGTCCAATATGTTTTGTCGCACTGGATATTGTATATGCTTGCCTTTTTTCGCATATAATGTAATACAGTCTTATCTTAGAAAATATTTTTTATGTTTTCATATAACAACTGGTTGCATTTCCTTTCTGTGATATTTCTTATTTAATATAATATTTGCAAGAGTAAAAAAGAAATAGCTTCACTAGAAGGTATCAGTCCAATATGTTTTGTTCGACACTGTATGTCTATATGATGTGTATATGCATGTGCACTTAAATATATATACTATATATATATAATTGGCGCGCACACCCGGTTTGGCTGTTTGGCCGAGCTCCTCCTCCTATTTGTGGTGTGCGTCTTGATGTTGTTCCACAAATGGAGGGACCTACATATTCAAGCCGACTCCGAACGGCAAATATTTTGACGTGATAACGTCTTATAATTCGCTTTAGCCGGCTGCACGCACGAAAAAATGTGTCGTTACCTTGCTCATTTGTCGTTACTTTGCTCATTGTCGTTACCTTGAATGAACTGCAAGCGAAAGCGCGGAACGAACGACAAAGCAAACAAAGCAAACGAACGGCAACGTTCGACATCTTGCTCTCTCCTACTTAAGTAAGCGTACATATGCATGTATATGCGCATATGTACATATAAAAATTCACGTATTTGTATTTGCATATGTCTTCTTATTGATTATTATTAATTTGATTTACTTAAAGAATTTAAAATAAAACCAAGTTTGTTAATAATACCTGTTGTTTTAATGTTATTATTATAAATTTTTTTATTATATATTATATGAAGGAAAAAATGTATGGTAATATTTACCACATACCTTATAAGATATGTTGTATACTAATATATGTACTATATATAAACATGCATATACATATACAATTTCGCGCAATTTTCAAAAAGAACAAATCTTTATGTAAAGATGCATACAAATCATATGGACATATCAAATATAGGAATGTATTCCGTACGCAAGCAAATGTAAGCTAATGTGCTTGAACTGCAAGCGAGAGCGCGGAATGAACGACAAAGAGCACAATCGGCCCCCGCGTTCGGCAACGTTCGACATCTGGCTCTGTCCTACTTGAGTGAGCATATATATGTATGTATATGTATGTATATGCGCATTTGTATATAAATTCACATACTTGTATTTGCATATGCCTTCTTCCTGAACCATTTCTCTGTTGAGAATAGGACGATGATAGAAAAAGTAGGAAATGAAAGGGAGTGTTTCGAGTGTAAAGTGTCTTGAAAAAGGCAAATCAATGATGGTGCCTGTTAGTGCTGTTGACTTATTAACGTCTGATGCACAATCGAAATTGAAGACATCTTTCATGAATTTGATAAATGTTTCGTCATTTTTCACGTTTATGTAAATGTAACTTGACCTATTCCATTGCAATTCCATTTACCTCCTCCTCTATATCCATACAAAATATCTATCAAACAAATAAAATTAAAATTTTGTTTTGAAAATTGCAACCATTCCATCAATATTTTCTTATGACGTTGTCACGTTAAACTATCGTCAGTAAACCGACTTTACAGACAACCTCTTTTTTTTACGAGGAGCTTTTTCATGGAAGAAATACACTCGGAGGTTTGCCATTGCTTGCCGAGGGGCGACCGCTATTACAAAAATGCTTTTCTTAATTTTGATGTTTCACCAAGATTCGAACCTACGTTCTCTGTGAATTCCGAATGGTAGTCACGCACCAACCCATTCGGATACGGGGCCCGCCGCATGTGCACTTGCCACAGAAAATAATATTACGGTAAAACTTCTCAAGAAATCCAGCGCGCATTCATAGGCACAGTGCACAGTCATACGCACATCATTATAGTAACCTTCAGATATGTGCAGTAACCTTCAAATATGTACAGGAACCTTCAAATACTCTGATTTCAGAGTAAGTTTCTAACCTTGCAGATATATATGCATTTGTTTTCGTGCACTTTTTATCAATTGAAGAACTACATACGTAAAGTAATATACTAATTAACTATTTACTTACTATCGGAGAACATAAAATAATTGTTTCGAAATTTGAAATGTCCGACACAGAACTTTTTTTATAAGATACTTCTTGTTTTCTTCTCCAACTTACTGTATGTTCATGCGCTCACTTGACGCACAGCAGCTGCGGTTGTCGAGCATTTAGAAGACACATTTACATACCCACCATTTATTGGTACAAACATATATATGAGTCGCGACCATTCGACATGACAAAAATTCAATATTTACCAAATATTGGCAAATAATTCCTCGCAAAATATTCCAATATTGAATGTTTTTGAATAGTCGAGAAAATTGGCTAATGGGCGGCTCGTTTAATGAATGCAAGTACTTTGCTCTTAGAACTATTAGCTCGAATTTATCAATACATTTTTTGATGATGAGTTTTTCTTGTATTGTACAATAGTTGAATCTGTTGCTGTTTCACTCATAAAAACAAAATTAAAAGGGAATGCCAGAAATCTCATAGACAGAGAAACAACAATTTCTGAAATAATTACAAAACTTAACAGGTCGGTTAAAGGAGAATCGGTAGAAGTATTAGCTGCAAAAATAATGAGTATCAGACAGAACAACAAACCAGCTAATAGTTATTGTAATGAGATAGAAGCTCTTACAAAAACCTTAGAAAGTGCCTATATCACAGATGGGTTGTCGGCAGAACTTGCAAGCAGATACTCGACACAAACTGCAGTAAAAGCATTGACCAAAAACTGCAGCATTGAAAAGGTCAAATTAATAATGGAAGATGGCCATTTTACAAATATGAACGATGCGATAAGCAAATTCATTGGTAGCTGTACTGAAGCTACAGGACAACAAAACACAATACTACATTTTGGTCAACGACCATTCAATGGACGATTTGCAAGAAATGGAAGGTTCCAAAGAAGAAACAACTTCCCCAGAAATCAAAATCGTTCAAATTTTGATAATTTAGGAAATAATAATCAAAATAGAAATCGTTACCGACAAGGCAGACCAAATTTCAACCGGAACATGACACACAATGTACGAGTTGCCCAATCGGACGAAAACAACTCGGAAAACTAATCTACTCCTCTAAGATACATACGCTTAACCTTAACTTTAGTATTTTTGTACAACTTAAAATAGCAGATTTAAATACAAACATTACACTACTTGTAGATACTGGTGCAGAAATATCACTCTTAAAATTCAATAAATCCACTTTTCAAAAAATAAACACAAAACACATTGCAGCATTAAGCGGTATAGGGCAAAGCAAAATCAGTTCTATTGGTACAATATTTTTTGATTTAAAATTTACGAACTTTTTAATTCCACATAAATTTCACGTTATCCCAGATAACTTTCCAATCCCATGTGATGGTATAATAGGCATGGATTTCATGAAAAAATTCAATTGTGTATTAGACTTTACTCAAAATTACGATGCTCTAATTCTGAGACCAGACAATTTAACACAAATTATAGAAATACCAATAACAACAACATGGAACGACGAAATAATTATTCCCGCAAGGTTAGAAGTTATACGAAAAATAAACTTACCTAATACCTTGGATGAGGCACTGATTCCAAATCAAGAACCACACCCTGGAATATTTATAGCCAATACCTTGGTAAAATCTGACAACGCCTATATCCGCATTTTAAATACAAATTATAATACAGTATCTTTAAAGCAAAGCACCATTTTAACTGAAAATGTTTCTGATTACGACATAATAAACAATGACACAGGTAATGCACAAAGAAAAACGGATATTCTCAACAAATTTAGAAAAAAATTTCCTAAAACATACGAAAAACAATTCACAAACCTATGTTCCGAATACAGTGACATATTTGGGTCAGAAACAGAAACAATAACAACAAATAATTTTTATAAGCAAAAGTTAATGGTTAAAGACAAACAGCTGGTATACATAAAGAACTACCGTATACCCCACATACATAAGGATGAAATTGAGAGACAAGTAAACAAACTTATAGAAGACAAAATAGTCGAATCATCATTTTCAGAATACAATAGTCCAATACTATTGGTACCAAAAAAGTCTCTACCGAACTCAGTTGAAAAAAGATGGAGATTAGTAATCGACTACAGACAAATCAACAAAAAATTAATTGCAGATAAATTCCCGTTACAGAGAATAGATGACATTTTAGACCAACTCGGATCTAATGACTGGATTTCATCAAATAGAACTTGATAAAAATTCAAGAAATTTAACATCTTTTTCAACCAACAACGGTTCATACGGATTTACTAGACTACCATATGGCTTAAAGGTAGCACCTAATTCATTCCAAAGAATGATGACAATTGCTTTCAGTGCTTTAAAACCAGAGCAAGCTTTCTTATATATGGATGACTTAGTAGTCCTTGGTTGCTCTGAAAAACATATGCTTTCAAACTTGAAAAATGTTTTCGATTTATGTAGAACACATAATCTAAAATTACACCCTGAAAACTGTTAATTTTTATGCATGAAGTAACCTACCTCGGGCATAAATGTACAAACAAGGGGATACTTCCAGACGACAATAAGTACTCGGTAATAAAAAATTATCCTACACCCACAGACGGAGATAGTGCAAAAAGGTTCGTCGCCTTTTGCAACTACTACCGCAGGTTTATTAAAAACTTCGCTGAATATTCAAGACACCTAACAAGGTTATCAAAAAAGGGAGTTGCTTTCGAATGGACAAAAGAATGCAATGATGCATTTGTGTACGTCAAAAGGGCATTAATGAGTCCTACATTGTTACAATATCCCGACTTTAAAAAACCATTTTGCTTAACAACAGACGCAAGCAAATACGCGTGTGGTGCAGTACTTACTCAGGAATATGAAGGAAAACATTTACCAGTAGCATATGCCTCCAAAAGTTTCACAAAAGGAGAAAGCAACAAGTCGACAATTGAACAAGAGTTAGCTGCCATACACTGAGCAATAACTCATTTCAGACCTTATATCTATGGTACAAAGTTGTTAGTTAGAACCGATCACAGACCCCTGTCTTACCTGTTCTCAATGAAGAATCCAAGTTCAAAACTAACACGAATGGGACTTGATTTAGAAGAGTATAATTTCGTAGTAGAATATCTTAGAGGAAAAGATAATCACGTTGCGGACGCTTTGTCTCGCATTACAATCAATGACTTAAAAGGAATAAATGAAAAGAATCAAAATATATACAAAATAGTGACTAGATCAATGTCGAAAAATAACAGCAGTCAAACTACACAGCAGCACAGTAAAACATATGATAAGCCCAAAATATATGTCCCAATTAATAACACTGACGTCAGGAAATACAATAAATTAAAGATTACACCCACACGATGTTACATCAAACGAGGAAAACCTATAACGGCATATATAAAAATTGATGACTTATATGTTAATGGGAAAATTGACTTAGGACAATTCTTCTCTAGGCTCGACGAAGTGGCCGACAAATATGGCATTAATAATTTACAAGTGGCACCCAGCCAGAAAATTTTCGAATTTGTCTCGATTAATGATTTTAAAAATAAGGGCAATATGATATTAAATAAAGTAAAAGTAGCGCTACTGAATGAGGTGACCCACATTAATGATGCTAAAACTGTAATGGACATTCTAAAAAGATACCACGATGACCCTATAGAAGGCGGTCATTGCGGAATTTTCAGAACACTTATGAAAATTAAAAGACATTACTTCTGGAATAAAATGTCAAAAGATGTTGCTAAGTACGTAAAAACTTGCGAAAAATGCCAGAAAACCAAAATAACAAAGCATTTAAAAAAACCAATGACTATAACACCAACACCTACAGGTATATTTGATACAGTTATTGTAGACACAATAGGCCCACTACCTACAACAATTAATGGCAATACTTATGCAGTCACAATAATATGCAACATGACAAAATATTTAGTCACGATACCCATCCAAGACAAAAATGCCAAGACAGTTGCGAAAGCAATATTTGAAAAGTTTATTCTTACCTACGGTCCAATGAAGACGTTCATTTCGGACATGGGTACAGAATACAAAAATTCAATACTAACAGAGCTATGTGAATTGCTAAAAATAGAGAAACTTAATTCAACTGTTTACCACCACCAAACACTAGGAGTAATAGAAAGATCACATAAAACTTTCAATCATTACATATCGATTGACAAAAACGACTGGGATGAGTGGCTACAATACTTCACATACTGTTTTAACACCACTCCTTCTACAGTACATGACTATTGTCCGTATGAATTAGTTTTTGGAAAAACACCAAACATGTTTCAGCAGTTCACAAATGTAGACCAAATCACTCCATTATATAACATAGATAACTACGCTAGAGAAGTAAGATTTAGGCTAGAAGTAGCACATAAAAGAGCTCGCAATATGATAGATATAGCTAAAATTAAGCAAAAAACATTTTATGATAAAAATAGTTTAGATCACAATTTTAGCATAGGCAATTTAGTTTTACTTAGGAATGAAGTGGCCCATAAACTGGAACCCCAATATTGTGGGCCTTATACCATTAAATCAATAGATAATAAAAATAATGTTACTATAGTCGATAATCTTTAAAATCTTTAAAAGAACAAATAGTTCACAAAAATAGGCTTAAGATTTATCAACAATAAGTAGTTTTAAAGACGCGTCTAAACTTAGAAAATTAATACAATATATACATATAATTATATAAAATTAAGATTACTCTTATGTACATATTTTTATCTTAACAATTCAATGTAAAAGAATGTTCATACACAAAAAAGTTGTATGAGCATTCTTCTGAAGAAGGGAGGTGTAGTATGATTATAAGTCGGATATGCCTTAACATTAATATTCATAAACATTTATTGTTTTGTTTTGGTTTTAAAATAATTTATTGTCCACTTATGCATTCACTTTGCTGTGCCGTTTAAATAGTACCATATTTCTTAAAAGGTTCATTACACTTGAAACTAAACGCAAACATAGCTAAATGAATGCTATGTGCGGTACAAAAAATACGTGCGGCAAATAGCACAAACACACTCACTTAACCGACGCACCGCACACACACGCGTTATCGGATTTAAACCAAACTTCACACAAACCTTTGCCAAAGCAACACCAACAATATGTGAAACTTTCATTGTTTTCCTTAAACGCGTTGCTGAGATTACCCCGGACAAATGCACACTTTTTTTCGGCTTAATTTTTATATATATAGATGCGCATATACAGTGTCGAACAAAACAAATTGAGCTCATTCATACTTCGATGTAATTATATTTTCCTAATGTGAAATGTCACTTTAAATATAAATTAAATACCCAGAAATTAAGAGGAACTATTCATAAAAAAACTTAACAAATAGTTTACTTCATAAAAATATATGCGTAAAAAACAATACATATGCGATATTTAGAGCGAGAAAACATATTGGAATAACAATAATTAACTAATATTTTATAGCATAACCATTATTTTTTACAACTTCACTACATCTTTTTGGCATGGAAGCTATTAGATTGTTGATAACATCAAGTGGAATATCCAACCAGGCTTGTTTAGCAGCTTCAAATAGCTTATTTTTGTCCCCATTTACTCCTTGCCTGTCTATCCTCCTATCGAGTACCTCCCAAAGGTTCTCAATTGGATTGAGGTCCGGAGATTGTGCTGGCCACTCGAGCATATTGATTTTTCCCGATGCGATCCAATTTGCTACCAACTTCGAGGTGTGCTTTGGGTCGTAATCTTGTTGGAACGACCACGAAAGTGGCATATTCCACTCAACATGGAGAAGCATCACGCTCTCTAGTATATTTTGGTATACAAACCTATCCAAAATTCCATCTTTTAAATGGAGAGGTCCAACACCAAACCCAGAAAAACAACCCCATACCATAATACCACCTGCGCCATGCTTAACCGTACCTTTGCAGTATCGAGGATCTCAACGAGGCTTTTTTGCTACTCTATAACTGTTCAGTCCACCTGCACATGCTCTGCGTTGTACAGCTCGGTTGCTAACCTTTAAGTTCAGCTCTTTAACTATTCTTGCTGCCGACTTCTCTGGATCTTTCTTCAATTCTATCAATATTTTGGAGTCTTCGTGCTGTGTAGTACCTTTGGATCGTCCTCCATGGTGAAGAGTTTCAACACTTTCAGTTTCTCGGAATTTTTTTATAATGAAACTAACTGTTGATTATTTCATTGCGAACTTTTGACAAATATCCTTTTGCGATAAACCGTTCTTGTGGTCGTTTATAATCATTTTTTTTTTTTTCAATTGAACTGAATGTTTTTTCCCCGCCATTAGCACGTTTGTTTAATAAAAGTAGAGAATTCTAGAATTCTCAATAGGAAACTACTACTGACTTATTCCAACGCTCACATTGACCACAATAAAAACAAAGTATCTTAGTACACATGGCTTCTACAGTAGCACAAAAATAACAGAATTTTAGTCGCCTACTTCGACAAACTGAGACGAGTCCAATATGTTTTGTCGCACTGGATATTGTATATGCTTGCCTTTTTTCGCATATAATGTAATACAGTCTTATCTTAGAAAATATTTTTTATGTTTTCATATAACAACTGGTTGCATTTCCTTTCTGTGATATTTCTTATTTAATATAATATTTGCAAGAGTAAAAAAGAAATAGCTTCACTAGAAGGTATCAGTCCAATATGTTTTGTTCGACACTGTATGTCTATATGATGTGTATATGCATGTGCACTTAAATATATATACTATATATATATAATTGGCGCGCACACCCGGTTTGGCTGTTTGGCCGAGCTCCTCCTCCTATTTGTGGTGTGCGTCTTGATGTTGTTCCACAAATGGAGGGACCTACATATTCAAGCCGACTCCGAACGGCAAATATTTTGACGTGATAACGTCTTATAATTCGCTTTAGCCGGCTGCACGCACGAAAAAATGTGTCGTTACCTTGCTCATTTGTCGTTACTTTGCTCATTGTCGTTACCTTGAATGAACTGCAAGCGAAAGCGCGGAACGAACGACAAAGCAAACAAAGCAAACGAACGGCAACGTTCGACATCTTGCTCTCTCCTACTTAAGTAAGCGTACATATGCATGTATATGCGCATATGTACATATAAAAATTCACGTATTTGTATTTGCATATGTCTTCTTATTGATTATTATTAATTTGATTTACTTAAAGAATTTAAAATAAAACCAAGTTTGTTAATAATACCTGTTGTTTTAATGTTATTATTATAAATTTTTTTATTATATATTATATGAAGGAAAAAATGTATGGTAATATTTACCACATACCTTATAAGATATGTTGTATACTAATATATGTATATAAACATGCATATACATATACAATTTCGCGCAATTTTCAAAAAGAACAAATCTTTATGTAAAGATGCATACAAATCATATGGACATATCAAATATACGAATCTATTCCGTACGCAAGCAAATGTAAGCTAATGTGCTTGAACTGCAAGCGAGAGCGCGGAATGAACGACAAAGAGCACAATCGGCCCCCGCGTTCGGCAACGTTCGACATCTGGCTCTGTCCTACTTGAGTGAGCATATATATGTATGTATATGTATGTATATGCGCATTTGTATATAAATTCACATACTTGTATTTGCATATGCCTTCTTCCTGAACCATTTCTCTGTTGAGAATAGGACGATGATAGAAAAAGTAGGAAATGAAAGGGAGTGTTTCGAGTGTAAAGTGTCTTGAAAAAGGCAAATCAATGATGGTGCCTGTTAGTGCTGTTGACTTATTAACGTCTGATGCACAATCGAAATTGAAGATATCTTTCATGAATTTGATAAATGTTTCGTCATTTTTCACGTTTATGTAAATGTAACTTGACCTATTCCATTGCAATTCCATTTACCTCCTCCTCTATATCCATACAAAATATCTATCAAACAAATAAAATTAAAATTTTGTTTTGAAAATTGCAACCATTCCATCAATATTTTCTTATGACGTTGTCACGTTAAACTATCGTCAGTAAACCGACTTTACAGACAACCTCTTTTTTTTACGAGGAGCTTTTTCATAGAAGAAATACACTCGGAGGTTTGCCATTGCTTGCCGAGGGGCGACCGCTATTACAAAAATGCTTTTCTTAATTTTGATGTTTCACCAAGACTCGAACCTACGTTCTCTGTGAATTCCGAATGGTAGTCACGCACCAACCCATTCGGATACGGGGCCCGCCGCATGTGCACTTGCCACAGAAAATAATATTACGGTAAAACTTCTCAAGAAATCCAGCGCGCATTCATAGGCACAGTGCACAGTCATACGCACATCATTGTAGTAACCTTCAGATATGTGCAGTAACCTTCAAATATGTACAGGAACCTTCAAATACTCTGATTTCAGAGTAAGTTTCTAACCTTGCAGATATATATGCATTTGTTTTCGTGCACTTTTTATCAATTGAAGAACTACATACGTAAAGTAATATACTAATTAACTATTTACTTACTATCGGAGAACATAAAATAATTGTTTCGAAATTTGAAATGTCCGACACAGAACTTTTTTTATAAGATACTTCTTGTTTTCTTCTCCAACTTACTGTATGTTCATGCGCTCACTTGACGCACAGCAGCTGCGGTTGTCGAGCATTTAGAAGACACATTTACATACCCACCATTTATTGGTACAAACATATATATGAGTCGCGACCATTCGACATGACAAAAATTCAATATTTACCAAATATTGGCAAATAATTCCTCGCAAAATATTCCAATATTGAATGTTTTTGAATAGTCGAGAAAATTGGCTAATGGGCGGCTCGTTTAATGAATGCAAGTACTTTGCTCTTAGAACTATTAGCTCGAATTCATCAATACATTTTTTGATGATGAGTTTTTCTTGTATTGTACAATAGTTGAATCTGTTGCTGTTTCACTCATAAAAACAAAATTAAAAGGGAATGCCAGAAATCTCATAGACAGAGAAACAACAATTTCTGAAATAATTACAAAACTTAACAGGTCGGTTAAAGGAGAATCGGTAGAAGTATTAGCTGCAAAAATAATGAGTATCAGACAGAACAACAAACCAGCTAATAGTTATTGTAATGAGATAGAAGCTCTTACAAAAACCTTAGAAAGTGCCTATATCACAGATGGGTTGTCGGCAGAACTTGCAAGCAGATACTCGACACAAACTGCAGTAAAAGCATTGACCAAAAACTGCAGCATTGAAAAGGTCAAATTAATAATGGAAGATGGCCATTTTACAAATATGAACGATGCGATAAGCAAATTCATTGGTAGCTGTACTGAAGCTACAGGACAACAAAACACAATACTACATTTTGGTCAACGACCATTCAATGGACGATTTGCAAGAAATGGAAGGTTCCAAAGAAGAAACAACTTCCCCAGAAATCAAAATCGTTCAAATTTTGATAATTTAGGAAATAATAATCAAAATAGAAATCGTTACCGACAAGGCAGACCAAATTTCAACCGGAACATGACACACAATGTACGAGTTGCCCAATCGGACGAAAACAACTCGGAAAACTAATCTACTCCTCTAAGATACATACGCTTAACCTTAACTTTAGTATTTTTGTACAACTTAAAATAGCAGATTTAAATACAAACATTACACTACTTGTAGATACTGGTGCAGAAATATCACTCTTAAAATTCAATAAATCCACTTTTCAAAAAATAAACACAAAACACATTGCAGCATTAAGCGGTATAGGGCAAAGCAAAATCAGTTCTATTGGTACAATATTTTTTGATTTAAAATTTACGAACTTTTTAATTCCACATAAATTTCACGTTATCCCAGATAACTTTCCAATCCCATGTGATGGTATAATAGGCATGGATTTCATGAAAAAATTCAATTGTGTATTAGACTTTACTCAAAATTACGATGCTCTAATTCTGAGACCAGACAATTTAACACAAATTATAGAAATACCAATAACAACAACATGGAACGACGAAATAATTATTCCCGCAAGGTTAGAAGTTATACGAAAAATAAACTTACCTAATACCTTGGATGAGGCACTGATTCCAAATCAAGAACCACACCCTGGAATATTTATAGCCAATACCTTGGTAAAATCTGACAACGCCTATATCCGCATTTTAAATACAAATTATAATACAGTATCTTTAAAGCAAAGCACCATTTTAACTGAAAATGTTTCTGATTACGACATAATAAACAATGACACAGGTAATGCACAAAGAAAAACGGATATTCTCAACAAATTTAGAAAAAAATTTCCTAAAACATACGAAAAACAATTCACAAACCTATGTTCCGAATACAGTGACATATTTGGGTCAGAAACAGAAACAATAACAACAAATAATTTTTATAAGCAAAAGTTAATGGTTAAAGACAAACAGCTGGTATACATAAAGAACTACCGTATACCCCACACACATAAGGATGAAATTGAGAGACAAGTAAACAAACTTATAGAAGACAAAATAGTCGAATCATCATTTTCAGAATACAATAGTCCAATACTATTGGTACCAAAAAAGTCTCTACCGAACTCAGTTGAAAAAAGATGGAGATTAGTAATCGACTACAGACAAATCAACAAAAAATTAATTGCAGATAAATTCCCGTTACAGAGAATAGATGACATTTTAGACCAACTCGGATCTAATGACTGGATTTCATCAAATAGAACTTGATAAAAATTCAAGAAATTTAACATCTTTTTCAACCAACAACGGTTCATACGGATTTACTAGACTACCATATGGCTTAAAGGTAGCACCTAATTCATTCCAAAGAATGATGACAATTGCTTTCAGTGCTTTAAAACCAGAGCAAGCTTTCTTATATATGGATGACTTAGTAGTCCTTGGTTGCTCTGAAAAACATATGCTTTCAAACTTGAAAAATGTTTTCGATTTATGTAGAACACATAATCTAAAATTACACCCTGAAAACTGTTAATTTTTATGCATGAAGTAACCTACCTCGGGCATAAATGTACAAACAAGGGGATACTTCCAGACGACAATAAGTACTCGGTAATAAAAAATTATCCTACACCCACGAAATGCAAAATCAGCAGAACGTTATGGCCCACCTACAACCTTAAACAATCATCAATATTGTTAAACATGAAACGACGGGATGCCTGGAGACTAACGGCAGTCATAACTGGCTTTTGGTCTGTCGGAGAACAGGCAGCCAAAATGGGCATCCCTCACAACACATACTGTCACAGTTGCAAACAACCGGAGAAAAAGGAAACAATCTTCCATTTCCTCTGTGAATGCCCTGCCCTATGGAAGGACAGAATGTTAACCCTGGGCAAACCGCTGTTCGAGGAGCTCGAACAACTGTCTGGCTTAGAGGTCAACAACCTAATAAGGTTCCTGAACCGCACAGACTGGGTATAGTCATGCCGTAAATAACAAGTTGGTAACGAGGATGTGGCAACAAAATGGTGCGGAAGCGCTAGTTGGATTCAGGATGAATCACCACTCTAACCAACCAACCAACCAACACCCACAGACGGAGATAGTGCAAAAAGGTTCGTCGCCTTTTGCAACTACTACCGCAGGTTTATTAAAAACTTCGCTGAATATTCAAGACACCTAACAAGGTTATCAAAAAAGGGAGTTGCTTTCGAATGGACAAAAGAATGCAATGATGCATTTGTGTACGTCAAAAGGGCATTAATGAGTCCTACATTGTTACAATATCCCGACTTTAAAAAACCATTTTGCTTAACAACAGACGCAAGCAAATACGCGTGTGGTGCAGTACTTACTCAGGAATATGAAGGAAAACATTTACCAGTAGCATATGCCTCCAAAAGTTTCACAAAAGGAGAAAGCAACAAGTCGACAATTGAACAAGAGTTAGCTGCCATACACTGAGCAATAACTCATTTCAGACCTTATATCTATGGTACAAAGTTGTTAGTTAGAACCGATCACAGACCCCTGTCTTACCTGTTCTCAATGAAGAATCCAAGTTCAAAACTAACACGAATGGGACTTGATTTAGAAGAGTATGATTTCGTAGTAGAATATCTTAGAGGAAAAGATAATCACGTTGCGGACGCTTTGTCTCGCATTACAATCAATGACTTAAAAGGAATAAATGAAAAGAATCAAAATATATACAAAATAGTGACTAGATCAATGTCGAAAAATAACAGCAGTCAAACTACACAGCAGCACAGTAAAACATATGATAAGCCCAAAATATATGTCCCAATTAATAACACTGACGTCAGGAAATACAATAAATTAAAGATTACACCCACACGATGTTACATCAAACGAGGAAAACCTATAACGGCATATATAAAAATTGATGACTTATATGTTAATGGGAAAATTGACTTAGGACAATTCTTCTCTAGGCTCGACGAAGTGGCCGACAAATATGGCATTAATAATTTACAAGTGGCACCCAGCCAGAAAATTTTCGAATTTGTCTCGATTAATGATTTTAAAAATAAGGGCAATATGATATTAAATAAAGTAAAAGTAGCGCTACTGAATGAGGTGACCCACATTAATGATGCTAAAACTGTAATGGACATTCTAAAAAGATACCACGATGACCCTATAGAAGGCGGTCATTGCGGAATTTTCAGAACACTTATGAAAATTAAAAGACATTACTTCTGGAATAAAATGTCAAAAGATGTTGCTAAGTACGTAAAAACTTGCGAAAAATGCCAAAAAACCAAAATAACAAAGCATTTAAAAAAACCAATGACTATAACACCAACACCTACAGGTATATTTGATACAGTTATTGTAGACACAATAGGCCCACTACCTACAACAATTAATGGCAATACTTATGCAGTCACAATAATATGCGACATGACAAAATATTTAGTCACGATACCCATCCAAGACAAAAATGCCAAGACAGTTGCGAAAGCAATATTTGAAAAGTTTATTCTTACCTACGGTCCAATGAAGACGTTCATTTCGGACATGGGTACAGAATACAAAAATTCAATACTAACAGAGCTATGTGAATTGCTAAAAATAGAGAAACTTAATTCAACTGTTTACCACCACCAAACACTAGGAGTAATAGAAAGATCACATAAAACTTTCAATCATTACATATCGATTGACAAAAACGACTGGGATGAGTGGCTACAATACTTCACATACTGTTTTAACACCACTCCTTCTACAGTACATGACTATTGTCCGTATGAATTAGTTTTTGGAAAAACACCAAACATGTTTCAGCAGTTCACAAATGTAGACCAAATCACTCCATTATATAACTAGTACTAGAAGTAGCACATAAAAGAGCTCGCAATATGATAGATATAGCTAAAATTAAGCAAAAAACATTTTATGATAAAAATAGTTTAGATCACAATTTTAGCATAGGCAATTTAGTTTTACTTAGGAATGAAGTGGCCCATAAACTGGAACCCCAATATTGTGGGCCTTATACCATTAAATCTATAGATAATAAAAATAATGTTACTATAGTCGATAATCTTTAAAATCTTTAAAAGAACAAATAGTTCACAAAAATAGGCTTAAGATTTATCAACAATAAGTAGTTTTAAAGACGCGTCTAAACTTAGAAAATTAATACAATATATACATATATATAAAATTAAGATTACTCTTATGTACATATTTTTATCTTAACAATTCAATGTAAAAGAATGTTCATACACAAAAAAGTTGTATGAGCATTCTTCTGAAGAAGGGAGGTGTAGTATGATTATAAGTCGGATATGCCTTAACATTAATATTCATAAACATTTATTGTTTTGTTTTGGTTTTAAAATAATTTATTGTCCACTTATGCATTCACTTTGTTGTGCCGTTTAAATAGTACCATATTTCTTAAAAGGTTCATTAAACTTGAAACTAAACGCAAACATAGCTAAATGAATGCTATGTGCGGTACAAAAAATACGTGCGGCAAATAGCACAAACACACTCACTTAACCGACGCACCGCACACACACGCTTTATCGGATTTAAACCAAACTTCACACAAACCTTTGCCAAAGCAACACCAACAATATGTGAAACTTTCATTGTTTTCCTTAAACGCGTTGCTGAGATTACCCCGGACAAATGCACACTTTTTTTCGGCTTAATTTTTATATATATAGATGCGCATATACAGTGTCGAACAAAACAAATTGAGCTCATTCATACTTCGATGTAATTATATTTTCCTAATGTGAAATAAAAAAACTTAACAAATAGTTTACTTCATAAAAATATATGCGTAAAAAACAATACATATGCGATATTTAGAGCGAGAAAACATATTGGAATAACAATAATTAACTAATATTTTATAGCATAACCATTATTTTTTACAACTTCACTACATCTTTTTGGCATGGAAGCTATTAGATTGTTGATAACATCAAGTGGAATATCCAACCAGGCTTGTTTAGCAGCTTCAAATAGCTTATTTTTGTCCCCATTTACTCCTTGCCTGTCTATCCTCCTATCGAGTACCTCCCAAAGGTTCTCAATTGGATTGAGGTCCGGAGATTGTGCTGGCCACTCGAGCATATTGATTTTTCCCGATGCGATCCAATTTGCTACCAACTTCGAGGTGTGCTTTGGGTCGTAATCTTGTTGGAACGACCACGAAAGTGGCATATTCCACTCAACATGGAGAAGCATCACGCTCTCTAGTATATTTTGGTATACAAACCTATCCAAAATTCCATCTTTTAAATGGAGAGGTCCAACACCAAACCCAGAAAAACAACCCCATACCATAATACCACCTGCGCCATGCTTAACCGTACCTTTGCAGTATCGAGGATCTCAACGAGGCTTTTTTGCTACTCTATAACTGTTCAGTCCACCTGCACATGCTCTGCGTTGTACAGCTCGGTTGCTAACCTTTAAGTTCAGCTCTTTAACTATTCTTGCTGCCGACTTCTCTGGATCTTTCTTCAATTCTATCAATATTTTGGAGTCTTCGTGCTGTGTAGTACCTTTGGATCGTCCTCCATGGTGAAGAGTTTCAACACTTTCAGTTTCTCGGAATTTTTTTATAATGAAACTAACTGTTGATTATTTCATTGCGAACTTTTGACAAATATCCTTTTGCGATAAACCGTTCTTGTGGTCGTTTATAATCATTTTTTTTTTTTCAATTGAACTGAATGTTTTTTCCCCGCCATTAGCACGTTTGTTTAATAAAAGTAGAGAATTCTAGAATGCTCAATAGGAAACTACTACTGACTTATTCCAACGCTCACATTGACCACAATAAAAACAAAGTATCTTAGTACACATGGCTTCTACAGTAGCACAAAAATAACGGAATTTTAGTCGCCTACTTCGACAAACTGAGACGAGTCCAATATGTTTTGTCGCACTGGATATTGTATATGCTTGCCTTTTTTCGCATATAATGTAATACAGTCTTATCTTAGAAAATATTTTTTATGTTTTCATATAACAACTGGTTGCATTTCCTTTCTGTGATATTTCTTATTTAATATAATATTTGCAAGAGTAAAAAAGAAATAGCTTCACTAGAAGGTATCAGTCCAATATGTTTTGTTCGACACTGTATGTCTATATGATGTGTATATGCATGTGCACTTAAATATATATACTATATATATATAATTGGCGCGCACACCCGGTTTGGCTGTTTGGCCGAGCTCCTCCTCCTATTTGTGGTGTGCGTCTTGATGTTGTTCCACAAATGGAGGGACCTACATATTCAAGCCGACTCCGAACGGCAAATATTTTGACGTGATAACGTCTTATAATTCGCTTTAGCCGGCTGCACGCACGAAAAAATGTGTCGTTACCTTGCTCATTTGTCGTTACCTTGCTCATTGTCGTTACCTTGAATGAACTGCAAGCGAAAGCGCGGAACGAACGACAAAGCAAACAAAGCAAACGAACGGCAACGTTCGACATCTTGCTCTCTCCTACTTAAGTAAGCGTACATATGCATGTATATGCGCATATGTACATATAAAAATTCACGTATTTGTATTAGCATATGTCTTCTTATTGATTATTATTAATTTGATTTACTTAAAGAATTAAAATAAAACCAAGTTTGTTAATAATACCTGTTGTTTTAATGTTATTATTATAAATTTTTTTATTATATATGAAGGAAAAAATGTAGGGTAATATTTACCACATACCTTATAAGATATGTTGTATACTAATATATGTATATAAACATGCATATACATATACAATTTCGCGCAATTTTCAAAAAGAACAAATCTTTATGTAAAGATGCATACAAATCATATGGACATATCAAATATACGAATCTATTCCGTACGCAAGCAAATGTAAGCTAATGTGCTTGAACTGCAAGCGAGAGCGCGGAATGAACGACAAAGAGCACAATCGGCCCCCGCGTTCGGCAACGTTCGACATCTGGCTCTGTCCTACTTGAGTGAGCATATATATGTATGTATATGTATGTATATGCGCATTTGTATATAAATTCACATACTTGTATTTGCATATGCCTTCTTCCTGTGTGCATGGTAATGAACCATTTCTCTGTTGAGAATAGGACGATGGTAGAAAAAGTAGGAAATGAAAGGGAGTGTTTCGAGTGTAAAGTGTCTTGAAAAAGGCAAATCAATGATGGTGCCTGTTAGTGCTGTTGACTTATTAACGTCTGATGCACAATCGAAATTGAAGATATCTTTCATGAATTTGATAAATGTTTCGTCATTTTTCACGTTTATGTAAATGTAACTTGACCTATTCCATTGCAATTCCATTTACCTCCTCCTCTATATCCATACAAAATATCTATCAAACAAATAAAATTAAAATTTTGTTTTGAAAATTGCAACCATTCCATCAATATTTTCTTATGACATTGTCACGTTAAACTATCGTCAGTAAACCGACTTTACAGACAACCTCTTTTTTTTACGAGGAGCTTTTTCATGGAAGAAATACACTCGGAGGTTTGCCATTGCTTGCCGAGGGGCGACCGCTATTACAAAAATGCTTTTCTTAATTTTGGTGTTTCACCAAGATTCGAACCTACGTTCTCTGTGAATTCCGAATGGTAGTCACGCACCAACCCATTCGGATACGGGGCCCGCCGCATGTGCACTTGCCACAGAAAATAATATTACGGTAAAACTTCTCAAGAAATCCAGCGCGCATTCATAGGCACAGTGCACAGTCATACGCACATCATTGTAGTAACCTTCAGATATGTGCAGTAACCTTCAAATATGTACAGGAACCTTCAAATACTCTGATTTCAGAGTAAGTTTCTAACCTTGCAGATATATATGCATTTGTTTTCGTGCACTTTTTATCAATTGAAGAACTACATACGTAAAGTAATATACTAATTAACTATTTACTTACTATCGGAGAACATAAAATAATTGTTTCGAAATTTGAAATGTCCGACACAGAACTTTTTTTATAAGATACTTCTTGTTTTCTTCTCCAACTTACTGTATGTTCATGCGCTCACTTGACGCACAGCAGCTGCGGTTGTCGAGCATTTAGAAGACACATTTACATACCCACCATTTATTGGTACAAACATATATATGAGTCGCGACCATTCGACATGACAAAAATTCAATATTTACCAAATATTGGCAAATAATTCTTCGCAAAATATTCCAATATTGAATGTTTTTGAACAGTCGAGAAAATTTGATAATGGGCGGCTCGTTTAATGAATCCAAGTACTTTGCTCTTAGAACTATTAGCTCGAATTTATCAATACATTTTTTGATGATGAGTTTTTCTTGTATTGTACAATAGTTGAATCTGTTGCTGTTTCACTCATAAAAACAAAATTAAAAGGGAATGCCAGAAATCTCATAGACAGAGAAACAACAATTTCTGAAATAATTACAAAACTTAACAGGTCGGTTAAAGGAGAATCGGTAGAAGTATTAGCTGCAAAAATAATGAGTATCAGACAGAACAACAAACCAGCTAATAGTTATTGTAATGAGATAGAAGCTCTTACAAAAACCTTAGAAAGTGCCTATATCACAGATGGGTTGTCGGCAGAACTTGCAAGCAGATACTCGACACAAACTGCAGTAAAAGCATTGACCAAAAACTGCAACATTGAAAAGGTCAAATTAATAATGGAAGATGGCCATTTTACAAATATGAACGATGCGATAAGCAAATTCATTGGTAGCTGTACTGAAGCTACAGGACAACAAAACACAATACTACATTTTGGTCAACGACCATTCAATGGACCATTTGCAAGAAATGGAAGGTTCCAAAGAAGAAACAACTTCCCCAGAAATCAAAATCGTTCAAATTTTGATAATTTGATATAATAATCAAAATAGAAATCGTTACCGACAAGGCAGACCAAATTTCAACCGGAACATGACACACAATGTACGAGTTGCCCAATCGGACGAAAACAACTCGGAAAACTAATCTACTCCTCTAGGATACATACGCTTAACCTTAACTTTAGTATTTTTGTACAACTTAAAATAGCAGATTTAAATACAAACATTACACTACTTGTAGATACTGGTGCAGATATATCACTCTTAAAATTCAATAAATCCACTTTTCAAAAAATAAACACAAAACACATTACAGCATTAAGCGGTATAGGGCAAGGCAAAATCAGTTCTATTGGTACAATAATTTTTGATTTAAAATTTACGAGCTTTTTAATTCCACATAAATTTCACGTTTTCCCAGATAACTTTCCAATCTCATGTGATGGTATAATAGGCATGGATTTCATGAAAAAATTCAATTGTGTATTAGACTTTACTCAAAATTACGATGCTCTAATTCTGAGACCAGACAATTTAACACAAATTATAGAAATACCAATAACAACAACATGTAACGACGAAATAATTATTCCCGCAAGGTCAGAAGTTATACGAAAAATAAACTTACCTAATACCTTGGATGAGGCACTGATTCCAAATCAAGAACCACACCCTGGAATATTTATAGCCAATACCTTGGTAAAATCTGACAACGCCTATATCCGCATTTTAAATACAAATTATAATACAGTATCTTTAAAGCAAAGCACCATTTTAACTGAAAATGTTTCTGATTACGACATAATAAACAATGACACAGGTAATGCACAAAGAAAAACGGATATTCTCAACAAATTTAGAAAAAAATTTCCTAAAACATACGAAAAACAATTCACAAACCTATGTTCCGAATACAGTGACATATTTGGGTCAGAAACAGAAACAATAACAACAAATAATTTTTATAAGCAAAAGTTAATGGTTAAAGACAAACAGCTGGTATACATAAAGAACTACCGTATACCCCACACACATAAGGATGAAATTGAGAGACAAGTAAACAAACTTATAGAAGACAAAATAGTCGAATCATCATTTTCAGAATACAATAGTCCAATACTATTGGTACCAAAAAAGTCTCTACCGAACTCAGTTGAAAAAAGATGGAGATTAGTAATCGACTACAGACAAATCAACAAAAAATTAATTGCAGATAAATTCCCGTTACAGAGAATAGATGACATTTTAGACCAACTCGGATCTAATGACTGGATTTCATCAAATAGAACTTGATAAAAATTCAAGAAATTTAACATCTTTTTCAACCAACAACGGTTCATACGGATTTACTAGACTACCATATGGCTTAAAGGTAGCACCTAATTCATTCCAAAGAATGATGACAATTGCTTTCAGTGCTTTAAAACCAGAGCAAGCTTTCTTATATATGGATGACTTAGTAGTCCTTGGTTGCTCTGAAAAACATATGCTTTCAAACTTGAAAAATGTTTTCGATTTATGTAGAACACATAATCTAAAATTACACCCTGAAAACTGTTAATTTTTATGCATGAAGTAACCTACCTCGGGCATAAATGTACAAACAACAAACAACAAACGACAATAAGTACTCGGTAATAAAAAATTATCCTACACCCACAGACGGAGATAGTGCAAAAAGGTTCGTCGCCTTTTGCAACTACTACCGCAGGTTTATTAAAAACTTCGCTGAATATTCAAGACACCTAACAAGGTTATCAAAAAAGGGAGTTGCTTTCGAATGGACAAAAGAATGCAATGATGCATTTGTGTACGTCAAAAGGGCATTAATGAGTCCTACATTGTTACAATATCCCGACTTTAAAAAACCATTTTGCTTAACAACAGACGCAAGCAAATACGCGTGTGGTGCAGTACTTACTCAGGAATATGAAGGAAAACATTTACCAGTAGCATATGCCTCCAAAAGTTTCACAAAAGGAGAAAGCAACAAGTCGACAATTGAACAAGAGTTAGCTGCCATACACTGAGCAATAACTCATTTCAGACCTTATATCTATGGTACAAAGTTTTTAGTTAGAACCGATCACAGACCCCTGTCTTACCTGTTCTCAATGAAGAATCCAAGTTCAAAACTAACACGAATGAGACTTGATTTAGAAGAGTATGATTTCGTAGTAGAATATCTTAGAGGAAAAGATAATCACGTTGCGGACGCTTTGTCTCGCATTACAATCAATGACTTAAAAGGAATAAATGAAAAGAATCAAAATATATACAAAATAGTGACTAGATCAATGTCGAAAAATAACAGCAGTCAAACTACACAGCAGCACAGTAAAACATATGATAAGCCCAAAATATATGTCCCAATTAATAACACTGACGTCAGGAAATACAATAAATTAAAGATTACACCCACACGATGTTACATCAAACGAGGAAAACCTATAACGGCATATATAAAAATTGATGACTTATATGTTAATGGGAAAATTGACTTAGGACAATTCTTCTCTAGGCTCGACGAAGTGGCCGACAAATATGGCATTAATAATTTACAAGTGGCACCCAGCCAGAAAATTTTCGAATTTGTCTCGATTAATGATTTTAAAAATAAGGGCAATATGATATTAAATAAAGTAAAAGTAGCGCTACTGAATGAGGTGACCCACATTAATGATGCTAAAACTGTAATGGACATTCTAAAAAGATACCACGATGACCCTATAGAAGGCGGTCATTGCGGAATTTTCAGAACACTTATGAAAATTAAAAGACATTACTTCTGGAATAAAATGTCAAAAGATGTTGCTAAGTACGTAAAAACTTGCGAAAAATGCCAAAAAACCAAAATAACAAAGCATTTAAAAAAACCAATGACTATAACACCAACACCTACAGGTATATTTGATACAGTTATTGTAGACACAATAGGCCCACTACCTACAACAATTAATGGCAATACTTATGCAGTCACAATAATATGCGACATGACAAAATATTTAGTCACGATACCCATCCAAGACAAAAATGCCAAGACAGTTGCGAAAGCAATATTTGAAAAGTTTATTCTTACCTACGGTCCAATGAAGACGTTCATTTCGGACATGGGTACAGAATACAAAAATTCAATACTAACAGAGCTATGTGAATTGCTAAAAATAGAGAAACTTAATTCAACTGTTTACCACCACCAAACACTAGGAGTAATAGAAAGATCACATAAAACTTTCAATCATTACATATCGATTGACAAAAACGACTGGGATGAGTGGCTACAATACTTCACATACTGTTTTAACACCACTCCTTCTACAGTACATGACTATTGTCCGTATGAATTAGTTTTTGGAAAAACACCAAACATGTTTCAGCAGTTCACAAATGTAGACCAAATCACTCCATTATATAACTAGTACTAGAAGTAGCACATAAAAGAGCTCGCAATATGATAGATATAGCTAAAATTAAGCAAAAAACATTTTATGATAAAAATAGTTTAGATCACAATTTTAGCATAGGCAATTTAGTTTTACTTAGGAATGAAGTGGCCCATAAACTGGAACCCCAATATTGTGGGCCTTATACCATTAAATCTATAGATAATAAAAATAATGTTACTATAGTCGATAATCTTTAAAATCTTTAAAAGAACAAATAGTTCACAAAAATAGGCTTAAGATTTATCAACAATAAGTAGTTTTAAAGACGCGTCTAAACTTAGAAAATTAATACAATATATACATATATATAAAATTAAGATTACTCTTATGTACATATTTTTATCTTAACAATTCAATGTAAAAGAATGTTCATACACAAAAAAGTTGTATGAGCATTCTTCTGAAGAAGGGAGGTGTAGTATGATTATAAGTCGGATATGCCTTAACATTAATATTCATAAACATTTATTGTTTTGTTTTGGTTTTAAAATAATTTATTGTCCACTTATGCATTCACTTTGTTGTGCCGTTTAAATAGTACCATATTTCTTAAAAGGTTCATTAAACTTGAAACTAAACGCAAACATAGCTAAATGAATGCTATGTGCGGTACAAAAAATACGTGCGGCAAATAGCACAAACACACTCACTTAACCGACGCACCGCACACACACGCGTTATCGGATTTAAACCAAACTTCACACAAACCTTTGCCAAAGCAACACCAACAATATGTGAAACTTTCATTGTTTTCCTTAAACGCGTTGCTGAGATTACCCCGGACAAATGCACACTTTTTTTCGGCTTAATTTTTATATATATAGATGCGCATATACAGTGTCGAACAAAACAAATTGAGCTCATTCATACTTCGATGTAATTATATTTTCCTAATGTGAAATAAAAAAACTTAACAAATAGTTTACTTCATAAAAATATATGCGTAAAAAACAATACATATGCGATATTTAGAGCGAGAAAACATATTGGAATAACAATAATTAACTAATATTTTATAGCATAACCATTATTTTTTACAACTTCACTACATCTTTTTGGCATGGAAGCTATTAGATTGTTGATAACATCAAGTGGAATATCCAACCAGGCTTGTTTAGCAGCTTCAAATAGCTTATTTTTGTCCCCATTTACTCCTTGCCTGTCTATCCTCCTATCGAGTATCTCCCAAAGGTTCTCAATTGGATTGAGGTCCGGAGATTGTGCTGGCCACTCGAGCATATTGATTTTTCCCGATGCGATCCAATTTACTACCAACTTCGAGGTGTGTTTTGGGTCGTAATCTTGTTGGAACGACCACGAAAGTGGCATATTCCACTCAACATGGAGAAGCATCACGCTCTCTAGTATATTTTGGTATACAAACCTATCCAAAATTCCATCTTTTAAATGGAGAGGTCCAACACCAAACCCAGAAAAACAACCCCATACCATAATACCACCTGCGCCATGCTTAACCGTACCTTTGCAGTATCGAGGATCTCAACGAGGCTTTTTTGCTACTCTATAACTGTTCAGTCCACCTGCACATGCTCTGCGTTGTACAGCTCGGTTGCTAACCTTTAAGTTCAGCTCTTTAACTATTCTTGCTGCCGACTTCTCTGGATCTTTCTTCAATTCTATCAATATTTTGGAGTCTTCGTGCTGTGTAGTACCTTTGGATCGTCCTCCATGGTGAAGAGTTTCAACACTTTCAGTTTCTCGGAATTTTTTTATAATGAAACTAACTGTTGATTATTTCATTGCGAACTTTTGACAAATATCCTTTTGCGATAAACCGTTCTTGTGGTCGTTTATAATCATTTTTTTTTTTCAATTGAACTGAATGTTTTTTCCCCGCCATTAGCACGTTTGTTTAATAAAAGTAGAGAATTCTAGAATGCTCAATAGGAAACTACTACTGACTTATTCCAACGCTCACATTGACCACAATAAAAACAAAGTATCTTAGTACACATGGCTTCTACAGTAGCACAAAAATAACGGAATTTTAGTCGCCTACTTCGACAAACTGAGACGAGTCCAATATGTTTTGTCGCACTGGATATTGTATATGCTTGCCTTTTTTCGCATATAATGTAATACAGTCTTATCTTAGAAAATATTTTTTATGTTTTCATATAACAACTGGTTGCATTTCCTTTCTGTGATATTTCTTATATTATTTAATATAATATTTGCAAGAGTAAAAAAGAAATAGCTTCACTAGAAGGTATCAGTCCAATATGTTTTGTTCGACACTGTATGTCTATATGATGTGTATATGCATGTGCACGTAAATATATATACTATATATATATAATTGGCGCGCACACCGGGTTTGGCTGTTTGGCCGAGCTCCTACTCCTATTTGTGGTGTGCGTCTTGATGTTGTTCCACAAATGGGGGGACCTACATATTCAAGCCGACTCCGAACGGCAAATATTTTGACGTGATAACGTCTTATAATTCGCTTTAGCCGGCTGCACGCACGAAAAAATGTGTCGTTACCTTGCTCATTTGTCGTTACTTTGCTCATTGTCGTTACCTTGAATGAACTGCAAGCGAAAGCGCGGAACGAACGACAAAGCAAACAAAGCAAACGAACGGCAACGTTCGACATCTTGCTCTCTCCTACTTAAGTAAGCGTACATATGCATGTATATGCGCATATGTACATATAAAAATTCACGTATTTGTATTTGCATATGTCTTCTTATTGATTATTATTAATTTGATTTACTTAAACAATTTAAAATAAAACCAAGTTTGTTAATAATACCTGTTGTTTTAATGTTATTATTATAAATTTTTTTATTATATATGAAGGAAAAAATGTATGGTAATATTTACCACATACCTTATAAGATATGTTGTATACTAATATATGTATATAAACATGCATATACATATACAATTTCGCGCAATTTTCAAAAAGAACAAATCTTTATGTAAAGATGCATACAAATCATATGGACATATCAAATATAGGAATGTATTCCGTACGCAAGCAAATGTAAGCTAATGTGCTTGAACTGCATGGGTACAGAATACAAAAATTCAATACTAACAGAGCTATGTGAATTGCTAAAAATAGAGAAACTTAATTCAACTGTTTACCACCACCAAACACTAGGAGTAATAGAAAGATCACATAAAACTTTCAATCATTACATATCGATTGACAAAAACGACTGGGATGAGTGGCTACAATACTTCACATACTGTTTTAACACCACTCCTTCTACAGTACATGACTATTGTCCGTATGAATTAGTTTTTGGAAAAACACCAAACATGTTTCAGCAGTTCACAAATGTAGACCAAATCACTCCATTATATAACTAGTACTAGAAGTAGCACATAAAAGAGCTCGCAATATGATAGATATAGCTAAAATTAAGCAAAAAACATTTTATGATAAAAATAGTTTAGATCACAATTTTAGCATAGGCAATTTAGTTTTACTTAGGAATGAAGTGGCCCATAAACTGGAACCCCAATATTGTGGGCCTTATACCATTAAATCTATAGATAATAAAAATAATGTTACTATAGTCGATAATCTTTAAAATCTTTAAAAGAACAAATAGTTCACAAAAATAGGCTTAAGATTTATCAACAATAAGTAGTTTTAAAGACGCGTCTAAACTTAGAAAATTAATACAATATATACATATATATAAAATTAAGATTACTCTTATGTACATATTTTTATCTTAACAATTCAATGTAAAAGAATGTTCATACACAAAAAAGTTGTATGAGCATTCTTCTGAAGAAGGGAGGTGTAGTATGATTATAAGTCGGATATGCCTTAACATTAATATTCATAAACATTTATTGTTTTGTTTTGGTTTTAAAATAATTTATTGTCCACTTATGCATTCACTTTGTTGTGCCGTTTAAATAGTACCATATTTCTTAAAAGGTTCATTAAACTTGAAACTAAACGCAAACATAGCTAAATGAATGCTATGTGCGGTACAAAAAATACGTGCGGCAAATAGCACAAACACACTCACTTAACCGACGCACCGCACACACACGCGTTATCGGATTTAAACCAAACTTCACACAAACCTTTGCCAAAGCAACACCAACAATATGTGAAACTTTCATTGTTTTCCTTAAACGCGTTGCTGAGATTACCCCGGACAAATGCACACTTTTTTTCGGCTTAATTTTTATATATATAGATGCGCATATACAGTGTCGAACAAAACAAATTGAGCTCATTCATACTTCGATGTAATTATATTTTCCTAATGTGAAATAAAAAAACTTAACAAATAGTTTACTTCATAAAAATATATGCGTAAAAAACAATACATATGCGATATTTAGAGCGAGAAAACATATTGGAATAACAATAATTAACTAATATTTTATAGCATAACCATTATTTTTTACAACTTCACTACATCTTTTCGGCATGGAAGCTATTAGATTGTTGATAACATCAAGTGGAATATCCAACCAGGCTTGTTTAGCAGCTTCAAATAGCTTCTTTTTGTCCCCATTTACTCCTTGCCTGTCTATCCTCCTATCGAGTATCTCCCAAAGGTTCTCAATTGGATTGAGGTCCGGAGATTGTGCTGGCCACTCGAGCATATTGATTTTTCCCGATGCGATCCAATTTACTACCAACTTCGAGGTGTGTTTTGGGTCGTAATCTTGTTGGAACGACCACGAAAGTGGCATATTCCACTCAACATGGAGAAGCATCACGCTCTCTAGTATATTTTGGTATACAAACCTATCCAAAATTCCATCTTTTAAATGGAGAGGTCCAACACCAAACCCAGAAAAACAACCCCATACCATAATACCACCTGCGCCATGCTTAACCGTACCTTTGCAGTATCGAGGATCTCAACGAGGCTTTTTTGCTACTCTATAACTGTTCAGTCCACCTGCACATGCTCTGCGTTGTACAGCTCGGTTGCTAACCTTTAAGTTCAGCTCTTTAACTATTCTTGCTGCCGACTTCTCTGGATCTTTCTTCAATTCTATCAATATTTTGGAGTCTTCGTGCTGTGTAGTACCTTTGGATCGTCCTCCATGGTGAAGAGTTTCAACACTTTCAGTTTCTCGGAATTTTTTTATAATGAAACTAACTGTTGATTATTTCATTGCGAACTTTTGACAAATATCCTTTTGCGATAAACCGTTCTTGTGGTCGTTTATAATCATTTTTTTTTTTTTCAATTGAACTGAATGTTTTTTCCCCGCCATTAGCACGTTTGTTTAATAAAAGTAGAGAATTCTAGAATGCTCAATAGGAAACTACTACTGACTTATTCCAACGCTCACATTGACCACAATAAAAACAAAGTATCTTAGTACACATGGCTTCTACAGTAGCACAAAAATAACGGAATTTTAGTCGCCTACTTCGACAAACTGAGACGAGTCCAATATGTTTTGTCGCACTGGATATTGTATATGCTTGCCTTTTTTCGCATATAATGTAATACAGTCTTATCTTAGAAAATATTTTTTATGTTTTCATATAACAACTGGTTGCATTTCCTTTCTGTGATATTTCTTATATTATTTAATATAATATTTGCAAGAGTAAAAAAGAAATAGCTTCACTAGAAGGTATCAGTCCAATATGTTTTGTTCGACACTGTATGTCTATATGATGTGTATATGCATGTGCACTTAAATATATATACTATATATATATAATTGGCGCGCACACCGGGTTTGGCTGTTTGGCCGAGCTCCTACTCCTATTTGTGGTGTGCGTCTTGATGTTGTTCCACAAATGGGGGGACCTACATATTCAAGCCGACTCCGAACGGCAAATATTTTGACGTGATAACGTCTTATAATTCGCTTTAGCCGGCTGCACGCACGAAAAAATGTGTCGTTACCTTGCTCATTTGTCGTTACTTTGCTCATTGTCGTTACCTTGAATGAACTGCAAGCGAAAGCGCGGAACGAACGACAAAGCAAACAAAGCAAACGAACGGCAACGTTCGACATCTTGCTCTCTCCTACTTAAGTAAGCGTACATATGCATGTATATGCGCATATGTACATATAAAAATTCACGTATTTGTATTTGCATATGTCTTCTTATTGATTATTATTAATTTGATTTACTTAAACAATTTAAAATAAAACCAAGTTTGTTAATAATACCTGTTGTTTTAATGTTATTATTATAAATTTTTTTATTATATATGAAGGAAAAAATGTATGGTAATATTTACCACATACCTTATAAGATATGTTGTATACTAATATATGTATATAAACATGCATATACATATACAATTTCGCGCAATTTTCAAAAAGAACAAATCTTTATGTAAAGATGCATACAAATCATATGGACATATCAAATATAGGAATGTATTCCGTACGCAAGCAAATGTAAGCTAATGTGCTTGAACTGCAAGCGAGAGCGCGGAATGAACGACAAAGAGCACAATCGGCCCCCGCGTTCGGCAACGTTCGACATCTGGCTCTGTCCTACTTGAGTGAGCATATATATGTATGTATATGTATGTATATGCGCATTTGTATATAAATTCACATACTTGTATTTGCATATGCCTTCTTCCTGTGTGCATGGTAACGAACCATTTCTCTGTTGAGAATAGGACGATGGTAGAAAAAGTAGGAAATGAAAGGGAGTGTTTCGAGTGTAAAGTGTCTTGAAAAAGGCAAATCAATGATGGTGCCTGTTAGTGCTGTTGACTTATTAACGTCTGATGCACAATCGAAATTGAAGATATCTTTCATGAATTTGATAAATGTTTCGTCATTTTTCACGTTTATGTAAATGTAACTTGACCTATTCCATTGCAATTCCATTTACCTCCTCCTCTATATCCATACAAAATATCTATCAAACAAATAAAATTAAAATTTTGTTTTGAAAATTGCAACCATTCCATCAATATTTTCTTATGACGTTGTCACGTTAAACTATCGTCAGTAAACCGACTTTACAGACAACCTCTTTTTTTTACGAGGAGCTTTTTCATGGAAGAAATACACTCGGAGGTTTGCCATTGCTTGCCGAGGGGCGACCGCTATTACAAAAATGCTTTTCTTAATTTTGGTGTTTCACCAAGATTCGAACCTACGTTCTCTGTGAATTCCGAATGGTAGTCACGCACCAACCCATTCGGATACGGGGCCCGAGTTAGGACTCTGTGTGGAAAAAATAATAAAACTATATTTTTTCTGAGCAAGAGCTCCTTTGTTGAATTCGTCTATTTCCGAATTAATCTTATGTATGTTTTAATGCTTAGATCTATTTATACTATTTCTAAATACAGTTTGGTTTGAGATATGTTTACATGTTTTTATATTTAGCTGTTATCATGGTTTTGTTTAGTCTCTGCATATATTTGTATTTTAATGCTTACATGTGTTTATTGTTATGAAGGGACAAAGACCATGTTTATATTGTTTATCATTATTGTTTGGAAACAATGATAATGTATGTTTACAGTGTATGTATGTAGTGTAGTGTATGTGTCAACGTCGTTAACTCTCCCCGGTGTTTAGAATGAAATGTCCTCATTTCAAATCTGCTGTAGTCGGAGTAGTTCGGCTTCATATGCTCCTTGGAATATTAAGCGTCTCTTTTCCTCTCGTTGATTTCGGTGATATTTACTTAATTTTATGTATAAGTAAATTGTTAGGATAAAGGTAATTATGAAAAAAATAACATATAATGTAAATTTTAATGGATGCTCTTCTAAAGGTATAACATACTTATATAATTGTTGAATATTATTAAATTTATAATTTGAGTTTGATGCTAGTATTTTCAAGACATCTACTTGTTCGTTACTATGTGCGTGAATAACGTTTTTAATTTCTTCTTGGTGGTTCACATATGTCTTATTATCTATACTTGTAGAGGTCTTAAATTGTATTAAATGTGGTCCGTTTATTTTTAAACCATTCCAAGTATGTTCATTAGTTATAACAATATTGCCGTGGTCTAAAATTTGTATTGGAATATTATTTTCTTGTATTATGTTACATTGAGCTTGTTGATTTGATAACAGTGGAATTGTGCAGTTATCCTTTAATTCCTGTTTACAAATACTAATGCCTAAATAGTTTTTACAATTTGATATATTAATAAATTCGTTATTACATTTTGAAACCTTTTGATTTAATTCATATTCTCCGTGTTTAAATGCTAAAGGAATCACTTGATATAGTTGACATTTATTTGAAATGACAGGATATTTGTATATGGTTATTATTGCGGTTTTAAACATACATACATGGATGTCGGAATATTCGAGTATATTAATTACAGGAATATTATATATTTCATTGCTAATTACTTCATTTATTTCTTTTAAATTTAAGGTTCCTGAATAAAAGTTTCCCAACCTTGCAAAATTTATTGTATTGGTAATACTTTCTAATTCTTTCAGGACTTCCGTCATAATTAGTTCCTCTGTAATAGATTTAGGATCAAGAGTTTCAAGGATCTTTTCGAATTGTGAATTTATTTTACGTTGTTCGTTATTATTTTCTATCAATTGGTTTAATCCTGTTTTAATTTCTATTAAATCATCGTGATCGGGTGTCCCTGTTACAAATTTAAGTACCGAGCCCAAAAAATTAAGAGCTCGTTTAGCACGATATTCTGGTGGTACTAATTGTGTTTTTAAAGTTTCTATTCTGTTTATGAGTATTTCTTCTTGTTGTGATTCCTGTTTTCTATAGTGTGACCTCATTATGTTTTCGTATGGGGCTAATATATTAGATAAGTTCGCTATGTGATATAGGTAAGCTGTGTGGTCAAACATATACATCGTGTCTGATTCTACAAGCACAAATTTTTTACCTTTTAAGTCCGTTATTTTGTCGGAAGAACAAGATGAAAGAATAAATAATAATATAAGTCCAGTTGCCTTCATGTTGCTACTTTCCTGATACTGTCTTTATGTATAATTTTCCCTTTTACTGTCAGAATCTTGTCCCCTCGATCTTCTTTAACTAGGTGTTTGTTGTATTTTGCCGAGATTTTATTTCGTCGATCTGTCCTGCTGTAAATCGTATCGCCTTCCTTGTACGTTATAATCTTTCGATTTTTGTTATGGTACCTTAAAAGCTGGTGCTGCTTCCGTTCAAGCGTTTCACGAATGTCAGGATATTTGTCGCGATTATAAAACACATCCTCAGGTTTATATCCTGTGCTTGAGTGAATAGTTTTGTTGTATTGGCAAACTGCGTTGTATAACTCGTCAGCGGGAGCTGTTTTATTCTCTGCAGCTAAAGTTTGACAGAGTTCGATGAGTGTGCTATGTAACCGTTCAACTTGAGCGATTGATGTTGAATGATGTACAGGCGTCACGGAGTGGGTTATTTGTAGTCGACTGTATACTGATTTTGCCATATTTCCTATGAATATACTCTCGTTATCAGTCATAAGATATTTTGCGTTGGAGTAGATTTGTGTGAGAACTTCCTCAATATACTCGTGGCAATGTAATTTATTTTCTAATTTTCGAATAAAACAGTATTTCGAGTATCTGTCTATTGAACTGAGATACGTATTGTTGTTCATATGAAATATGTCCATTTGTATGTATTCCCCTACTCTTGTTGGTATTGGTGTTTTTCCTATAGGTTGCCTGTTCGGCTGACGTTCGTATTTATTTACAAGGCATATTTCGCATATGTTTGTCTCCGTACTGCACATTTTTTTTAGGTTTGGCCAGTAGTAGTTTAAAAGTATCTCTTGAGCGTTGTTTTTGTAATTTCTATGAGCTCTTCGGTGAGTTTGAATAATAATCTCTTTTTGTCTATCGATATTCGTAATATCAATAAGGAGTGTTTGTGCTTGTACAAACGTACAATTTGGAAATGTACGAATAATATCTTTTCCAAAGTGAAATATTTCTTCATTTTCTACCCTTAAAGCGTTTGTAACGTTTGATCTGACTACCTCTTTCAACTTGTTGCATAAAATTTGTGAATCGTTGTAATATATTGTGTGTCTAAAATGATCGGCAAATATTGTCTGAGATACGGTTTCATTTTCTTCATTGGTTTTTATAATAATTATTTGGTTTTTGAAAGAGTTGAATGGTTGTTTCACTTTTTTCATTATTTCTGTTGGTGAGCTTTGTGCGGAATGGGCTGAGCAATCCGTTGAGGTGTTTATTTGTTGTCGAGAAAGTGCATCTGCTACAACATTTTGATGACCAGGTTTGTAAACTAATTTTGCTCCGTACTCCTCTATTAAGTTTTTCCATCTTTTTAATTTGCTATTTGGATTTTTTTCTGATATAGAATAAATTAATGATTGGTGGTCCGTATAAATTGTCAAATCGGCTACTCCGTATAAGTAATTTCGTAGTTTTTGTAGTGCCCATACTATAGCTAAAAGTTCTTTTTCATTGGTACTATAACTTTGTTCGGTATCGCTAAGAATTCTTGAAATAAAAGCGATGGGTTTTCGATTTTGGGCAAGTACAGCTCCTATAGCAAAATTACTTGCGTCAGTCGTGAGTTCGAAAGGTTTTGAAAAATCTGGTTGATACAATTCTACCTGTGCCTGTAATTCTATTTTAATTTTTTCAAAGGCATGTATTGCAGCTTCGTCTAACTTTATTTCTATTTTTGCGCTTTTATTCTTTTTTACCATACCTTGTTCTCCTCTGAGATGTATGGTCAAGGGTTTTGTTATTTTTGCAAAGTTTTTAATAAATTTTCTATAGTAACTGGCGAGTCCTAAAAATGACCTCAATTCTTTTAAAGTTTTTGGTTCAGGGAACTTCTTTATTGTTTCGATTTTATTTGGGTCTACGGTCACTCTATTGTGTTTAATGATGTGGCCTAAGTATTCAACGGAATCTTTGAAGAAATGTGATTTTTCGTTCGAGATCTTCATGTTAGCATTATGGAGTGCATTGATTATAGTTCGGATGTGTTCTATATGTTCTTCGGTTGAAGAAGAATATATCAGTACGTCATCAATATACACATATGCAAATTTTCCAATATATTCACGCAAAATATCGTCAACACATCGTTGAAATATTGCCGGTGCGTTTTTTAAACCAAAAGGCATCCTAACAAATTCATATTTTGCACCATTTACTGAAAATGCTGTCTTTTCTCTATCTTTATCTTTAATGAGGATTTGGTGGAATCCTGATTCTAAGTCTATTGTTGAAAATATTTTTACTTTCCCTAGACTTTGTATAGTCATGTTTACGTCGGGTATCGGGTACCTATCTGTAATTGTGTGGGAATTTACTTTCTGAAAACCAACAACCATCCGTCTCTTGGGTCTGCCTTGGTCATCGGTGCCCTTTTTAGGAACGGTCCACATAGGGGAATTATACGGGCTTTTGCTTGGTTGAATAATTCCTTCTTTAAGTAATTTATTTATTTCACTTTTCACAAACTCATGGTCTGCCATCGGATAAGGGTATTGCTTAGTCCAAATGGGGTCGTCCGATTGAGTTCTAATTGAAGCTTCAATTGTTGTTGTAAATGGTAAAGACTCACTTATATAATCATTTCTTTGCATAATTTGAGAAATTTCTTTTTTATAACTCTCATTATCTAAGGTGTAATTAATTTTTTGTTCTTCAATCCTCTTTTTATATTTCAGGCTATAATCAAATAAATTTACTTCTGCTTTTAATACACGTAATCCCTGTTCTCCAAGTATCATGTCAAAATCGTTCAACTCCTTAATTTCATAGAATGTTAAATGATGCCCGTACATCGTTATTATTTTTTTAGAATTAATAATTGAGTAGCCATGTAAGGTTTTGGTTTTAAATGGTTTGAATTTAATAGATTTCCCTATATTACAATTTATATTTATGTAATTGTTAGTAGAGCCTGTGTCGATTAATAAGGTAACGGGTGTGCCGGTTAGGCCGCATTTTGTTTGTAAGCAAGGCAACCCGTTTACTCGCCTAAAAAAGTACTGCCTCTTTCATATTGTTCTTCGTAATTTGATACATCTACTGACTCTAGATCTTCTCTATTTAATTGATTTATTCTTTGGAACTTCCTATCTTGCAGGGAAGTCGCATTATTGTAATTAGATGCCCTATCTCTCTTATATGCATTGTTTGGTTTAAAATGATTTCGACTTACCGCGTTGTTGTACCTGGTTGTCTGCATATACTGCCTGGAGTGATCTACGTCCATTGGAATAGGCGTGGGTTGTTGTTGTTGTGGTGGTTGTTGTTGTTGGTGCTGAAATCGCTGATTATTCCCGTATACCTGTATCCCTGGATTATATCGATGTTGCCTGTCTTCATATCGTGGTGCTGGACGATTTTCGGGATAATGATGACGTGCTGGATTTGATCGCTGCGGCTGTATATCGAACTGTTGATTCACATTGTCGTGGTATATTGTACACGCAATGGCATAGGCTGCCTCCAAGTCTTTTGGGCTTTTGCTGTATAGTGTTCTGCTAGTGTATTTGCTGTTTAGCCCTAGTATGAAAGTACGCACAGCTTCTTCGTTAGCATATTCTAACATTGCTGCATTGTTTTGACTAGCAGACATCTCGATTTTAGACAAGGCTAAATTTAATGCCTTGCTGACCTCACTATGAAATTCAGCCAATGTACGTCTTCCTTGAACTATTCTTTTCATATCGTCTAGTAGGACATATAACGGACGCTGATCTGCATAGGTGTAATCTAGTCGATTGATTATCGAGTAGAAATTTAATTTTGTGTTGTGGTTTGTTAGAATATCAGCTGCCGACCCAATAATCTTCGTGCGTACTATTCCCAATGCCGTGTAATAACGAGGGTGTTCCATAAAACCCTTAATGGACTCCATAAATGTCCAGGCTTGATTTCTCCAAGAACGGTACTGCGTTTTATCGCCATCAAATTTTGGTAACGCTTTAAATAGCTCCAGATCAATATCCTTAGGGTCTGTTAGTGCCAGACGGACTTCTTCATGTTGAGTAACAAATGTTGCTTGTTGGAATGATTCCCTTTTGATGGTTTCGATGTGTTGCTGGAAGGATTCTTGTTGGCTCTGCATGTTGATTGCCAATGCCGTTATTTGGGCTTTCAGGGCTGCTATTTCGGTTTCCATCTCGATTTTTATATCCCGATTATTGTCGTAGCTGCGGTTTTTTTTAACTAGCCGTAACTTTTTAAAGTGCTCCAGTTTTCTTTGCTGGTATAGCTAGGCTTCACTTAATAATTTTTGTTTCAATTTTTCAGAAACTGTCTTTCTTAAAGACCGTGGATTTTTATAATTTCCTTTATTTCAAGGACTTAGCTTTTGGGTGGCAAACGTACTGCAATCCCGGTTGAGTCCCCAGTTAGGACTCTGTGTGGAAAAAATAATAAAACTATATTTTTTCTGAGCAAGAGCTCCTTTGTTGAATTCGTCTATTTCCGAATTAATCTTATATTTTAATGCTTAGATCTATTTATACTATTTCTAAATACAATTTGGTTTGAGATATGTTTACATGTTTTTATATTTAGCTGTTATCATGGTTTTGTTTAGTCTCTGCATATATTTGTATTTTAATGCTTACATGTGTTTATTGTTATGAAGGGACAAAGACCATGTTTATATTGTTTATCATTATTGTTTGGAAACAATGATAATGTATGTTTACAGTGTATGTATGTAGTGTAGTGTATGTGTCAACGTCGTTAACTCCCGCCGCATGTGCACTTGCCACAGAAAATAATATTACGGTAAAACTTCTCAAGAAATCCAGCGCGCATTCATAGGCACAGTGCACAGTCATACGCACATCATTGTAGTAACCTTCAGATATGTGCAGTAACCTTCAAATATGTACAGGAACCTTCAAATACTCTGATTTCAGAGTAAGTTTCTAACCTTGCAGATATATATGCATTTGTTTTCGTGCACTTTTTATCAATTGAAGAACTTTACTACGTAAAGTAATATACTAATTAACTATTTACCTACTATCAGAGAACATAAAATAATTGTTTCGAAATTTGAAATGTCCGACACAGAACTTTTTTTATAAGATACTTCTTGTTTTCTTCTTCAACTTACTGTATGCTCATGCGCTCACTTGACGCAAAGCAGCTGCGGTTGTCGAGCATTTAGAAGACATATTTACATACCTACCATACATGGGTGCAAACATATATACGAGTCGCGACCATTCGACATGACAAAAATTCAAGATTTACCAAATATTGGCAAATAATTCTTCGCAAAATATTCCAATATTGAATATTTTTGAATAGTCGAGAAAATTGGCAAATGGGAGGCTCGTTTTATGAATGCAAGTACTTTGCTCTTAGAACTATTAGCTCGAATCTATCAATACATTTTTTGATGATGAGTTTTTCTTGTATTGTACAATAGTTGAATCTGTTCAGCACCGCTGCGACTAATTTAGATTGTTCAGCACTATGGCAACTAGAATGATGGCCGCTACGGCTGCGCCTATGAATGCATTTTGTTCTTGTAGTCGCTAGGCATAGAATTTTAGCTTTGAATGATATACGCATTTAGAGGAATAAAGTGAGTGTCCTGTGTGTGCTTTTGTATGTACATGCATATGTGTATATTAATAAGCATAGTTTGGCTGGAAGTTCAGAACACAAATATGTACGTACATAGGCTAGGACATCAAGTGTGCTTACGCACATACAAATATGTACACACATATGCAAAATAGAATTGTTTGAGCATTTGTTAGGCAGGAATTCGATCGTTTGGGTATTTACTACCTAATTATTGCATGCAAATACGATAAGGCGATGGGTCGTGAGATAGGTTTGTTTGTTAACAGTAATAGTAGCCCCGCCAGTATCGTGTATATCACCTGTCATCTTCGTCTAGCTCATCTAGGGGTAGGCCCAGGAAACATGCTGTTTCGACGGGATGGGTCCAGAGGGAGAGAGGTGTTAGATGAGTCGGTTTTAGGAGACATGTGAAAAGGTGGTTAGTGTCGTGCGGGGTGCCTTCACATGCCGGACGTATGTTTTGTATGTCGGGGTCGATTCTGGATAAGTAGGACTTTAACCTGCTACAATATCCAGAACGTAATTGTGCCAGTGTTACACGTGTCTCACGAGGAAGCTGGAGCTCTTCATCTGCTGTAGGTGGTGGTTGGACTCCGATTACGGCATTCACAGGACGGGAGCTTAAGACGGTGGTGACGGTCTCCCGGTGAATGTCGTTTATTGACTGTCGAAATATTGTCAGGTCCAGTACATTGCGGTCCGTTTCGTCCTGGATTTGGTCTGGAATTAGTGATTAAAACTAAACTAAAAATACTCACCCTTTTATACTCTCAGCTGACTTTTACAAAGCAGTCATTGCAGGAAAATTATCACATTAACAGATAAGAATATGAGCGTTGTATTTTGTGAGACAAAACGTGAAAATATATGGAAATAAGCACCTACAATATTTCTCTAAGTTCTACTTATTTACAAAAAACGTTGGGTTTGTTGGCACACTGCTTCCAATATTAGAGCTTCCAGTATTTTGCTGGCTTCTTGTCGAAGGCGCGTACAATTTTTGTTGAAAGCTGTGATACTGCTGTGCGTATTTAAGATCATTCGAGGCGGGGCCAACGAATGGTTTGTATCCTACATTGCCTACATCACCGGAACCATTTCCACCGTTGCCACCACATCCAACAGGTGACGACTACTACATACTTGCATCGCATTTGAGAGCATAGTGCTGTTGTTACCCATCATTATAGGTCCATTTACTACAGATTCTGCAGATTGAATTGATGAACATGAACTGTGATCGTTTGGAAGCAAACTAGAGTTGGAAGATATTTGTCCACTGTTGCCCACATTTGCTGTGTTCATATTTGGACAAATGCTGCTGGTTCCTATTGATTTAACAGGCTTTTGCTGACTACTACCAACAGTAAACATTTGAACTTGCCCTGGTACCCCTGTGACGCCCTGCGTAAGACCGTGCACCGGTCCATTGCCACTTGGGTTATTTGCCTTGCACACAGAGCTTTCTCTGCACTCCATTGGATCCTGTGTCCCATTCGCAAAATGTCCAGGCATCACTGTAACACCAGGAGCTTGCACACGTGGCCCAGGAAGCATTTGATTTCCTGAATGACCTGAATGACCTGAATGAATATGCTGCTGTCTTATCGGCCGTATGCCACGTATCATTTTTGGATGAGGTACCATATTCATTTCGTGACCAGTTATAAGATTGCCACCTGCCATATCTTCCTGCTCACTTACCATTGAACTCATCTGATTGCAAATTCCGAAAAAGTGGACAGCAGTACTACCTACTCCTCCAGAGCTGTATTTCCTTGTCCTAAATGACTATTGCCTATAATATTGCCCGTTCCAGCAACTTGTAGATTCGTGTAACGTAAAAACTCCAGACTCGGAGGCACACGCATATTGCTACTATTATTGTTCTGAGTACGAACTGGCATATACTGTATAACGTGCAAAGACATTTTTTCAGATGGAAAAGGGACACGTTTGAGAATACTTTTTTTTTTTTTTTTTTTTGTCGGGACAACTAGCAAGTGCACACTCAGACATTAATTGAGTCCATCATTGTACTACACTTGGATTCCCTTTTAATTTTCTTTAAATCTACCCGATCTCCGAAGAAATCTGAGTAGATCTTGTGGTGCCAAGGAGCCAAGATGGTCGCTTCTTAACACATCAGTGCCAAAGACCTCAAACCTGATTCGGGCGAAGGCGGGGCAGACACACAGGAAGATTTCCGCCGTCTCATCCTCCTCTTCACAAGCTGGGCAGAGTACACTGTCTGAGATGCCCAACCTTTCCATGTGCTTTGCCCACAGAAAGTGTCATCAGTTCAACCAGCCGTCTGCACTCCCCTCTGCTTAATGACATAAGGGTTTGCGACAGTCGATCGGACATGACAGGTAACATCAGTTTTGTCCATCTGCAGCCTCTCTCAGCCTGCCAAGCTCGCTTGTGGGTAGTAGTTACCCATTTGCTAACCGTGGCCGTGATGGCCGCAGAGGGGAGTGGCAAAGCGGGCTCTGGGCCAAAGAAGTTGGCTTCAGAGCCCATCTTAGCTAAGGAGTCAGGGGTCTCGTTACCCGCGATACCCACGTGTCCCGGGACCCATGTTAGCATCAGGCTATTATGTCTACCGACATAGTTCAGCCTGGACTTACAGGACTTCACTACCCCTGATGTGGTTTGAGGGCTGTCTAAGGCCATAAGCGCTGCTTGGCTGTCGCTGCAGACACATATAGATCTGCCTCTCCATCGTTTTTCCACAACAAAGTTCATCGCTTCTTAAACTGCATACACCTCCGCTTGAAACACATATGCATGCATTCCAAGAGCAAAGTGCAGTTTTGTCCCGCTGGATTCCACGTAGACCCCAGAGCCGGAGCCATGCTCGGTCCTGGAGCCATCCGTAAAAATGCGAAAACAGTGTTTGCCGGGTTCATTTTCTGAGTCTCCCAACAACTGAGCCTCCGGCAGCACTACACTGTATCTCTTTTCAGGTACGACTCTTGATGGCATTGAGTCAAGGGGCATGGAGAGAATCGTTGGATCAATGTCCATGCCTTCTCTGTGTTCCAATGCCGGACAAGGGCCGTACCAGTTCCCACTGTGTTTCAGTCTGCAGATGGCCTTCAGGACCTATCCTCGGATGAAAGCATCAAGTGGTGGTAAACCAATCAGAGCATCTAGTGCCGGACCTGAAGTAGTCGGAAAAGCTCCGGTGCAACAGATGGCCACAGTGCGTTGTAGTCTCGATAAGGTCCTCCTGACTCCCGCTAGGGATAGTCTATTCATCCAGACCACTGATGCATAGGTGATAATGGGTCTTATCATAGCCGTGTAGATCCATAGGACCTTGCTAGGAGAGAGACCCCACGTTTTCCCAAAGACACCTTTGCACTGCCAGAAAGCTGTCAGCGCTTTGGATGCCTTTGTCTCAACGTGTGATTTCCATAGGAGCTTACTATCGAGGATTACTCCTAGATATTTAATTTCCTTGGATAGCTGGATTGTGACTCCTTTTAGCCTTGGCAGAACGAGTCCGTCAAGCTTCCTCCTTCTGGTAAAGAGGACAATACCAGTCTTGGCGGGATTTGCCGACAGCCCGTTCGCACAGCACCAAGTGTCAATCCGATCCAGAGTTTTCTGCACTTTCCTGCAGATGTTCATAAGCGAAGAGCTTGTTACCAAACAGGCAACATCGTCCGCATATGCTTGTGCGTAGACTCCCGAATCATTTAAGGTGGTGAGTAGAGGATCGATTACCATGCACCAGAGTAATAGAGACAGCACACCGCCTTGGGGGCAGCCTCTGTTAACCCCAGATGACACCAGCAGATCTTCCTCTGCTCGCGCCGAAACGATTCTTTGGGCCAGCATCGAACGAATCCAATTTACTAGCACCCGGTCTACGCCGTGCCTACTAGCAGAGTTACACATACTCTCAAAAGTGGCATTATCAAACGCCCCCTCTATGTCTAAAAAGATACCCATAGCGTAGTCCCTCCTGTCGATGGCCAGCTCTACCCTAGCAACAAGGTTTTGCAGTGCCGACTCGCAGGATTTTCCACTCTGATAGGCATGCTGAAATAGAGACAGAGGGTGAGCCTTCAGCGACTTCTGACGTATGCGCAGTTCCACCAGTCGTTCGAGACTTTTCAGCATGAAAGAGGTCATGCTGATGGGTCTAAAACTTTTGGGGCTGGTGTAGTCGTCTTTTCCAACCTTTGGGATGAAAGCGACCCTCACCATCCTCCAAGAGCGTGGTATGTAAGCCAGTGCCAGGCATGCCGAGAAGATTTCGAGAATACACTCTGCGACATACTGCAAAGTACTTTAAACCTGACAAAGGTTGGTGGCTTTAGACATAAACCCGTCCAAAACTGCCATCATTTTCTTAATCAGGAATAAGGGAAATCAATATCGACGGGGTTACTATAGTCGAAGTTAAGTACGTTGCCATTATCCTGGACACCAAGCTTAACTGAACAAAATTTGAGAAGAAATTTGGAATCGAAGGGACGATGAAGAAAGGCAAAGAAAGGAAAAGAGTCTACAACACCATTATTAATAGGATCCGAGCCCTTTCTTGCCATGAAACAACACGCCATCAAAGAGGATCTTAAAGGCGAAGAGTTAAGGCTGCGGGATGTAAGTTGGCCAGCCCAACTCTACCTTAAATTTATTGATGGTGCTGGGTTTGGATGAGGTACTGTGACGAGTAGAGCACGCAAAAGACCATGAGGTCGAAGTACGTACCCCATTTTTATTCGAAAAGAAAATTCGATATAATCCCCAATACCACTTCGACCAAATTTAAAAACCGGAGCATGCAGCCAAAATAAGTTGTGTTGTTTCGCCACAGTACAGTATCGGACTGAACGCAGCATCATCGGTTCCAAGGATTCTATTTTGGTAATATGAACATCAAAGAAGACGTATCGTCGAAAATGTCGATAAACTCATAAAAGCCAAAAGCCCCGAGAGGTTTGTTGTACGAACGGACTGCAATGCAATTGCAACAACTAAGTCCACTACAGCATTGAAGCCGCGCATTGCCAGGTGGTGGTTAAGACTACAAGAATTTGATTTTACATGTAAATATCGACCTGGGTCTAAGATGCAGCACGCGGACTCACTTAGTCGAGCGCCTGTTGAGATATCGAAAAGTACAAACACTGTTGCAGAAAAGGTATTGAACCTTAACCGAGGCACCACAACTGATGATTGGAGTTACTCAATGCAACTTCAAGATGAAAATTTAAAACGAATAAGCGATATAATTACAGGGAAAGAAATGGCAGATGAAGCTACAATTAAGCAAATGAAAACCGATTATGCGATGCATAACATTCGATTATTTAGAAAGTTTAAAGACGAAATGAAATTAGCAGTACCAAAGGCAGTAAGATGGCGAGTTGTTAAGTCATGTCATGATGACTCTGGACATTTTTCTTTAGAAAAAACATTACAGCGACTATGCACATATTTTTGGTTTCCACGTATGAGGAGGTATGTAAAATCATACATAGCAGCTTGCGAAGAGTGTTGCTTAAATAAACTGAAGGGAGGTAAAGCTCAAAGCCAATTGCACTTAAGCGATGTGTTGCCGATCCCATTTAGGTACATCTTTATTGATCATGTGGGTCCATTCCAACGCAGCAAATCAGGGTTTTCGTACATACTAGTAGCTGTATGCGGATTCAGTAAGTACGTCATACTAAAGGCAGTCAGAACTACAAAAACTGAACTTGATGGTATCGACTACGATGATTCGTCTATGCAGGACGAAATGTCAGGAAAGGCCGAGCTGTCACCGACAGTTTGCATGTGAGAGGGCATTCGCTGGTTGACGTTCGAAACGAGTGGTCGTCGGTTCGTTGAAGGTGCGAGTGGATGTTCCTGACACCTGTGTATTTCTTTTAATTAATTATAAATTTTTTTAAATATAAATTTTAACCAGAATAAATATAAATTGGCTATTCTTGACAGAACCAAATAGGAAAACAGCGACCTTTCTCCTAAAACTCAGCAGGAAGGTCCTGAGAGTACTGGTTAGGTGTGATCACAGAGCACAACGTCTGTGGTCAGCATATGGCTACCATGGGGGTCGTACACAGCCCGATATGGGTATCCTGTCTTAAGAATGGCGACACTGCAGAGCATTTTCTCTGTAGCTGTCCTGCATTTTCCAGAACCAGACTTGGGATATTGGGTTGCGATACACTGAGTATGGACAAAGTTCATACTCTTCCTCTTCCGGATCTCTTAAAATTCATCAATGAATCTAAGAGGTTTGTGGAAGAGTGATCTCAAACTAATTTATACGTTTTTACCAACCACATTTTATCTTTCCTATCTCTATTCTTTCTACTGATATCTATCCGGGTGTAGTACAATGGTCTACTGACTGAGCGCTTGGACTTGTCCAACCCCCCACAACTCTTATCTAATCTAATTTACTTGCCACAGAAAAATATTACGATTCGCAAAAAATTTCCAAGGTATCCAGCGCGCACAGCATTATGCTGTTGTTATGAACAGCGCTGAACAATTCACATACATATGTATATTATTATGTCTGTTTGTTAAACTAGTTGATTGAATTCTCAAATCAAATCCTCTATAGAAAACGCTTCATTACCAGGCACACAGAAAGATGACATATGTGAATTTATATACCTATGCGCATATACAGTGTCGGACGAAACAAATTGAGCTCATTCATACTTGTAATTATATGTAATTATATTTTCCTAATGTGAAATGTCACTTCAAATATAAATTAAATACCCAGAAATTAAGAGGAACTATTCATTTCTTGAACGCATAAAAAAACGTAACAAATAGTTTACTTCATAAAAATATATGCGTAAAAAACAATACATATGCGATATTTAGAGCGAGAAAACATATTGAAATAACAATAATTAACTAATATTTTATAGCATAACCATTATTTTTTATAACTTCACTACATCTTTTTGGCATGGAAGCTATTAGATTGTTGATAACGTCAAGTGGAATATCCTACCAGGCTTGTTTAGCCGCTTCAAATAGCTTCTTTTTGTCACCATTTACTCCTTGCCTGTCTATCCTCCTATCGAGTATCTCCCAAAGGTTCTCAATTGGATTGAGGTCCGGAGATTGTGCTGGCCACTCGAGCATATTGATTTTTCCCGATGCGATCCAATTTGCTACCAACTTCGAGGTGTGCTTTGGGTCGTTATCTTGTTGGAACGACCACGAAAGTGGCATATTCCACTCAACATGGAGAAGCATCATGCTCTCTAGAATATTTTGGTATACAAACCTATCCAAAATTCCATCTTTTAAATGGAGAGGTCCAACACCAAGCCCAGAAAAACAACCCCATACCATAATACCACCTGCGCCATGCTTAACCGTACCTTTGCAGTATCGAGGATCTCAACGAGGCTTTTTTGCTACTCTATAACTGTTCAGTCCACCTGCACATGCTCTGCGTTGTACAGCTCGGTTGTTAACCTTTAAGTTCAGCTCTTTAACTATTCTTGCTGCCGACTTCTCTGGATCTTTCTTCAATTCTATCAATATTTTGGAGTCTTCGTGCTGTGTAGTACCTTTGGATCGTCCTCCATGGTGAAGAGTTTCAACACTTTCAGTTTCTCGGAATTTTTTTATAATGAAACTAACTGTTGATTATTTCATTGCGAACTTTTGACAAATATCCTTTTGCGATAAACCGTTCTTGTGGTCGTTTATAATCATTTTTTTTTTTTTTTCAATTGAACTGAATGTTTTTTCCCCGCCATTAGCACGTTTGTTTAATAAAAGTAGAGAATTCTATAATTCTCAATAGGAAACTACTACTGACTTATTCCAACGCTCACATTGACCACAATAAAAACAAAGTATCTTAGTACACATGGCTTCTACAGTAGCACAAAAATAACGGAATTTTTGTCGCCTACTTCGACAAACTGAGACGAGTCCAATATGTTTTGTCGCACTGGATATTGTATATGCTTGCTTTTTTTCGCATATAATGTAATACAGTCTTATCTTAGAAAATATTTTTTATGTTTTCATATAACAACTGGTTGCATTTCCTTTCTGTGATATTTCTTATTTAATATAATATTTGCAAGAGTAAAAAGAAATAGCTTCACTAGATGGTATCAGTCCAATATGTTTTGTTCGACACTGTATGTATATATGATGTGTATATGCATGTGCACTTAAATATATATACTATATATATATAATTGGCGCGCACACCCGGTTTGGGTGTTTGGCCGAGCTCCTCCTCCTATTTGTGGTGTGCGTCTTGATGTTGTTCCACAAATGGAGGGACCTACATATTCAAGCCGACTCCGAACGGCAAATATTTTGACGTGATAACGTCTTATAATTCGATTTAGCCGGCTGCACGCACGAAAAAATGTGTCGTTACCTTGCTCATTTGTCGTTACCTTGCTCATTGTCGTTACCTTGAATGAACTGCAAGCGAAAGCGCGGAACAAACGACAAAGCAAACAAAGCAAACGAACGGCAACGTTCGACATCTTGCTATCTCCTACTTAAGTGAGCATATATATGTATGTATATGCGCATATGTACATATATAAATTCACGTATTTGTATTTGCATATGTCTTCTTATTGATTATTATTAATTTGATTTACTTAAAGAATTTAAAATAAAACCAAGTTTGTTAATAATACCTGTTGTTTTAATGTTATTATTATAAATTTTTTTATTATATATGAAGGAAAAAATGTATGGTAATATTTACCACATACCTTATAATATATGTTGTATACTAATATATGTATATAAACATGCATATACATATACAATTTCGCGCAATTTTCAAAAAGAACAAATCTTTATGTAAAGATGCATACAAATCATATGGACATATCAAATATACGAATCTATTCCGTACGCAAGCAAATGTAAGCTAATGTGCTTGAACTGCAAGCGAGAGCGCGGAATGAACGACAAAGAGCACAATCGGCCCCCGCGTTCGGCAACGTTCGACATCTGGCTCTGTCCTACTTGAGTGAGCATATATATGTATGTATGTGTATGTATATGCGCATTTGTATATAAATTCACATACTTGTATTTGCATATGCCTTCTTCCTGTGTGCATGGTAATGAACCATTTCTCTGTTGAGAATAGGACGATGATAGAAAAAGTAGGAAATGAAAGGGAGTGTTTCGAGTGTAAAGTGTCTTGAAAAAGGCAAATCAATGATGGTGCCTGTTAGTGTTGTTGACTTATTAACGTCTGATGCACAATCGAAATTGAAGATATCTTTCATGAATTTGATAAATGTTTCGTCATTTTTCACGTTTATGTAAATGTAACTTGACCTATTCCATTGCAATTCCATTTACCTCCTCCTCTATATCCATACAAAATATCTATCAAACAAATAAAATTAAAATTTTGTTTTGAAAATTGCAACCGTTCCATCAATATTTTCTTATGACGTTGTCACGTTAAACTATCGTCAGTAAACCGACTTTACAGACAACCTCTTTTTTTTACGAGGAGTTTTTTCATGGAAGAAATACACTCGGAGGTTTGCCATTGCTTGCCGAGGGGCGACCGCTATTACAAAAATGCTTTTCTTAATTTTGCTGTTTCACCAAGATTCGAACCTACGTTCTCTGTGAATTCCGAATGGTAGTCACGCACCAACCCATTCGGATACGGGGCCCGCCGCATGTGCACTTGCCACAGAAAATAATATTACGGTAAAGAGATACTTCTTGTTTTCTTAAGATACTTCTTGTTTTCTTCTCCAACTTACTGTATGTTCATGCGCTCACTTGACGCACAGCAGCTGCGGTTGTCGAGCATTTAGAAGACACATTTACATACCCACCATTTATTGGTACAAACATATATATGAGTCGCGACCATTCGACATGACAAAAATTCAATATTTACCAAATATTGGCAAATAATTCTTCGCAAAATATTCCAATATTGAATGTTTTTGAATAGTCGAGAAAATTGGCTAATGGGCGGCTCGTTTAATGAATGCAAGTACTTTGCTCTTAGAACTATTAGCTCGAATTTATCAATACATTTTTTGATGATGAGTTTTTCTTGTATTGTACAATAGTTGAATCTGTTCAGCACCGCTGCGACTAATTTAGATTGTTCAGCACTATGGCAACTAGAATGATGGCCGCTACGGCTGCGCCTATGAATGCATTTTGTTCTTGTAGTCGCTAGGCATAGAATTTTAGCTTTGAATGATATACGCATTTATATACGTATATTAATAAGCATAGTTTGGCTGGAAGTTCAGAACACAAATATGTACGTACATAGGCTAGGACATCAAGTGTGCTTACGCACATACAAATATGTACACACATATGCCAAATAGAATTGTTTGAGCATTTGTTAGGCAGGAATTCGATCATTTGGGTATTTACTCCCTAATTATTGCATGCAAATACGATAAGGCGATGGGTCGTGAGATAGGTTTGTTTGTTAACAGTAATAGTAGCCCCGCCAGTATCGGGTATATCACCTGTCATCTTCGTCTAGCTCATCTAGGGGTAGGCCCAGGAAACATGCTGTTTCGACGGGATGGGTCCAGAGGGAGAGAGGTGTTAGATGAGTCGGTTTTAGGGGACATGTGAAAAGGTGGTTAGTGTCGTGCGGGGTGCCTTCACATGCCGGACATAAGTTTGGTATGTCGGGGTCGATTCTGGATAAGTAGGACTTTAACCTGCTACAATATCCAGAACGTAATTGTGCCAGTGTTACACGTGTCTCACGAGGAAGCTGGAGCTCTTCATCTGCTGTAGGTGGTGGTTGGACTCCGATTACGGCATTCACAAGACGGGAGCTTAAGAAGGTGGTGACGGTCTCCCGGTGAATTTCGTTTATTGACTGTCGAAATATTGTCAGGTCCAGTACATCACATTAACAGATAAAAATATGAGCGTTGTATTTTGTGAGACAAAACGTGAAAATATATGGAAATGAGCACCTACAATATTTCTCTAAGTTCTACTTATTTACAAAAAACGTTGGGTTTGTTGGCACACTGCTTCCAATATTAGAGCTTCCAGTATTTTGCTGGCTTCTTGTCGAAGGCGCGTACAATTTTTGTTGAAAGCTGTGATACTGCTGTGCGTATTTAAGATCATTCGAGGCGGGGCCAACGAATGGTTTGTATCCTACATTGCCTACATCACCGGAACCATTTCCACCGTTGCCACCACATCCAACAGGTGACGACTACTACATACTTGCATCGCATTTGAGAGCATAGTGCTGTTGTTACCCATCATTATAGGTCCATTTACTGCAGATTCTGCAGATTGAATTGATGAACTGTGATCGTTTGGAAGCAAACTAGCGTTGGAAGATATTTGTCCACTGTTGCCCACATTTGCTGTGTTCATATTTGGACAAATGCTGCTGGTTCCTATTGATTTAACAGACTTTTGCTGACTACTACCAACAGTAAACATTTGAACTTGCCCTGGTACCCCTGTGACGCCCTGCGTAAGACCGTGCACCGGTCCATTGCCACTTGGGTTATTTGCCATGCACACAGAGCTTTCTCTGCACTCCATTGGATCCTGTGTCCCATTCGCAAAATGTCCAGGCATCACTGTAACACCAGGAGCTTGCACACGTGGCCCAGGAAGCATTTGATTTCCTGAATGACCTGAATGACCTGAATGAATATGCTGCTGTCTTATCGGCCGTATGCCACGTATCATTTTTGGATGAGGTACCATATTCATTTCGTGACCAGTTATAAGATTGCCACCTGCCATATCTTCCTGCTCACTTACCATTGAACTCATCTGATTGCAAATTCCGAAAAAGTGGACAGCAGTATTACCTACTCCTCCAGAGCTGTATTTCCTTGTCCTAAATGACTATTGCCTATAATATTGCCCGTTCCAGCAACTTGTAGATTCGTGTAACGTAAAAACTCCAGACTCGGAGGCACACGCATATTGCTACTATTATTGTTCTGAGTACGAACTGGCATATACTGTATAACGTGCAAAGACATTTTTTCAGATGGAAAAGGGACACGTTTGAGAATACTTTTTTTTTTTTTTTTTTTTTTGTCGGGACAACTAGCAAGTGCACACTCAGACATTAATTGAGTCCATCATTGTACTACACTTGGATTCCCTTTTAATTTTCTTTAAATCTACCCGATCTCCGAAGAAATCTGAGTAGATCTTGTGGTGCCAAGGAGCCAAGATGGTCGCTTCTTAACACATCAGTGCCAAAGACCTCAAACCTGATTCGGGCGAAGGCGGGGCAGACACACAGGAAGTTTTCCGCCGTCTCATCCTCCTCTTCACAAGCTGGGCAGAGTACACTGTCTGAGATGCCCAACCTTTCCATGTGCTTTGCCCACAGAAAGTGGCCCGTCATCAGTCCAACCAGCCGTCTGCACTCCCCTCTGCTTAATGACATAAGGGTTTGCGACAGTCGATCGGACATGACAGGTAACATCAGTTTTGTCCATCTGCAGCCTCTCTCAGCCTGCCAAGCTCGCTTGTGGGTAGTAGTTACCCATTTGCTAACCGTGGCCGTGATGGCCGCAGAGGGGAGTGGCAAAGCGGGCTCTGGGCCAAAGAAGTTGGCTTCAGAGCCCATCTTAGCTAAGGAGTCAGGGGTCTCGTTACCCGCGATACCCACGTGTCCCGGGACCCATGTTAGCATCAGGCTATTATGTCTACCGACATAGTTCAGCCTGGACTTACAGGACTTCACTACCCCTGATGTGGTTTGAGGGCTGTCTAAGGCCATAAGCGCTGCTTGGCTGTCGCTGCAGACACATATAGATCTGCCTCTCCATCGTTTTTCCACAACAAAGTTCATCGCTTCTTAAACTGCATACACCTCCGCTTGAAACACATATGCATGCATTCCAAGAGCAAAGTGCAGTTTTGTCCCGCTGGATTCCACGTAGACCCCAGAGCCGGAGCCATGCTCGGTCCTGGAGCCATCCGTAAAAATGCGAAAACAGTGTTTGCCGGGTTCATTTTCTGAGTCTCCCAACAACTGAGCCTCCGGCAGCACTACACTGTATCTCTTTTCAGGTACGACTCTTGATGGCATTGAGTCAAGGGGCATGGAGAGAATCGTTGGATCAATGTCCATGCCTTCTCTGTGTTCCAATGCCGGACAAGGGCCGTACCAGTTCCCACTGTGTTTCAGTCTGCAGATGGCCTTCAGGACCTCTCCTCGGATGAAAGCAGCAAGTGGTGGTAAACCAATCAGAGCATCTAGTGCCGGACCTGAAGTAGTCGGAAAAGCTCCGGTGCAACAGATGGCCACAGTGCGTTGTAGTCTCGATAAGGTCCTCCTGACTCCCGCTAGGGATAGTCTATTCATCCAGACCACTGATGCATAGGTGATAATGGGTCTTATCATAGCCGTGTAGATCCATAGGACCTTGCTAGGAGAGAGACCCCACGTTTTCCCAAAGACACCTTTGCACTGCCAGAAAGCTGTCAGCGCTTTGGATGCCTTTGTCTCAACGTGTGATTTCCATAGGAGCTTACTATCGAGGATTACTCCTAGATATTTAATTTCCTTGGATAGCTGGATTGTGACTCCTTTTAGCCTTGGCAGAACGAGTCCGTCAAGCTTCCTCCTTCTGGTAAAGAGGACAATACCAGTCTTGGCGGGATTTGCCGACAGCCCGTTCGCACAGCACCAAGTGTCAATCCGATCCAGAGTTTTCTGCACTTTCCTGCAGATGTTCATAAGCGAAGAGCTTGTTACCAAACAGGCAACATCGTCCGCATATGCTTGTGCGTAGACTCCCGAATCATTTAAGGTGGTGAGTAGAGGATCGATTACCATGCACCAGAGTAATAGAGACAGCACACCGCCTTGGGGGCAGCCTCTGTTAACCCCAGATGACACCAGCAGATCTTCCTCTGCTCGCGCCGAAACGATTCTTTGGGCCAGCATCGAACGAATCCAATTTACTAGCACCCGGTCTACGCCGTGCCTACTAGCAGAGTTACACATACTATCAAAAGTGGCATTATCAAACGCCCCCTCTATGTCTAAAAAGATACCCATAGCGTAGTCCCTCCTGTCGATGGCCAGCTCTACCCTAGCAACAAGGTTTTGCAGTGCCGACTCGCAGGATTTTCCACTCTGATAGGCATGCTGAAATAGAGACAGAGGGTGAGCCTTCAGCGACTTCTGACGTATGCGCAGTTCCACCAGTCGTTCGAGACTTTTCAGCATGAAAGAGGTCATGCTGATGGGTCTAAAACTTTTGGGGCTGGTGTAGTCGTCTTTTCCAACCTTTGGGATGAAAGCGACCCTCACCATCCTCCAAGAGCGTGGTATGTAAGCCAGTGCCAGGCATGCCGAGAAGATTTCGAGAATACACTCTGCGACATACTGCAAAGTACTTTAAACCTGACAAAGGTTGGTGGCTTTAGACATAAACCCGTCCAAAACTGCCATCATTTTCTTAATCAGGAATAAGGGAAATCAATATGGACGGGGTTACTATAGTCGAAGTTAAGTACGTTGCCATTATCCTGGACACCAAGCTTAACTGAACAAAATTTGAGAAGAAATTTGGAATCGAAGGGACGATGAAGAAAGGCAAAGAAAGGAAAAGAGTCTACAACACCATTATTAATAGGATCCGAGCCCTTTCTTGCCATGAAACAACACGCCATCAAAGAGGATCTTAGAGGCGAAGAGTTAAGGCTGCGGGATGTAAGTTGGCCAGCCCAACTCTACCTTAAATTTATTGATGGTGCTGGGTTTGGATGAGGTACTGTGACGAGTAGAGCACGCAAAAGACCATGAGGTCGAAGTACGTACCCCATTTTTATTCGAAAAGAAAATTCGATATAATCCCCAATACCACTTCGACCAAATTTAAAAACCGGAGCATGCAGCCAAAATAAGTTGTGTTGTTTCGCCACAGTACAGTATCGGACTGAACGCAGCATCATCGGTTCCAAGGATTCTATTTTGGTAATATGAACATCAAAGAAGACGTATCGTCGAAAATGTCGATAAACTCATAAAAGCCAAAAGCCCCGAGAGGTTTGTTGTACGAACGGACTGCAATGCAATTGCAACAACTAAGTCCACTACAGCATTGAAGCCGCGCATTGCCAGGTGGTGGTTAAGACTACAAGAATTTGATTTTACATGTAAATATCGACCTGGGTCTAAGATGCAGCACGCGGACTCACTTAGTCGAGCGCCTGTTGAGATATCGAAAAGTACAAACACTGTTGCAGAAAAGGTATTGAACCTTAACCGAGGCACCACAACTGATGATTGGAGTTACTCAATGCAACTTCAAGATGAAAATTTAAAACGAATAAGCGATATAATTACAGGGAAAGAAATGGCAGATGAAGCTACAATTAAGCAAATGAAAACCGATTATGCGATGCATAACATTCGATTATTTAGAAAGTTTAAAGACGAAATGAAATTAGCAGTACCAAAGGCAGTAAGATGGCGAGTTGTTAAGTCATGTCATGATGACTCTGGACATTTTTCTTTAGAAAAAACATTACAGCGACTATGCAAATATTTTTGGTTTCCACGTATGAGGAGGTATTTAAAATCATACATAGCAGCTTGCGAAGAGTGTTGCTTAAATAAACTGAAGGGAGGTAAAGCTCAAAGCCAATTGCACTTAAGCGATGTGTTGCCGATCCCATTTAGGTACATCTTTATTGATCATGTGGGTCCATTCCAACGCAGCAAATCAGGGTTTTCGTACATACTAGTAGCTGTATGCGGATTCAGTAAGTACGTCATACTAAAGGCAGTCAGAACTACAAAAACTGAACTTGATGGTATCGACTACGATGATTCGTCTATGCAGGACGAAATGTCAGGAAAGGCCGAGCTGTCACCGACAGTTTGCATGTGAGAGGGCATTCGCTGGTTGACGTTCGAAACGAGTGGTCGTCGGTTCGTTGAAGGTGCGAGTGGATGTTCCTGACACCTGTGTATTTCTTTTAATTAATTATAAATTTTTTTAAATATAAATTTTAACCAGAATAAATATAAATTGGCTATTCTTGACAGAACCAAATAGGAAAACAGCGACCTTTCTCCTAAAACTCAGCAGGAAGGTCCTGAGAGTACTGGTTAGGTGTGATCACAGAGCACAACGTCTGTGGTCAGCATATGGCTACCATGGGGGTCGTACACAGCCCGATATGGGTATCCTGTCTTAAGAATGGCGACACTGCAGAGCATTTTCTCTGTAGCTGTCCTGCATTTTCCAGAACCAGACTTGGGATATTGGGTTGCGATACACTGAGTATGGACAAAGTTCATACTCTTCCTCTTCCGGATCTCTTAAAATTCATCAATGAATCTAAGAGGCTTGTGGAAGAGTGATCTCAAACTAATTTATACGTTTTTACCAACCACATTTTATCTTTCCTATCTCTATTCTTTCTACTGATATCTATCCGGGTGTAGTACAATGGTCTACTGACTGAGCGCTTGGACTTGTCCAACCCCCCACAACTCTTATCTAATCTAATTTACTTGCCACAGAAAAATATTACGATTCGCAAAAAATTTCCAAGGTATCCAGCGCGCACTCATAGGCACAGCATTATGCTATTGTTATGAACAGCGCTGAACAATTCACATACATATAGTATGTATATTATTATGTCTGTTTGTTAAACTAGTTGATTGAATTCTCAAATCAAATCCTTTATAGAAAACGCTTCATTACCAGGCACACAGAAAGATGACATATGTGAATTTATATACCTATGCGCATATACAGTGTCGGACGAAACAAATTGAGCTCATTCATACTTGTAATTATATGTAATTATATTTTCCTAATGTGAAATGTCACTTCAAATATAAATTAAATACCCAGAAATTAAGAGGAACTATTCATTTCTTGAACGCATAAAAAAACGTAACAAATAGTTTACTTCATAAAAATATATGCGTAAAAAACAATACATATGCGATATTTAGAGCGAGAAAACATATTGAAATAACAATAATTAACTAATATTTTATAGCATAACCATTATTTTTTATAACTTCACTACATCTTTTTGGCATGGAAGCTATTAGATTGTTGATAACGTCAAGTGGAATATCCTACCAGGCTTGTTTAGCCGCTTCAAATAGCTTCTTTTTGTCACCATTTACTCCTTGCCTGTCTATTCTCCTATCGAGTATCTCCCAAAGGTTCTCAATTGGATTGAGGTCCGGAGATTGTGCTGGCCACTCGAGCATATTGATTTTTCCCGATGCGATCCAATTTGCTACCAACTTCGAGGTGTGCTTTGGGTCGTTATCTTGTTGGAACGACCACGAAAGTGGCATATTCCACTCAACATGGAGAAGCATCATGCTCTCTAGAATATTTTGGTATACAAACCTATCCAAAATTCCATCTTTTAAATGGAGAGGTCCAACACCAAGCCCAGAAAAACAACCCCATACCATAATACCACCTGCGCCATGCTTAACCGTACCTTTGCAGTATCGAGGATCTCAACGAGGCTTTTTTGCTACTCTATAACTGTTCAGTCCACCTGCACATGCTCTGCGTTGTACAGCTCGGTTGCTAACCTTTAAGTTCAGCTCTTTAACTATTCTTGCTGCCGACTTCTCTGGATCTTTCTTCAATTCTATCAATATTTTGGAGTCTTCGTGCTGTGTAGTACCTTTGGATCGTCCTCCATGGTGAAGAGTTTCAACACTTTCAGTTTCTCGGAATTTTTTTATAATGAAACTAACTGTTGATTATTTCATTGCGAACTTTTGACAAATATCCTTTTGCGATAAACCGTTCTTGTGGTCGTTTATAATCATTTTTTTTTTTTTTTCAATTGAACTGAATGTTTTTTCCCCGCCATTAGCACGTTTGTTTAATAAAAGTAGAGAATTCTAGAATTCTCAATAGGAAACTACTACTGACTTATTCCAACGCTCACATTGACCACAATAAAAACAAAGTATCTTAGTACACATGGCTTCTACAGTAGCACAAAAATAACGGAATTTTTGTCGCCTACTTCGACAAACTGAGACGAGTCCAATATGTTTTGTCGCACTGGATATTGTATATGCTTGCCTTTTTTCGCATATAATGTAATACAGTCTTATCTTAGAAAATATTTTTTATGTTTTCATATAACAACTGGTTGCATTTCCTTTCTGTGATATTTCTTATTTAATATAATATTTGCAAGAGTAAAAAGAAATAGCTTCACTAGATGGTATCAGTCCAATATGTTTTGTTCGACACTGTATGTATATATGATGTGTATATGCATGTGCACTTAAATATATATACTATATATATATAATTGGCGCGCACACCCGGTTTGGGTGTTTGGCCGAGCTCCTCCTCCTATTTGTGGTGTGCGTCTTGATGTTGTTCCACAAATGGAGGGACCTACATATTCAAGCCGACTCCGAACGGCAAATATTTTGACGTGATAACGTCTTATAATTCGATTTAGCCGGCTGCACGCACGAAAAAATGTGTCGTTACCTTGCTCATTTGTCGTTACCTTGCTCATTGTCGTTACCTTGAATGAACTGCAAGCGAAAGCGCGGAACAAACGACAAAGCAAACAAAGCAAACGAACGGCAACGTTCGACATCTTGCTATCTCCTACTTAAGTGAGCATATATATGTATGTATATGCGCATATGTACATATATAAATTCACGTATTTGTATTTGCATATGTCTTCTTATTGATTATTATTAATTTGATTTACTTAAAGAATTTAAAATAAAACCAAGTTTGTTAATAATACCTGTTGTTTTAATGTTATTATTATAAATTTTTTTATTATATATGAAGGAAAAAATGTATGGTAATATTTACCACATACCTTATAATATATGTTGTATACTTATATATGTATATAAACATGCATATACATATACAATTTCGCGCAATTTTCAAAAAGAACAAATCTTTATGTAAAGATGCATACAAATCATATGGACATATCAAATATAGGAATCTATTCCGTACGCAAGCAAATGTAAGCTAATGTGCTTGAACTGCAAGCGAGAGCGCGGAATGAACGACAAAGAGCACAATCGGCCCCCGCGTTCGGCAACGTTCGACATCTGGCTCTGTCCTACTTGAGTGAGCATATATATGTATGTATGTGTATGTATATGCGCATTTGTATATAAATTCACATACTTGTATTTGCATATGCCTTCTTCCTGTGTGCATGGTAATGAACCATTTCTCTGTTGAGAATAGGACGATGATAGAAAAAGTAGGAAATGAAAGGGAGTGTTTCGAGTGTAAAGTGTCTTGAAAAAGGCAAATCAATGATGGTGCCTGTTAGTGTTGTTGACTTATTAACGTCTGATGCACAATCGAAATTGAAGATATCTTTCATGAATTTGATAAATGTTTCGTCATTTTTCACGTTTATGTAAATGTAACTTGACCTATTCCATTGCAATTCCATTTACCTCCTCCTCTATATCCATACAAAATATCTATCAAACAAATAAAATTAAAATTTTGTTTTGAAAATTGCAACCGTTCCATCAATATTTTCTTATGACATTGTCACGTTAAACTATCGTCAGTAAACCGACTTTACAGACAACCTCTTTTTTTACGAGGAGTTTTTTCATGGAAGAAATACACTCGGAGGTTTGCCATTGCTTGCCGAGGGGCGACCGCTATTACAAAAATGCTTTTCTTAATTTTGCTGTTTCACCAAGATTCGAACCTACGTTCTCTGTGAATTCCGAATGGTAGTCACGCACCAACCCATTCGGATACGGGGCCCGCCGCATGTGCACTTGCCACAGAAAATAATATTACGGTAAAACTTCTCAAGAAATCCAGCGCGCATTCATAGGCACAGTGCACAGTCATACGCACATCATTGTATATAGTAACCTTCAGATATGTGCAGTAACCTTCAAATATGTACAGGAACCTTCAAATACTCTGATTTCAGAGTAAGTTTCTAACCTTGCAGATATATGCATTTGTTTTCGTGCACCTTTTATCAATTGAAGAACTTTACTACGTAAAGTAATATACTAATTAACTATTTACCTACTATCAGAGAACATAAAATAATTGTTTCGAAATTTGAAATGTCCGACACAGAACTTTTTTTATAAGATACTTCTTGTTTTCTTCTTCAACTTACTGTATGCTCATGCGCTCACTTGACGCACAGCAGCTGCGGTTGTCGAGCATTCAGAAGACATATTTACATACCTACCATACATGAGTGCAAACATATATACGAGTCGCGACCATTCGACATGACAAAAATTCAAGATTTACCAAATATTGGCAAATAATTCTTCGCAAAATATTCCAATATTGAATATTTTTGAATAGTCGAGAAAATTGGCAAATGGGAGGCTCGTTTTATGAATGCAAGTACTTTGCTCTTAGAACTATTAGCTCGAATTTATCAATACATTTTTTGATGATGAGTTTTTCTTGTATTGTACAATAGTTGAATCTGTTCAGCACCGCTGCGACTAATTTAGATTGTTCAGCACTATGGCAACTAGAATGATGGCCGCTACGGCTGCGCCTATGAATGCATTTTGTTCTTGTAGTCGCTAGGCATAGAATTTTAGCTTTGAATGATTTACGCATTTATATACGTATATTAATAAGCATAGTTTGGCTGGAAGTTCAGAACACAAATATGTACGTACATAGGCTAGGACATCAAGTGTGCTTACGCACATACAAATATGTACACACATATGCCAAATAGAATTGTTTGAGCATTTGTTAGGCAGGAATTCGATCATTTGGGTATTTACTCCCTAATTATTGCATGCAAATACGATAAGGCGATGGGTCGTGAGATAGGTTTGTTTGTTAACAGTAATAGTAGCCCCGCCAGTATCGGGTATATCACCTGTCATCTTCGTCTAGCTCATCTAGGGGTAGGCCCAGGAAACATGCTGTTTCGACGGGATGGGTCCAGAGGGAGAGAGGTGTTAGATGAGTCGGTTTTAGGGGACATGTGAAAAGGTGGTTAGTGTCGTGCGGGGTGCCTTCACATGCCGGACATATGTTTGGTATGTCGGGGTCGATTCTGGATAAGTAGGACTTTAACCTGCTACAATATCCAGAACGTAATTGTGCCAGTGTTACACGTGTCTCACGAGGAAGCTGGAGCTCTTCATCTGCTGTAGGTGGTGGTTGGACTCCGATTACGGCATTCACAAGACGGGAGCTTAAGAAGGTGGTGACGGTCTCCCGGTGAATTTCGTTTATTGACTGTCGAAATATTGTCAGGTCCAGTACATCACATTAACAGATAAAAATATGAGCGTTGTATTTTGTGAGACAAAACGTGAAAATATATGGAAATGAGCACCTACAATATTTCTCTAAGTTCTACTTATTTACAAAAAACGTTGGGTTTGTTGGCACACTGCTTCCAATATTAGAGCTTCCAGTATTTTGCTGGCTTCTTGTCGAAGGCGCGTACAATTTTTGTTGAAAGCTGTGATACTGCTGTGCGTATTTAAGATCATTCGAGGCGGGGCCAACGAATGGTTTGTATCCTACATTGCCTACATCACCGGAACCATTTCCACCGTTGCCACCACATCCAACAGGTGACGACTACTACATACTTGCATCGCATTTGAGAGCATAGTGCTGTTGTTACCCATCATTATAGGTCCATTTACTGCAGATTCTGCAGATTGAATTGATGAACTGTGATCGTTTGGAAGCAAACTAGCGTTGGAAGATATTTGTCCACTGTTGCCCACATTTGCTGTGTTCATATTTGGACAAATGCTGCTGGTTCCTATTGATTTAACAGGCTTTTGCTGACTACTACCAACAGTAAACATTTGAACTTGCCCTGGTACCCCTGTGACGCCCTGCGTAAGACCGTGCACCGGTCCATTGCCACTTGGGTTATTTGCCATGCACACAGAGCTTTCTCTGCACTCCATTGGATCCTGTGTCCCATTCGCAAAATGTCCAGGCATCACTGTAACACCAGGAGCTTGCACACGTGGCCCAGGAAGCATTTGATTTCCTGAATGACCTGAATGACCTGAATGAATATGCTGCTGTCTTATCGGCCGTATGCCACGTATCATTTTTGGATGAGGTACCATATTCATTTCGTGACCAGTTATAAGATTGCCACCTGCCATATCTTCCTGCTCACTTACCATTGAACTCATCTGATTGCAAATTCCGAAAAAGTGGACAGCAGTATTACCTACTCCTGCAGAGCTGTATTTCCTTGTCCTAAATGACTATTGCCTATAATATTGCCCGTTCCAGCAACTTGTAGATTCGTGTAACGTAAAAACTCCAGACTCGGAGGCACACGCATATTGCTACTATTATTGTTCTGAGTACGAACTGGCATATACTGTATAACGTGCAAAGACATTTTTTCAGATGGAAAAGGGACACGTTTGAGAATACTTTTTTTTTTTTTTTTTTTTTGTCGGGACAACTAGCAAGTGCACACTCAGACATTAATTGAGTCCATCATTGTACTACACTTGGATTCCCTTTTAATTTTCTTTAAATCTACCCGATCTCCGAAGAAATCTGAGTAGATCTTGTGGTGCCAAGGAGCCAAGATGGTCGCTTCTTAACACATCAGTGCCAAAGACCTCAAACCTGATTCGGGCGAAGGCGGGGCAGACACACAGGAAGTTTTCCGCCGTCTCATCCTCCACAAGCTGGGCAGAGTACACTGTCTGAGATGCCCAACCTTTCCATGTGCTTTGCCCACAGAAAGTGGCCCGTCATCAGTCCAACCAGCCGTCTGCACTCCCCTCTGCTTAATGACAGAAGGGTTTGCGACAGTCGATCGGACATGACAGGTAACATCAGTTTTGTCCATCTGCAGCCTCTCTCAGCCTGCCAAGCTCGCTTGTGGGTAGTAGTTACCCATTTGCTAACCGTGGCCGTGATGGCCGCAGAGGGGAGTGGCAAAGCGGGCTCTGGGCCAAAGAAGTTGGCTTCAGAGCCCATCTTAGCTAAGGAGTCAGGGGTCTCGTTACCCGCGATACCCACGTGTCCCGGGACCCATGTTAGCATCAGGCTATTATGTCTACCGACATAGTTCAGCCTGGACTTACAGGACTTCACTACCCCTGATGTGGTTTGAGGGCTGTCTAAGGCCATAAGCGCTGCTTGGCTGTCGCTGCAGACACATATAGATCTGCCTCTCCATCGTTTTTCCACAACAAAGTTCATCGCTTCTTAAACTGCATACACCTCCGCTTGAAACACAGATGCATGCATTCCAAGAGCAAAGTGCAGTTTTGTCCCGCTGGATTCCACGTAGACCCCAGAGCCGGAGCCATGCTCGGTCCTGGAGCCATCCGTAAAAATGCGAAAACAGTGTTTGCCGGGTTCATTTTCTGAGTCTCCCAACAACTGAGCCTCCGGCAGCACTACACTGTATCTCTTTTCAGGTACGACTCTTGATGGCATTGAGTCAAGGGGCATGGAGAGAATCGTTGGATCAATGTCCATGCCTTCTCTGTGTTCCAATGCCGGACAAGGGCCGTACCAGTTCCCACTGTGTTTCAGTCTGCAGATGGCCTTCAGGGCCTCTCCTCGGATGAAAGCATCAAGTGGTGGTAAACCAATCAGAGCATCTAGTGCCGGACCTGAAGTAGTCGGAAAAGCTCCGGTGCAACAGATGGCCACAGTGCGTTGTAGTCTCGATAAGGTCCTCCTGACTCCCGCTAGGGATAGTCTACTCATCCAGACCACTGATGCATAGGTGATAATGGGTCTTATCATAGCCGTGTAGATCCATAGGACCTTGCTAGGAGAGAGACCCCACGTTTTCCCAAAGACACCTTTGCACTGCCAGAAAGCTGTCAGCGCTTTGGATGCCTTTGTCTCAACGTGTGATTTCCATAGGAGCTTACTATCGAGGATTACTCCTAGATGTTTAATTTCCTTGGATAGCTGGATTGTGACTCCTTTTAGCCTTGGCAGAACGAGTCCGTCAAGCTTCCTCCTTCTGGTAAAGAGGACAATACCAGTCTTGGCGGGATTTGCCGACAGCCCGTTCGCACAGCACCAAGTGTCAATCCGATCCAGAGTTTTCTGCACTTTCCTGCAGATGTTCATAAGCGAAGAGCCTGTTACCAAACAGGCAACATCGTCCGCATATGCTTGTGCGTAGACTCCCGAATCATTTAAGGTGGTGAGTAGAGGATCGATTACCATGCACTAGAGTAATAGAGACAGCACACCGCCTTGGGGGCAGCCTCTGTTAACCCCAGATGACACCAGCAGATCTTCCTCTGCTCGCACCGAAACGATTCTTTGGGCCAGCATCGAACGAATCCAATTTACTAGCACCCGGTCTACGCCGTGCCTACTAGCAGAGTTACACATACTATCAAAAGTGGCATTATCAAACGCCCCCTCTATGTCTAAAAAGATACCCATAGCGTAGTCCCTCCTGTCGATGGCCAGCTCTACCCTAGCAACAAGGTTTTGCAGTGCCGACTCGCAGGATTTTCCACTCTGATAGGCATGCTGAAATAGAGACAGAGGGTGAGCCTTCAGCGACTTCTGACGTATGCGCAGTTCCACCAGTCGTTCGAGACTTTTCAGCATGAAAGAGGTCATGCTGATGGGTCTAAAACTTTTGGGGCTGGTGTAGTCGTCTTTTCCAACCTTTGGGATGAAAGCGACCCTCACCATCCTCCAAGAGCGTGGTATGTAAGCCAGTGCCAGGCATGCCGAGAAGATTTCGAGAATACACTCTGCGACATACTGCAAAGTACTTTAAACCTGACAAAGGTTGGTGGCTTTAGACATAAACCCGTCCAAAACTGCCATCATTTTCTTAATCAGGAATAAGGGAAATCAATATGGACGGGGTTACTATAGTCGAAGTTAAGTACGTTGCCATTATCCTGGACACCAAACTTAACTGAACAAAATTTGAGAAGAAATTTGGAATCGAAGGGACGATGAAGAAAGGCAAAGAAAGGAAAGGAGTCTACAACACCATTATTAATAGGATCCGAGCCCTTTCTTGCCATGAAACAACACGCCATCAAAGAGGATCTTAGAGGCGAAGAGTTAAGGCTGCGGGATGTAAGTTGGCCAGCCCAACTCTATCTTAAATTTATTGATGGTGCTGGGTTTGGATGAGGTACAGTGACGAGTAGAGCACGCAAAAGACCATGAGGTCGAAGTACGTACCCCATTTTTATTCGAAAAGAAAATTCGATATAATCCCCAATACCACTTCGACCAAATTTAAAAACCGGAGCATGCAGCCAAAATAAGTTGTGTTGTTTCGCCACAGTACAGTATCGGACTGAACGCAGCATCGTCGGTTCCAAAGATTCTATTTTGGTAATATGAACATCAAAGAAGACGTATCGTCGAAAATGTCGATAAACTCATAAAAGCCAAAAGCCCCGAGAGGTTTGTTGTACGAACGGACTGCAATGCAATTGCAACAACTAAGTCCACTACAGCATTGAAGCCGCGCATTGCCAGGTGGTGGTTAAGACTACAAGAATTTGATTTTACATGTAAATATCGACCTGGGTCTAAGATGCAGCACGCGGACTCACTTAGTCGAGCGCCTGTTGAAATATCGAAAAGTACAAACACTGTTGCAGAAAAGGTATTGAACCTTAACCGAGGCACCACAACTGATGATTGGAGTTACTCAATGCAACTTCAAGATGAAAATTTAAAACGAATAAGCGATATAATTACAGGGAAAGAAATGGCAGATGAAGCTACAATTAAGCAAATGAAAACCGATTATACGATGCATAACATTCGATTATTTAGAAAGGTTAAAGACGAAATGAAATTAGCAGTACCAAAGGCAGTAAGATGGCGAGTTGACTTAACAACTCATAATGACTCTGGACATTTTTCTTTAGAAAAAACATTACAGCGACTATGCAAATATTTTTGGTTTCCACGTATGAGGAAGTATGTAAAATCATACATAGCAGCTTGCGAAGAGTGTTGCTTAAATAAACTGAAGGGAGGTAAAGCTCAAAGCCAAAGGGCATTCGCTGGTTGACGTTCGAAACGAGTGGTCGTCGGTTCGTTGAAGGTGCGAGTGGATGTTCCTGACACCTGTGTATTTCTTTTCATTAATTATAAGTTTTTTTAAATATAAATTTTAACCAGAATAAATATAAATTGGCTATTCTTGACAGAACCAAACAGGAAAACAGCGACCTTTCTCCTAAAACTCAGCAGGAAGGTCCTGAGAGTACTGGTTAGGTGTGATCACAGAGCACAACGTCTGTGGTCAGCATATGGCTACCATGGGGGTCGTACACAGCCCGATATGGGTATCCTGTCTTAAGAATGGCGACACTGCAGAGCATTTTCTCTGTAGCTGTCCTGCATTTTCCAGAACCAGACTTGGGATATTGGGTTGCGATACACTGAGTATGGACAAAGTTCATACTCTTCCTCTTCCGGATCTCTTAAAATTCATCAATGAATCTAAGAGGCTTGTGGAAGAGTGATCTCAAACTAATTTATACGTTTTTACCAACCACATTTTATCTTTCCTATCTCTATTCTTTCTACTGATATCTATCCGGGTGTAGTACAATGGTCTACTGACTGAGCGCTTGGACTTGTCCAACCCCCCACAACTCTTATCTAATCTAATTTACTTGCCACAGAAAAATATTACGATTCGCAAAAAATTTCCAAGGTATCCAGCGCGCACTCATAGGCACAGCATTATGCTGTTGTTATGAACAGCGCTGAACAATTCACATACATATGTATATTATTATGTCTGTTTGTTAAACTAGTTGATTGAATTCTCAAATCAAATCCTTTATAGAAAACGCTTCATTACCAGGCACACAGAAAGATGACATATGTGAATTTATATACCTATGCGCATATACAGTGTCGGACGAAACAAATTGAGCTCATTCATACTTGTAATTATATGTAATTATATTTTCCTAATGTGAAATGTCACTTCAAATATAAATTAAATACCCAGAAATTAAGAGGAACTATTCATTTCTTGAACGCATAAAAAAACGTAACAAATAGTTTACTTCATAAAAATATATGCGTAAAAAACAATACATATGCGATATTTAGAGCGAGAAAACATATTGAAATAACAATAATTAACTAATATTTTATAGCATAACCATTATTTTTTATAACTTCACTACATCTTTTTGGCATGGAAGCTATTAGATTGTTGATAACGTCAAGTGGAATATCCTACCAGGCTTGTTTAGCCGCTTCAAATAGCTTCTTTTTGTCACCATTTACTCCTTGCCTGTCTATCCTCCTATCGAGTATCTCCCAAAGGTTCTCAATTGGATTGAGGTCCGGAGATTGTGCTGGCCACTCGAGCATATTGATTTTTCCCGATGCGATCCAATTTGCTACCAACTTCGAGGTGTGCTTTGGGTCGTTATCTTGTTGGAACGACCACGAAAGTGGCATATTCCACTCAACATGGAGAAGCATCATGCTCTCTAGAATATTTTGGTATACAAACCTATCCAAAATTCCATCTTTTAAATGGAGAGGTCCAACACCAAGCCCAGAAAAACAACCCCATACCATAATACCACCTGCGCCATGCTTAACCGTACCTTTGCAGTATCGAGGATCTCAACGAGGCTTTTTTGCTACTCTATAACTGTTCAGTCCACCTGCACATGCTCTGCGTTGTACAGCTCGGTTGCTAACCTTTAAGTTCAGCTCTTTAACTATTCTTGCTGCCGACTTCTCTGGATCTTTCTTCAATTCTATCAATATTTTGGAGTCTTCGTGCTGTGTAGTACCTTTGGATCGTCCTCCATGGTGAAGAGTTTCAACACTTTCAGTTTCTCGGAATTTTTTTATAATGAAACTAACTGTTGATTATTTCATTGCGAACTTTTGACAAATATCCTTTTGCGATAAACCGTTCTTGTGGTCGTTTATAATCATTTTTTTTTTTTTTTCAATTGAACTGAATGTTTTTTCCCCGCCATTAGCACGTTTGTTTAATAAAAGTAGAGAATTCTAGAATTTTCAATAGGAAACTACTACTGACTTATTCCAACGCTCACATTGACCACAATAAAAACAAAGTATCTTAGTACACATGGCTTCTACAGTAGCACAAAAATAACGGAATTTTTGTCGCCTACTTCGACAAACTGAGACGAGTCCAATATGTTTTGTCGCACTGGATATTGTATATGCTTGCCTTTTTTCGCATATAATGTAATACAGTCTTATCTTAGAAAATATTTTTTATGTTTTCATATAACAACTGGTTGCATTTCCTTTCTGTGATATTTCTTATTTAATATAATATTTGCAAGAGTAAAAAGAAATAGCTTCACTAGTAGGTATCAGTCCAATATGTTTTGTTCGACACTGTATGTATATATGATGTGTATATGCATGTGCACTTAAATATATATACTATATATATATAATTGGCGCGCACACCCGGTTTGGGTGTTTGGCCGAGCTCCTCCTCCTATTTGTGGTGTGCGTCTTGATGTTGTTCCACAAATGGAGGGACCTACATATTCAAGCCGACTCCGAACGGCAAATATTTTGACGTGATAACGTCTTATAATTCGATTTAGCCGGCTGCACGCACGAAAAAATGTGTCGTTACCTTGCTCATTTGTCGTTACCTTGCTCATTGTCGTTACCTTGAATGAACTGCAAGCGAAAGCGCGGAACAAACGACAAAGCAAACAAAGCAAACGAACGGCAACGTTCGACATCTTGCTATCTCCTACTTAAGTGAGCATATATATGTATGTATATGCGCATATGTACATATATAAATTCACGTATTTGTATTTGCATATGTCTTCTTATTGATTATTATTAATTTGATTTACTTAAAGAATTTAAAATAAAACCAAGTTTGTTAATAATACCTGTTGTTTTAATGTTATTATTATAAATTTTTTTATTATATATGAAGGAAAAAATGTATGGTAATATTTACCACATACCTTATAATATATGTTGTATACTTATATATGTATATAAACATGCATATACATATACAATTTCGCGCAATTTTCAAAAAGAACAAATCTTTATGTAAAGATGCATACAAATCATATGGACATATCAAATATAGGAATCTATTCCGTACGCAAGCAAATGTAAGCTAATGTGCTTGAACTGCAAGCGAGAGCGCGGAATGAACGACAAAGAGCACAATCGGCCCCCGCGTTCGGCAACGTTCGACATCTGGCTCTGTCCTACTTGAGTGAGCATATATATGTATGTATGTGTATGTATATGCGCATTTGTATATAAATTCACATACTTGTATTTGCATATGCCTTCTTCCTGTGTGCATGGTAATGAACCATTTCTCTGTTGAGAATAGGACGATGATAGAAAAAGTAGGAAATGAAAGGGAGTGTTTCGAGTGTAAAGTGTCTTGAAAAAGGCAAATCAATGATGGTGCCTGTTAGTGTTGTTGACTTATTAACGTCTGATGCACAATCGAAATTGAAGATATCTTTCATGAATTTGATAAATGTTTCGTCATTTTTCACGTTTATGTAAATGTAACTTGACCTATTCCATTGCAATTCCATTTACCTCCTCCTCTATATCCATACAAAATATCTATCAAACAAATAAAATTAAAATTTTGTTTTGAAAATTGCAACCGTTCCATCAATATTTTCTTATGACATTGTCACGTTAAACTATCGTCAGTAAACCGACTTTACAGACAACCTCTTTTTTTACGAGGAGTTTTTTCATGGAAGAAATACACTCGGAGGTTTGCCATTGCTTGCCGAGGGGCGACCGCTATTACAAAAATGCTTTTCTTAATTTTGCTGTTTCACCAAGATTCGAACCTACGTTCTCTGTGAATTCCGAATGGTAGTCACGCACCAACCCATTCGGATACGGGGCCCGCCGCATGTGCACTTGCCACAGAAAATAATATTACGGTAAAACTTCTCAAGAAATCCAGCGCGCATTCATAGGCACAGTGCACAGTCATACGCACATCATTGTATATAGTAACCTTCAGATATGTGCAGTAACCTTCAAATATGTACAGGAACCTTCAAATACTCTGATTTCAGAGTAAGTTTCTAACCTTGCAGATATATGCATTTGTTTTCGTGCACCTTTTATCAATTGAAGAACTTTACTACGTAAAGTAATATACTAATTAACTATTTACCTACTATCAGAGAACATAAAATAATTGTTTCGAAATTTGAAATGTCCGACACAGAACTTTTTTTATAAGATACTTCTTGTTTTCTTCTTCAACTTACTGTATGCTCATGCGCTCACTTGACGCACAGCAGCTGCGGTTGTCGAGCATTCAGAAGACATATTTACATACCTACCATACATGAGTGCAAACATATATACGAGTCGCGACCATTCGACATGACAAAAATTCAAGATTTACCAAATATTGGCAAATAATTCTTCGCAAAATATTCCAATATTGAATATTTTTGAATAGTCGAGAAAATTGGCAAATGGGAGGCTCGTTTTATGAATGCAAGTACTTTGCTCTTAGAACTATTAGCTCGAATTTATCAATACATTTTTTGATGATGAGTTTTTCTTGTATTGTACAATAGTTGAATCTGTTCAGCACCGCTGCGACTAATTTAGATTGTTCAGCACTATGGCAACTAGAATGATGGCCGCTACGGCTGCGCCTATGAATGCATTTTGTTCTTGTAGTCGCTAGGCATAGAATTTTAGCTTTGAATGATTTACGCATTTATATACGTATATTAATAAGCATAGTTTGGCTGGAAGTTCAGAACACAAATATGTACGTACATAGGCTAGGACATCAAGTGTGCTTACGCACATACAAATATGTACACACATATGCCAAATAGAATTGTTTGAGCATTTGTTAGGCAGGAATTCGATCATTTGGGTATTTACTCCCTAATTATTGCATGCAAATACGATAAGGCGATGGGTCGTGAGATAGGTTTGTTTGTTAACAGTAATAGTAGCCCCGCCAGTATCGGGTATATCACCTGTCATCTTCGTCTAGCTCATCTAGGGGTAGGCCCAGGAAACATGCTGTTTCGACGGGATGGGTCCAGAGGGAGAGAGGTGTTAGATGAGTCGGTTTTAGGGGACATGTGAAAAGGTGGTTAGTGTCGTGCGGGGTGCCTTCACATGCCGGACATATGTTTGGTATGTCGGGGTCGATTCTGGATAAGTAGGACTTTAACCTGCTACAATATCCAGAACGTAATTGTGCCAGTGTTACACGTGTCTCACGAGGAAGCTGGAGCTCTTCATCTGCTGTAGGTGGTGGTTGGACTCCGATTACGGCATTCACAAGACGGGAGCTTAAGAAGGTGGTGACGGTCTCCCGGTGAATTTCGTTTATTGACTGTCGAAATATTGTCAGGTCCAGTACATCACATTAACAGATAAAAATATGAGCGTTGTATTTTGTGAGACAAAACGTGAAAATATATGGAAATGAGCACCTACAATATTTCTCTAAGTTCTACTTATTTACAAAAAACGTTGGGTTTGTTGGCACACTGCTTCCAATATTAGAGCTTCCAGTATTTTGCTGGCTTCTTGTCGAAGGCGCGTACAATTTTTGTTGAAAGCTGTGATACTGCTGTGCGTATTTAAGATCATTCGAGGCGGGGCCAACGAATGGTTTGTATCCTACATTGCCTACATCACCGGAACCATTTCCACCGTTGCCACCACATCCAACAGGTGACGACTACTACATACTTGCATCGCATTTGAGAGCATAGTGCTGTTGTTACCCATCATTATAGGTCCATTTACTGCAGATTCTGCAGATTGAATTGATGAACTGTGATCGTTTGGAAGCAAACTAGCGTTGGAAGATATTTGTCCACTGTTGCCCACATTTGCTGTGTTCATATTTGGACAAATGCTGCTGGTTCCTATTGATTTAACAGGCTTTTGCTGACTACTACCAACAGTAAACATTTGAACTTGCCCTGGTACCCCTGTGACGCCCTGCGTAAGACCGTGCACCGGTCCATTGCCACTTGGGTTATTTGCCATGCACACAGAGCTTTCTCTGCACTCCATTGGATCCTGTGTCCCATTCGCAAAATGTCCAGGCATCACTGTAACACCAGGAGCTTGCACACGTGGCCCAGGAAGCATTTGATTTCCTGAATGACCTGAATGACCTGAATGAATATGCTGCTGTCTTATCGGCCGTATGCCACGTATCATTTTTGGATGAGGTACCATATTCATTTCGTGACCAGTTATAAGATTGCCACCTGCCATATCTTCCTGCTCACTTACCATTGAACTCATCTGATTGCAAATTCCGAAAAAGTGGACAGCAGTATTACCTACTCCTGCAGAGCTGTATTTCCTTGTCCTAAATGACTATTGCCTATAATATTGCCCGTTCCAGCAACTTGTAGATTCGTGTAACGTAAAAACTCCAGACTCGGAGGCACACGCATATTGCTACTATTATTGTTCTGAGTACGAACTGGCATATACTGTATAACGTGCAAAGACATTTTTTCAGATGGAAAAGGGACACGTTTGAGAATACTTTTTTTTTTTTTTTTTTTTTGTCGGGACAACTAGCAAGTGCACACTCAGACATTAATTGAGTCCATCATTGTACTACACTTGGATTCCCTTTTAATTTTCTTTAAATCTACCCGATCTCCGAAGAAATCTGAGTAGATCTTGTGGTGCCAAGGAGCCAAGATGGTCGCTTCTTAACACATCAGTGCCAAAGACCTCAAACCTGATTCGGGCGAAGGCGGGGCAGACACACAGGAAGTTTTCCGCCGTCTCATCCTCCACAAGCTGGGCAGAGTACACTGTCTGAGATGCCCAACCTTTCCATGTGCTTTGCCCACAGAAAGTGGCCCGTCATCAGTCCAACCAGCCGTCTGCACTCCCCTCTGCTTAATGACAGAAGGGTTTGCGACAGTCGATCGGACATGACAGGTAACATCAGTTTTGTCCATCTGCAGCCTCTCTCAGCCTGCCAAGCTCGCTTGTGGGTAGTAGTTACCCATTTGCTAACCGTGGCCGTGATGGCCGCAGAGGGGAGTGGCAAAGCGGGCTCTGGGCCAAAGAAGTTGGCTTCAGAGCCCATCTTAGCTAAGGAGTCAGGGGTCTCGTTACCCGCGATACCCACGTGTCCCGGGACCCATGTTAGCATCAGGCTATTATGTCTACCGACATAGTTCAGCCTGGACTTACAGGACTTCACTACCCCTGATGTGGTTTGAGGGCTGTCTAAGGCCATAAGCGCTGCTTGGCTGTCGCTGCAGACACATATAGATCTGCCTCTCCATCGTTTTTCCACAACAAAGTTCATCGCTTCTTAAACTGCATACACCTCCGCTTGAAACACAGATGCATGCATTCCAAGAGCAAAGTGCAGTTTTGTCCCGCTGGATTCCACGTAGACCCCAGAGCCGGAGCCATGCTCGGTCCTGGAGCCATCCGTAAAAATGCGAAAACAGTGTTTGCCGGGTTCATTTTCTGAGTCTCCCAACAACTGAGCCTCCGGCAGCACTACACTGTATCTCTTTTCAGGTACGACTCTTGATGGCATTGAGTCAAGGGGCATGGAGAGAATCGTTGGATCAATGTCCATGCCTTCTCTGTGTTCCAATGCCGGACAAGGGCCGTACCAGTTCCCACTGTGTTTCAGTCTGCAGATGGCCTTCAGGGCCTCTCCTCGGATGAAAGCATCAAGTGGTGGTAAACCAATCAGAGCATCTAGTGCCGGACCTGAAGTAGTCGGAAAAGCTCCGGTGCAACAGATGGCCACAGTGCGTTGTAGTCTCGATAAGGTCCTCCTGACTCCCGCTAGGGATAGTCTACTCATCCAGACCACTGATGCATAGGTGATAATGGGTCTTATCATAGCCGTGTAGATCCATAGGACCTTGCTAGGAGAGAGACCCCACGTTTTCCCAAAGACACCTTTGCACTGCCAGAAAGCTGTCAGCGCTTTGGATGCCTTTGTCTCAACGTGTGATTTCCATAGGAGCTTACTATCGAGGATTACTCCTAGATGTTTAATTTCCTTGGATAGCTGGATTGTGACTCCTTTTAGCCTTGGCAGAACGAGTCCGTCAAGCTTCCTCCTTCTGGTAAAGAGGACAATACCAGTCTTGGCGGGATTTGCCGACAGCCCGTTCGCACAGCACCAAGTGTCAATCCGATCCAGAGTTTTCTGCACTTTCCTGCAGATGTTCATAAGCGAAGAGCCTGTTACCAAACAGGCAACATCGTCCGCATATGCTTGTGCGTAGACTCCCGAATCATTTAAGGTGGTGAGTAGAGGATCGATTACCATGCACTAGAGTAATAGAGACAGCACACCGCCTTGGGGGCAGCCTCTGTTAACCCCAGATGACACCAGCAGATCTTCCTCTGCTCGCACCGAAACGATTCTTTGGGCCAGCATCGAACGAATCCAATTTACTAGCACCCGGTCTACGCCGTGCCTACTAGCAGAGTTACACATACTATCAAAAGTGGCATTATCAAACGCCCCCTCTATGTCTAAAAAGATACCCATAGCGTAGTCCCTCCTGTCGATGGCCAGCTCTACCCTAGCAACAAGGTTTTGCAGTGCCGACTCGCAGGATTTTCCACTCTGATAGGCATGCTGAAATAGAGACAGAGGGTGAGCCTTCAGCGACTTCTGACGTATGCGCAGTTCCACCAGTCGTTCGAGACTTTTCAGCATGAAAGAGGTCATGCTGATGGGTCTAAAACTTTTGGGGCTGGTGTAGTCGTCTTTTCCAACCTTTGGGATGAAAGCGACCCTCACCATCCTCCAAGAGCGTGGTATGTAAGCCAGTGCCAGGCATGCCGAGAAGATTTCGAGAATACACTCTGCGACATACTGCAAAGTACTTTAAACCTGACAAAGGTTGGTGGCTTTAGACATAAACCCGTCCAAAACTGCCATCATTTTCTTAATCAGGAATAAGGGAAATCAATATGGACGGGGTTACTATAGTCGAAGTTAAGTACGTTGCCATTATCCTGGACACCAAACTTAACTGAACAAAATTTGAGAAGAAATTTGGAATCGAAGGGACGATGAAGAAAGGCAAAGAAAGGAAAGGAGTCTACAACACCATTATTAATAGGATCCGAGCCCTTTCTTGCCATGAAACAACACGCCATCAAAGAGGATCTTAGAGGCGAAGAGTTAAGGCTGCGGGATGTAAGTTGGCCAGCCCAACTCTATCTTAAATTTATTGATGGTGCTGGGTTTGGATGAGGTACAGTGACGAGTAGAGCACGCAAAAGACCATGAGGTCGAAGTACGTACCCCATTTTTATTCGAAAAGAAAATTCGATATAATCCCCAATACCACTTCGACCAAATTTAAAAACCGGAGCATGCAGCCAAAATAAGTTGTGTTGTTTCGCCACAGTACAGTATCGGACTGAACGCAGCATCGTCGGTTCCAAAGATTCTATTTTGGTAATATGAACATCAAAGAAGACGTATCGTCGAAAATGTCGATAAACTCATAAAAGCCAAAAGCCCCGAGAGGTTTGTTGTACGAACGGACTGCAATGCAATTGCAACAACTAAGTCCACTACAGCATTGAAGCCGCGCATTGCCAGGTGGTGGTTAAGACTACAAGAATTTGATTTTACATGTAAATATCGACCTGGGTCTAAGATGCAGCACGCGGACTCACTTAGTCGAGCGCCTGTTGAAATATCGAAAAGTACAAACACTGTTGCAGAAAAGGTATTGAACCTTAACCGAGGCACCACAACTGATGATTGGAGTTACTCAATGCAACTTCAAGATGAAAATTTAAAACGAATAAGCGATATAATTACAGGGAAAGAAATGGCAGATGAAGCTACAATTAAGCAAATGAAAACCGATTATACGATGCATAACATTCGATTATTTAGAAAGGTTAAAGACGAAATGAAATTAGCAGTACCAAAGGCAGTAAGATGGCGAGTTGACTTAACAACTCATAATGACTCTGGACATTTTTCTTTAGAAAAAACATTACAGCGACTATGCAAATATTTTTGGTTTCCACGTATGAGGAAGTATGTAAAATCATACATAGCAGCTTGCGAAGAGTGTTGCTTAAATAAACTGAAGGGAGGTAAAGCTCAAAGCCAAAGGGCATTCGCTGGTTGACGTTCGAAACGAGTGGTCGTCGGTTCGTTGAAGGTGCGAGTGGATGTTCCTGACACCTGTGTATTTCTTTTCATTAATTATAAGTTTTTTTAAATATAAATTTTAACCAGAATAAATATAAATTGGCTATTCTTGACAGAACCAAACAGGAAAACAGCGACCTTTCTCCTAAAACTCAGCAGGAAGGTCCTGAGAGTACTGGTTAGGTGTGATCACAGAGCACAACGTCTGTGGTCAGCATATGGCTACCATGGGAGTCGTACACAGCCCGATATGGGTATCCTGTCTTAAGAATGGCGACACTGCAGAGCATTTTCTCTGTAGCTGTCCTGCATTTTCCAGAACCAGACTTGGGATATTGGGTTGCGATACACTGAGTATGGACAAAGTTCATACTCTTCCTCTTCCGGATCTCTTAAAATTCATCAATGAATCCAAGAGGTTTGTGGAAGAGTGATCTCAAACTAATTTATACGTTTTTACCATCCACATTTTATCTTTCCTATCTCTATTCTTTCTACTGATATCTATCCGGGTGTAGTACAATGGTCTACTGACTGAGCGCTTGGACTTGCCCAACCCCCCACAACTCTTATCTAATCTAATTTACTTGCCACAGAAAAATATTACGATTCGCAAAAAATTTCCAAGGTATCCAGCGCGCACTCATAGGCACAGCATTATGCTGTTGTTATGAACAGCGCTGAACAATTCACATACATATGTATATTATTATGTCTGTTTGTTAAACTAGTTGATTGAATTCTCAAATCAAATCCTTTATAGAAAACGCTTCATTACCAGGCACACAGAAAGATGACATATGTGAATTTATATACCTATGCGCATATACAGTGTCGGACGAAACAAATTGAGCTCATTCATACTTGTAATTATATGTAATTATATTTTCCTAATGTGAAATGTCACTTCAAATATAAATTAAATACCCAGAAATTAAGAGGAACTATTCATTTCTTGAACGCATAAAAAAAACTTAACAAATAGTTTACTTCATAAAAATATATGCGTAAAAAACAATACATATGCGATATTTAGAGCGAGAAAACATATTGAAATAACAATAATTAACTAATATTTTATAGCATAACCATTATTTTTTATAACTTCACTACATCTTTTTGGCATGGAAGCTATTAGATTGTTGATAACGTCAATTGGAATATCCTACCAGGCTTGTTTAGCAGCTTCAAATAGCTTATTTTTGTCCCCATTTACTCCTTGCCTGTCTATCCTCCTATCGAGTATCTCCCAAAGGTTCTCAATTGGATTGAGGTCCGGAGATTGTGCTGGCCACTCGAGCATATTGATTTTTCCCGATGCGATCCAATTTGCTACCAACTTCGAGGTGTGCTTTGGGTCGTTATCTTGTTGGAACGACCACGAAAGTGGCATATTCCACTCAACATGGAGAAGCATCATGCTCTCTAGAATATTTTGGTATACAAACCTATCCAAAATTCCATCTTTTAAATGGAGAGGTCCAACACCAAGCCCAGAAAAACAACCCCATACCATAATACCACCTGCGCCATGCTTAACCGTACCTTTGCAGTATCGAGGATCTCAACGAGGCTTTTTTGCTACTCTATAACTGTTCAGTCCACCTGCACATGCTCTGCGTTGTACAGCTCGGTTGCTAACCTTTAAGTTCAGCTCTTTAACTATTCTTGCTGCCGACTTCTCTGGATCTTTCTTCAATTCTATCAATATTTTGGAGTCTTCGTGCTGTGTAGTACCTTATATCGTCCTCCATGGTGAAGAGTTTCAACACTTTCAGTTTCTCGGAATTTTTTTATAATGAAACTAACTGTTGATTATTTCATTGCGAACTTTTGACAAATATCCTTTTGCGATAAACCGTTCTTGTGGTCGTTTATAATCATTTTTTTTTTTTTTTCAATTGAACTGAATGTTTTTTCCCCGCCATTAGCACGTTTGTTTAATAAAAGTAGAGAATTCTAGAATTCTCAATAGGAGACTACTACTGACTTATTCCAACGCTCACATTGACCACAATAAAAACAAAGTATCTTAGTACACATGGCTTCTACAGTAGCACAAAAATAACGGAATTTTTGTCGCCTACTTCGACAAACTGAGACGAGTCCGATATGTTTTGTCGCACTGATATTGTATATGCTTGCCTTTTTTCACATATAATGTAATACAGTCTTATCTTAGAAAATATTTTTAATGTTTTCATGTAACAACTGGTTGCATTTCATTTCTGTGATATTTCTTATTTAATATAATATTTGCAAGAGTAAAAAGAAATAGCTTCACTAGAAGGTATCAGTCCAATATGTTTTGTTCGACACTGTATGTATATATGATGTGTATATGCATGTGCACTTAAATATATATACTATATATATATAATTGGCGCGCACACCCGGTTTGGGTGTTTGGCCGAGCTCCTCCTCCTATTTGTGGTGTGCGTCTTGATGTTGTTCCACAAATGGAGGGACCTACATATTCAAGCCGACTCCGAACGGCAAATATTTTGACGTGATAACGTCTTATAATTCGATTTAGCCGGCTGCACGCACGAAAAAATGTGTCGTTACCTTGCTCATTTGTCGTTACCTTGAATGAACTGCAAGCGAAAGCGCGGAACAAACGACAAAGCAAACAAAGCAAACGAACGGCAACGTTCGACATCTTGCTATCTCCTACTTAAGTGAGCATATATATGTATGTATATGCGCATATGTACATATATAAATTCACGTATTTGTATTTGCATATGTCTTCTTATTGATTATTATTAATTTGATTTACTTAAAGAATTTAAAATAAAACCAAGTTTGTTAATAATACCTGTTGTTTTAATGTTATTATTATAAATTTTTTTATTATATACGAAGGAAAAAATGTATGGTAATATTTACCACATACCTTATAAGATATGTTGTATACTAATATATGTATATAAACATGCATATACATATACAATTTCGCGCAATTTTCAAAAAGAACAAATCTTTATGTAAAGATGCATACAAATCATATGGACATATCAAATATACGAATCTATTCCGTACGCAAGCAAATGTAAGCTAATGTGCTTGAACTGCAAGCGAGAGCGCGGAATGAACGACAAAGAGCACAATCGGCCCCCGCGTTCGGCAACGTTCGACATCTGGCTCTGTCCTACTTGAGTGAGCATATATATGTATGTATATGTTTTTTTTTTTTTTTTTTTTTTTTTTTTTATGGAGGTGGCACAAAGCATTGAAAGCCGAAAAGTGTGAGACTTGCCTTTCGGCTCACCCACTAAAAACCCACCCCAGCTCCGTTTCCCTCCCGCGGGACAACCGTTAAGTAGTACTTCAGGGAAGGGGGAGCGGCCTATTGCCTCTTCATGAAGATCTGCGCTGTTGTTCAGCGCTACACAGTTTGGAGACTACTATTTTTGCCATATTACATACAGCGGACCAATATTCTTCGGCCTCTATCATAATATCGACTAGGTTATCAGCCGTAATTGGCTTCCCCACCCTAGTGCTTAGTTCCCCCCTTTCTAACGCAAATCGCGGACAGACAAACAAAACACGTTCTGCGTCTTCTGCAGTTGGTGCACAATGAGAACAGTACGGGTCGTCCTCGTGCTTAAACCTGTATAAGTAGGATTTGAAGCACCCATGTCCTGTCAGTATTTGGGTCAGGTAGTAGTCTAACTGTCCATGTTCACGGTTAATCCATTTGGAAATAATGGGAATCAAACGGTACGTCCAGCGTCCGTTGGGAGACGAGCTCCATTTTTCCTGCCATAAACGCTGGCTGCGCTCCCTTGCTATCCTGCGTATTGTCTGTCGTTCTGAAGTAGCTTTGTTTTGGTAAACTTCAGCGTACTCTTTTGCCATTAAATTTATTGGGAGTAGACCTGCTATAACCATAATGGCGTCTTCCGATACCGTGCGAAACGCGCAGCACACTCTGAGGGCACTCAATCGGTACACCGATTTCATACACTTCACATACGAGCTGTAATTTGTGGCTTCCGCCCATGCCGGAGCTGCGTACAGCAAAATCGATGAGACCACAGTATTAAGAAGTCTCCTGCTGTTTTTCCTAGGGCCTCTAATATTCATCATTAGTCGTGTTAGCGCAGTTACTGCTTCTGCCGCCCTGCTGCTCGCGTACACCAAGTGCTCTTTGAAATTGAGCCTACGGTCAATTATTACGCCCAGGTACTTAATGAATGGCTTCGATTCTATACCATGGTCGCCCACCATTATATTAGCTGACTCCACAATCTTCCTGCTGCTAATTAATACGACTTCAGTTTTATGGTCCGCAAGAGTTAGACCACTGTTACATAACCATCTCTTTACCATGCCGACAGCCCGGTTGCATGTTTCTTCGGCTCGACGGAGTGTTTTGGCCACGACCACAACAGCTATGTCGTCAGCAAATCCAATGATTTGCGACCCTAGAGGCAGACTGAGGCGCATGTATGTATATGTATGTATATGCGCATTTGTATATAAATTCACATACTTGTATTTGCATATGCCTTCTTCCTGTGTGCATGGTAATGAACCATTTCTCTGTTGAGAATAGGACGATGATAGAAAAAGTAGGAAATGAAAGGGAGTGTTTCGAGTGTAAAGTGTCTTGAAAAAGGCAAATCAATGATGGTGCCTGTTAGTGCTGTTGACTTATTAACGTCTGATGCACAATCGAAATTGAAGATATCTTTCATGAATTTGATAAATGTTTCGTCATTTTTCACGTTTATGTAAATGTAACTTGACCTATTCCATTGCAATTCCATTTACCTCCTCCTCTATATCCATACAAAATATCTATCAAACAAATAAAATTAAAATTTTGTTTTGAAAATTGCAACCATTCCATCAATATTTTCTTATGACGTTGTCACGTTAAACTATCGTCAGTAAACCGACTTTACAGACAACCTCTTTTTTTTACGAGGAGCTTTTTCATAGAAGAAATACACTCGGAGGGTTGCCATTGCTTGCCGAGGGGCGACCGCTATTACAAAAATGCTTTTCTTAATTTTGGTGTTTCACCAAGATTCGAACCTACGTTCTCTGTGAATTCCGAATGGTAGTCACGCACCAACCCATTCGGATACGGGGCCCGCCGCATGTGCACTTGCCACAGAAAATAATATTACGGTAAAACTTCTCAAGAAATCCAGCGAGCATTCATAGGCACAGTGCACAGTCATACGCACATCATTGTAGTAACCTTCAGATATGTGCACTAACCTTCAAATATGTACAGGAACCTTCAAATACTCTGATTTCAGAGTAAGTTTCTAACCTTGCAGATATATATGCATTTGTTTTCGTGCACTTTTTATCAATTGAAGAACTACATACGTAAAGTAATATACTAATTAACTATTTACTTACTATCGGAGAACATAAAATAATTGTTTCGAAATTTGAAATGTCCGACACAGAACTTTTTTTATAAGATACTTCTTGTTTTCTTCTCCAACTTACTGTATGTTCATGCGCTCACTTGACGCACAGCAGCTGCGGTTGTCGAGCATTTAGAAGACACATTTACATACCCACCATTTATTGGTACAAACATATATATGAGTCGCGACCATTCGACATGACAAAAATTCAATATTTACCAAATATTGGCAAATAATTCTTCGCAAAATATTCCAATATTGAATGTTTTTGAATAGTCGAGAAAATTGGCTAATGGGCGGCTCGTTTAATGAATGCAAGTACTTTGCTCTTAGAACTATTAGCTCGAATTTATCAATACATTTTTTGATGATGAGTTTTTCTTGTATTGTACAATAGTTGAATCTGTTCAGCACCGCTGCGACTAATTTAGATTGTTCAGTACTATGGCAACTAGAATGATGGCCGCTACGGCTGCGCCTATGAATGCATTTTGTTCTTGTAGTCGCTAGGCATAGAATTTTAGCTTTGAATGATATACGCATTTATATACGTATATTAATAAGCATAGTTTGGCTGGAAGTTCAGAACACAAATATGTACGTACATAGGCTAGGACATCAAGTGTGCTTACGCACATACAAATATGTACACACATATGCCAAATAGAATTGTTTGAGCATTTGTTAGGCAGGAATTCGATCATTTGGGTATTTACTCCCTAATTATTGCATGCAAATACGATAAGGCGATGGGTCGTGAGATAGGTTTGTTTGTTAACAGTAATAGTAGCCCCGCCAGTATCGGGTATATCACCTGTCATCTTCGTCTAGCTCATCTAGGGGTAGGCCCAGGAAACATGCTGTTTCGACGGGATGGGTCCAGAGGGAGAGAGGTGTTAGATGAGTCGGTTTTAGGGGACATGTGAAAAGGTGGTTAGTGTCGTGCGGGGTGCCTTCACATGCCGGACATATGTTTGGTATGTCGGGGTCGATTCTGGATAAGTAGGACTTTAACCTGCTACAATATCCAGAACGTAATTGTGCCAGTGTTACACGTGTCTCACGAGGAAGCTGGAGCTCTTCATCTGCTGTAGGTGGTGGTTGGACTCCGATTACGGCATTCACAAGACGGGAGCTTAAGAAGGTGGTGACGGTCTCCCGGTGAATTTCGTTTATTGACTGTCGAAATATTGTCAGGTCCAGTACATCACATTAACAGATAAAAATATGAGCGTTGTATTTTGTGAGACAAAACGTGAAAATATATGGAAATGAGCACCTACAATATTTCTCTAAGTTCTACTTATTTACAAAAAACGTTGGGTTTGTTGGCACACTGCTTCCAATATTAGAGCTTCCAGTATTTTGCTGGCTTCTTGTCGAAGGCGCGTACAATTTTTGTTGAAAGCTGTGATACTGCTGTGCGTATTTAAGATCATTCGAGGCGGGGCCAACGAATGGTTTGTATCCTACATTGCCTACATCACCGGAACCATTTCCACCGTTGCCACCACATCCAACAGGTGACGACTACTACATACTTGCATCGCATTTGAGAGCATAGTGCTGTTGTTACCCATCATTATAGGTCCATTTACTGCAGATTCTGCAGATTGAATTGATGAACTGTGATCGTTTGGAAGCAAACTAGCGTTGGAAGATATTTGTCCACTGTTGCCCACATTTGCTGTGTTCATATTTGGACAAATGCTGCTGGTTCCTATTGATTTAACAGGCTTTTGCTGACTACTACCAACAGTAAACATTTGAACTTGCCCTGGTACCCCTGTGACGCCCTGCGTAAGACCGTGCACCGGTCCATTGCCACTTGGGTTATTTGCCATGCACACAGAGCTTTCTCTGCACTCCATTGGATCCTGTGTCCCATTCGCAAAATGTCCAGGCATCACTGTAACACCAGGAGCTTGCACACGTGGCCCAGGAAGCATTTGATTTCCTGAATGACCTGAATGACCTGAATGAATATGCTGCTGTCTTATCGGCCGTATGCCACGTATCATTTTTGGATGAGGTACCATATTCATTTCGTGACCAGTTATAAGATTGCCACCTGCCATATCTTCCTGCTCACTTACCATTGAACTCATCTGATTGCAAATTCCGAAAAAGTGGACAGCAGTATTACCTACTCCTGCAGAGCTGTATTTCCTTGTCCTAAATGACTATTGCCTATAATATTGCCCGTTCCAGCAACTTGTAGATTCGTGTAACGTAAAAACTCCAGACTCGGAGGCACACGCATATTGCTACTATTATTGTTCTGAGTACGAACTGGCATATACTGTATAACGTGCAAAGACATTTTTTCAGATGGAAAAGGGACACGTTTGAGAATACTTTTTTTTTTTTTTTTTGTCGGGACAACTAGCAAATGCACACTCAGACATTAATTGAGTCCATCATTGTACTACACTTGGATTCCCTTTTAATTTTCTTTAAATCTACCCGATCTCCGAAGAAATCTGAGTAGATCTTGTGGTGCCAAGGAGCCAAGATGGTCGCTTCTTAACACATCAGTGCCAAAGACCTCAAACCTGATTCGGGCGAAGGCGGGGCAGACACACAGGAAGTTTTCCGCCGTCTCATCCTCCACAAGCTGGGCAGAGTACACTGTCTGAGATGCCCAACCTTTCCATGTGCTTTGCCCACAGAAAGTGGCCCGTCATCAGTCCAACCAGCCGTCTGCACTCCCCTCTGCTTAATGACAGAAGGGTTTGCGACAGTCGATCGGACATGGCTGGTAACATCAGTTTTGTCCATCTGCAGCCTCTCTCAGCCTGCCAAGCTCGCTTGTGGGTAGTAGTTACCCATTTGCTAACCGTGGCCGTGATGGCCGCAGAGGGGAGTGGCAAAGCGGGCTCTGGGCCAAAGAAGTTGGCTTCAGAGCCCATCTTAGCTAAGGAGTCAGGGGTCTCGTTACCCGCGATACCCACGTGTCCCGGGACCCATGTTAGCATCAGGCTATTATGTCTACCGACATAGTTCAGCCTGGACTTACAGGACTTCACTACCCCTGATGTGGTTTGAGGGCTGTCTAAGGCCATAAGCGCTGCTTGGCTGTCGCTGCAGACACATATAGATCTGCCTCTCCATCGTTTTTCCACAACAAAGTTCATCGCTTCTTAAACTGCATACACCTCCGCTTGAAACACAGATGCATGCATTCCAAGAGCAAAGTGCAGTTTTGTCCCGCTGGATTCCACGTAGACCCCAGAGCCGGAGCCATGCTCGGTCCTGGAGCCATCCGTAAAAATGCGAAAACAGTGTTTGCCGGGTTCATTTTCTGAGTCTCCCAACAACTGAGCCTCCGGCAGCACTAGACTGTATCTCTTTTCAGGTACGACTCTTGATGGCATTGAGTCGAGGGGCATGGAGAGAATCGTTGGATCAATGTCCATGCCTTCTCTGTGTTCCAATGCCGGACAAGGGCCGTACCAGTTCCCACTGTGTTTCAGTATGCAGATGGCCTTCAGGGCCTCTCCTCAGATGAAAGCATCAAGTGGTGGTAAACCAATCAGAGCATCTAGTGCCGGACCTGAAGTAGTCGGAAAAGCTCCGGTGCAACAGATGGCCACAGTGCGTTGTAGTCTCGATAAGGTCCTCCTGACTCCCGCTAGGGATAGTCTACTCATCCAGACCACTGATGCATAGGTGATAATGGGTCTTATCATAGCCGTGTAGATCCATAGGACCTTGCTAGGAGAGAGACCCCACGTTTTCCCAAAGACACCTTTGCACTGCCAGAAAGCTGTCAGCGCTTTGGATGCCTTTGTCTCAACGTGTGATTTCCATAGGAGCTTACTATCGAGGATTACTCCTAGATATTTAATTTCCTTGGATAGCTGGATTGTGACTCCTTTTAGCCTTGGCAGAACGAGTCCGTCAAGCTTCCTCCTTCTGGTAAAGAGGACAATACCAGTCTTGGCGGGATTTGCCGACAGCCCGTTCGCACAGCACCAAGTGTCAATCCGATCCAGAGTTTTCTGCACTTTCCTGCAGATGTTCATAAGCGAAGAGCCTGTTACCAAACAGGCAACATCGTCCGCATATGCTTGTGCGTAGACTCCCGAATCATTTAAGGTGGTGAGTAGAGGATCGATTACCATGCACTAGAGTAATAGAGACAGCACACCGCCTTGGGGGCAGCCTCTGTTAACCCCAGATGACACCAGCAGATCTTCCTCTGCTCGCACCGAAACGATTCTTTGGGCCAGCATCGAACGAATCCAATTTACTAGCACCCGGTCTACGCCGTGCCTACTAGCAGAGTTACACATACTATCAAAAGTGGCATTATCAAACGCCCCCTCTATGTCTAAAAAGATACCCATAGCGTAGTCCCTCCTGTCGATGGCCAGCTCTACCCTAGCAACAAGGTTTTGCAGTGCCGACTCGCAGGATTTTCCACTCTGATAGGCATGCTGAAATAGAGACAGAGGGTGAGCCTTCAGCGACTTCTGACGTATGCGCAGTTCCACCAGTCGTTCGAGACTTTTCAGCATGAAAGAGGTCATGCTGATGGGTCTAAAACTTTTGGGGCTGGTGTAGTCGTCTTTTCCAACCTTTGGGATGAAAGCGACCCTCACCATCCTCCAAGAGCGTGGTATGTAAGCCAGTGCCAGGCATGCCGAGAAGATTTCGAGAATACACTCTGCGACATACTGCAAAGTACTTTAAACCTGACAAAGGTTGGTGGCTTTAGACATAAACCCGTCCAAAACTGCCATCATTTTCTTAATCAGGAATAAGGGAAATCAATATGGACGGGGTTACTATAGTCGAAGTTAAGTACGTTGCCATTATCCTGGACACCAAGCTTAACTGAACAAAATTTGAGAAGAAATTTGGAATCGAAGGGACGATGAAGAAAGGCAAAGAAAGGAAAAGAGTCTACAACACCATTATTAATAGGATCCGAGCCCTTTCTTGCCATGAAACAACACGCCATCAAAGAGGATCTTAGAGGCGAAGAGTTAAGGCTGCGGGATGTAAGTTGGCCAGCCCAACTCTATCTTAAATTTATTGATGGTGCTGGGTTTGGATGAGGTACTGTGACGAGTAGAGCACGCAAAAGACCATGAGGTCGAAGTACGTACCCCATTTTTATTCGAAAAGAAAATTCGATATAATCCCCAATACCACTTCGACCAAATTTAAAAACCGGAGCATGCAGCCAAAATAAGTTGTGTTGTTTCGCCACAGTACAGTATCGGACTGAACGCAGCATCGTCGGTTCCAAAGATTCTATTTTGGTAATATGAACATCAAAGAAGACGTATCGTCGAAAATGTGGATAAACTCATAAAAGCCAAAAGCCCCGAGAGGTTTGTTGTACGAACGGACTGCAATGCAATTGCAACAACTAAGTCCACTACAGCATTGAAGCCGCGCATTGCCAGGTGGTGGTTAAGACTACAAGAATTTGATTTTACATGTAAATATCGAGCTGGGTCTAAGATGCAGCACGCGGACTCACTTAGTCGAGCGCCTGTTGAAATATCGAAAAGTACAAACACTGTTGCAGAAAAGGTATTGAACCTTAACCGAGGCACCACAACTGATGATTGGAGTTACTCAATGCAACTTCAAGATGAAAATTTAAAACGAATAAGCGATATAATTACAGGGAAAGAAATGGCAGATGAAGCTACAATTAAGCAAATGAAAACCGATTATACGATGCATAACATTCGATTATTTAGAAAGGTTAAAGACGAAATGAAATTAGCAGTACCAAAGGCAGTAAGATGGCGAGTTGACTTAACAACTCATAATGACTCTGGACATTTTTCTTTAGAAAAAACATTACAGCGACTATGCAAATATTTTTGGTTTCCACGTATGAGGAAGTATGTAAAATCATACATAGCAGCTTGCGAAGAGTGTTGCTTAAATAAACTGAAGGGAGGTAAAGCTCAAAGCCAAAGGGCATTCGCTGGTTGACGTTCGAAACGAGTGGTCGTCGGTTCGTTGAAGGTGCGAGTGGATGTTCCTGACACCTGTGTATTTCTTTTCATTAATTATAAGTTTTTTTAAATATAAATTTTAACCAGAATAAATATAAATTGGCTATTCTTGACAGAACCAAACAGGAAAACAGCGACCTTTCTCCTAAAACTCAGCAGGAAGGTCCTGAGAGTACTGGTTAGGTGTGATCACAGAGCACAACGTCTGTGGTCAGCATATGGCTACCATGGGAGTCGTACACAGCCCGATATGGGTATCCTTTCTTAAGAATGGCGACACTGCAGAGCATTTTCTCTGTAGCTGTCCTGCATTTTCCAGAACCAGACTTGGGATATTGGGTTGCGATACACTGAGTATGGACAAAGTTCATACTCTTCCTCTTCCGGATCTCTTAAAATTCATCAATGAATCCAAGAGGTTTGTGGAAGAGTGATCTCAAACTAATTTATACGTTTTTACTATCCACATTTTATCTTTCCTATCTCTATTCTTTCTACTGATATCTATCCGGGTGTAGTACAATGGTCTACTGACTGAGCGCTTGGACTTACCCAACCCCCCACAACTCTTATCTAATCTAATTTACTTGCCACAGAAAAATATTACGATTCGCAAAAAATTTCCAAGGTATCCAGCGCGCACTCATAGGCACAGCATTATGCTGTTGTTATGAACAGCGCTGAACAATTCACATACATATGTATATTATTATGTCTGTTTGTTAAACTAGTTGATTGAATTCTCAAATCAAATCCTTTATAGAAAACGCTTCATTACCAGGCACACAGAAAGATGACATATGTGAATTTATATACCTATGCGCATATACAGTGTCGGACGAAACAAATTGAGCTCATTCATACTTGTAATTATATGTAATTATATTTTCCTAATGTGAAATGTCACTTCAAATATAAATTAAATACCCAGAAATTAAGAGGAACTATTCATTTCTTGAACGCATAAAAAAAACTTAACAAATAGTTTACTTCATAAAAATATATGCGTAAAAAACAATACATATGCGATATTTAGAGCGAGAAAACATATTGAAATAACAATAATTAACTAATATTTTATAGCATAACCATTATTTTTTATAACTTCACTACATCTTTTTGGCATGGAAGCTATTAGATTGTTGATAACGTCAATTGGAATATCCTACCAGGCTTGTTTAGCAGCTTCAAATAGCTTATTTTTGTCCCCATTTACTCCTTGCCTGTCTATCCTCCTATCGAGTATCTCCCAAAGGTTCTCAATTGGATTGAGGTCCGGAGATTGTGCTGGCCACTCGAGCATATTGATTTTTCCCGATGCGATCCAATTTGCTACCAACTTCGAGGTGTGCTTTGGGTCGTTATCTTGTTGGAACGACCACGAAAGTGGCATATTCCACTCAACATGGAGAAGCATCATGCTCTCTAGAATATTTTGGTATACAAACCTATCCAAAATTCCATCTTTTAAATGGAGAGGTCCAACACCAAGCCCAGAAAAACAACCCCATACCATAATACCACCTGCGCCATGCTTAACCGTACCTTTGCAGTATCGAGGATCTCAACGAGGCTTTTTTGCTACTCTATAACTGTTCAGTCCACCTGCACATGCTCTGCGTTGTACAGCTCGGTTGCTAACCTTTAAGTTCAGCTCTTTAACTATTCTTGCTGCCGACTTCTCTGGATCTTTCTTCAATTCTATCAATATTTTGGAGTCTTCGTGCTGTGTAGTACCTTATATCGTCCTCCATGGTGAAGAGTTTCAACACTTTGAGTTTCTCGGAATTTTTTTATAATGAAACTAACTGTTGATTATTTCATTGCGAACTTTTGACAAATATCCTTTTGCGATAAACCGTTCTTGTGGTCGTTTATAATCATTTTTTTTTTTTTTTGAACTGAATGTTTTTCCCCGCCATTAGCACGTTTGTTTAATAAAAGTAGAGAATTCTAGAATTCTCAATAGGAGACTACTACTGACTTATTCCAACGCTCACATTGACCACAACAAAAACAAAGTATCTTAGTACACATGGCTTCTACAGTAGCACAAAAATAACGGAATTTTTGTCGCCTACTTCGACAAACTGAGACGAGTCCGATATGTTTTGTCGCACTGATATTGTATATGCTTGCCTTTTTTCACATATAATGTAATACAGTCTTATCTTAGAAAATATTTTTAATGTTTTCATGTAACAACTGGTTGCATTTCATTTCTGTGATATTTCTTATTTAATATAATATTTGCAAGAGTAAAAAGAAATAGCTTCACTAGAAGGTATCAGTCCAATATGTTTTGTTCGACACTGTATGTATATATGATGTGTATATGCATGTGCACTTAAATATATATACTATATATATATAATTGGCGTGCACACCCGGTTTGGGTGTTTGGCCGAGCTCCTCCTCCTATTTGTGGTGTGCGTCTTGATGTTGTTCCACAAATGGAGGGACCTACATATTCAAGCCGACTCCGAACGGCAAATATTTTGACGTGATAACGTCTTATAATTCGATTTAGCCGGCTGCACGCACGAAAAAATGTGTCGTTACCTTGCTCATTTGTCGTTACCTTGAATGAACTGCAAGCGAAAGCGCGGAACAAACGACAAAGCAAACAAAGCAAACGAACGGCAACGTTCGACATCTTGCTATCTCCTACTTAAGTGAGCATATATAATATATGTATGTATATGCGCATATGTACATATATAAATTCACGTATTTGTATTTGCATATGTCTTCTTATTGATTATTATTAATTTGATTTACTTAAAGAATTTAAAATAAAACCAAGTTTGTTAATAATACCTGTTGTTTTAATGTTATTATTATAAATTTTTTTATTATATATGAAGGAAAAAATGTATGGTAATATTTACCACATACCTTATAAGATATGTTGTATACTAATATATGTATATAAACATGCATATACATATACAATTTCGCGCAATTTTCAAAAAGAACAAATCTTTATGTAAAGATGCATACAAATCATATGGACATATCAAATATACGAATCTATTCCGTACGCAAGCAAATGTAAGCTAATGTGCTTGAACTGCAAGCGAGAGCGCGGAATGAACGACAAAGAGCACAATCGGCCCCCGCGTACGGCAACGTTCGACATCTGGCTCTGTCCTACTTGAGTGAGCATATATATGTATGTATATGTTTTTTTTTTTTTTTTTTTTTTTTTTTTTTTTTTTTTTTTTTTATGGAGGTGGCACAAAGCATTGAAAGCCGAAAAGTGTGAGACTTGCCTTTCGGCTCACCCACTAAAAACCCACCCCAGCTCCGTTTCCCTCCCGCGGGACAACCGTTAAGTAGTACTTCAGGGAAGGGGGAGCGGCCTATTGCCTCTTCATGAAGATCTGCGCTGTTGTTCAGCGCTACACAGTTTGGAGACTACTATTTTTGCCATATTACATACAGCGGACCAATATTCTTCGGCCTCTATCATAATATCGACTAGGTTATCAGCCGTAATTGGCTTCCCCACCCTAGTGCTTAGTTCCCCCCTTTCTAACGCAAATCGCGGACAGACAAACAAAACACGTTCTGCGTCTTCTGCAGTTGGTGCACAATGAGAACAGTACGGGTCGTCCTCGTGCTTAAACCTGTATAAGTAGGATTTGAAGCACCCATGTCCTGTCAGTATTTGGGTCAGGTAGTAGTCTAACTGTCCATGTTCACGGTTAATCCATTTGGAAATAATGGGAATCAAACGGTACGTCCAGCGTCCGTTGGGAGACGAGCTCCATTTTTCCTGCCATAAACGCTGGCTGCGCTCCCTTGCTATCCTGCGTATTGTCTGTCGTTCTGAAGTAGCTTTGTTTTGGTAAACTTCAGCGTACTCTTTTGCCATTAAATTTATTGGGAGTAGACCTGCTATAACCATAATGGTGTCTTCCGATACCGTGCGAAACGCGCAGCACACTCTGAGGGCACTCAATCGGTACACCGATTTCATACACTTCACATACGAGCTGTAATTTGTGGCTTCCGCCCATGCCGGAGCTGCGTACAGCAAAATCGATGAGACCACAGTATTAAGAAGTCTCCTGCTGTTTTTCCTAGGGCCTCTAATATTCATCATTAGTCGTGTTAGCGCAGTTACTGCTTCTGCCGCCCTGCTGCTCGCGTACACCAAGTGCTCTTTGAAATTGAGCCTACGGTCAATTATTACGCCCAGGTACTTAATGAATGGCTTCGATTCTATACCATGGTCGCCCACCATTATATTAGCTGACTCCACAATCTTCCTGCTGCTAATTAATACGACTTCAGTTTTATGGTCCGCAAGAGTTAGACCACTGTTACATAACCATCTCTTTACCATGCCGACAGCCCGGTTGCATGTTTCTTCGGCTCGACGGAGTGTTTTGGCCACGACCACAACAGCTATGTCGTCAGCAAATCCAATGATTTGCGACCCTAGAGGCAGACTGAGGCGCATGTATGTATATGTATGTATATGCGCATTTGTATATAAATTCACATACTTGTATTTGCATATGCCTTCTTCCTGTGTGCATGGTAATGAACCATTTCTCTGTTGAGAATAGGACGATGATAGAAAAAGTAGGAAATGAAAGGGAGTGTTTCGAGTGTAAAGTGTCTTGAAAAAGGCAAATCAATGATGGTGCCTGTTAGTGCTGTTGACTTATTAACGTCTGATGCACAATCGAAATTGAAGATATCTTTCATGAATTTGATAAATGTTTCGTCATTTTTCACGTTTATGTAAATGTAACTTGACCTATTCCATTGCAATTCCATTTACCTCCTCCTCTATATCCATACAAAATATCTATCAAACAAATAAAATTAAAATTTTGTTTTGAAAATTGCAACCATTCCATCAATATTTTCTTATGACGTTGTCACGTTAAACTATCGTCAGTAAACCGACTTTACAGACAACCTCTTTTTTTTACGAGGAGCTTTTTCATGGAAGAAATACACTCGGAGGGTTGCCATTGCTTGCCGAGGGGCGACCGCTATTACAAAAATGCTTTTCTTAATTTTGGTGTTTCACCAAGATTCGAACCTACGTTCTCTGTGAATTCCGAATGGTAGTCACGCACCAACCCATTCGGATACGGGGCCCGCCGCATGTGCACTTGCCACAGAAAATAATATTACGGTAAAACTTCTCAAGAAATCCAGCGCGCATTCATAGGCACAGTGCACAGTCATACGCACATCATTGTAGTAACCTTCAGATATGTGCAGTAACCTTCAAATATGTACAGGAACCTTCAAATACTCTGATTTCAGAGTAAGTTTCTAACCTTGCAGATATATATGCATTTGTTTTCGTGCACTTTTTATCAATTGAAGAACTACATACGTAAAGTAATATACTAATTAACTATTTACTTACTATCGGAGAACATAAAATAATTGTTTCGAAATTTGAAATGTCCGACACAGAACTTTTTTTATAAGATACTTCTTGTTTTCTTCTCCAACTTACTGTATGTTCATGCGCTCACTTGACGCACAGCAGCTGCGGTTGTCGAGCATTTAGAAGACACATTTACATACCCACCATTTATTGGTACAAACATATATATGAGTCGCGACCATTCGACATGACAAAAATTCAATATTTACCAAATATTGGCAAATAATTCTTCGCAAAATATTCCAATATTGAATGTTTTTGAATAGTCGAGAAAATTGGCTAATGGGCGGCTCGTTTAATGAATGCAAGTACTTTGCTCTTAGAACTATTAGCTCGAATTTATCAATACATTTTTTGATGATGAATTTTTCTTGTATTGTACAATAGTTGAATCTGTTCAGCACCGCTGCGACTAATTTAGATTGTTCAGCACTATGGCAACTAGAATGATGGCCGCTACGGCTGCGCCTATGAATGCATTTTGTTCTTGTAGTCGCTAGGCATAGAATTTTAGCTTTGAATGATATACGCATTTAGAGGAATAAAGTGAGTGCCCTGTGTATGCTTTTGTATGTACATGCATATGTGTATATTAATAAGCATAGTTTGGCTGGAAGTTCAGAACACAAATATTTACGTACATAGGCTAGGACATCAAGTGTGCTTACGCACATACAAATATGTACACACATATGCAAAATAGAATTGTTTGAGCATTTGTTAGGCAGGAATTCGATCATTTGGGTATTTACTCCCTAATTATTGCATGCAAATACGATAAGGCGATGGGTCGTGAGATAGGTTTGTTTGTTAACAGTAATAGTAGCCCCACCAGTATCGGGTATATCACCTGTCATCTTCGTCTAGCTCATCTAGGGGTAGGCCCAGGAAACATGCTGTTTCGACGGGATGGGTCCAGAGGGAGAGAGGTGTTAGATGAGTCGGTTTTAGGAGACATGTGAAAAGGTGGTTAGTGTCGTGCGGGGTGCCTTCACATGCCGGACATATGTTTGGTATGTCGGGGTCGATTCTGGATAAGTAGGAGTTTAACCTGCTACAATATCCAGAACGTAATTGTGCCAGTGTTACACGTGTCTCACGAGGAAGCTGGAGCTCTTCATCTGCTGTAGGTGGTGGTTGGACTCCGATTACGGCATTCACAAGACGGGAGCTTAAGAAGGTGGTGACGGTCTCCCGGTGAATGTCGTTTATTGACTGTCGAAATATTGTCAGGTCCAGTACATTGCGGTCCGTTTCGTCCTGGATTTGGTCTGGAATTAGTGATTAAAACTAAACTAAAAATACTCACCCTTTTATACTCTCAGCTGACTTTTACAAAGCAGTCATTGCAGGAAAATTATCACATTAACAGATAAGAATATGAGCGTTGTATTTTGTGAGACAAAACGTGAAAATATATGGAAATGAGCACCTACAATATTTCTCTAAGTTCTACTTATTTACAAAAAACGTTGGGTTTGTTGGCACACTGCTTCCAATATTAGAGCTTCCAGTATTTTGCTGGCTTCTTGTCGAAGGCGCGTACAATTTTTGTTGAAAGCTGTGATACTGCTGTGCGTATTTAAGATCATTCGAGGCGGAGCCAACGAATGGTTTGTATCCTACATTGCCTACATCACCGGAACCATTTCCACCGTTGCCACCACATCCAACAGGTGACGACTATTACATACTTGCATCGCATTTGAGAGCAAAGTGCTGTTGTTACCCATCATCATAGGTCCATTTACTGCAGATTCTGCAGATTGAATTGATGAACTGTGATCGTTTGGAAGCAAACTAGCGTTGGAAGATATTTGTCCACTGTTGCCCACATTTGCTGTGTTCATATTTGGACAAATGCTGCTGGTTCCTATTGATTTAACAGGCTTTTGCTGACTACTACCAACAGTAAACATTTGAACTTGCCCTGGTACCCCTGTGACGCCCTGCGTAAGACCGTGCACCGGTCCATTGCCACTTGGGTTATTTGCCATGCACACAGAGCTTTCTCTGCACTCCATTGGATCCTGTGTCCCATTCGCAAAATGTCCAGGCATCACTGTAACACCAGGAGCTTGCACACGTGGCCCAGGAAGCATTTGATTTCCTGAATGACCTGAATGACCTGAATGAATATGCTGCTGTCTTATCGGCCGTATGCCACGTATCATTTTTGGATGAGGTACCATATTCATTTCGTGACCAGTTATAAGATTGCCCCCTGCCATATCTTCCTGCTCACTTACCATTGAACTCATCTGATTGCAAATTCCGAAAAAGTGGACAGCAGTATTACCTACTCCTCCAGAGCTGTATTTCCTTGTCCTAAATGATTATTGCCTATAATATTGCCCGTTCCAGCAACTTGTAGATTCGTGTAACGTAAAATCTCCAGACTCGGAGGCACACGCATATTGCTATTATTATTGTTCTGAGTACGAACTGGCATATACTGTATAACGTGCAAAGACATTTTTTCAGATGGAAAAGGGACAAGTTTGAGAATACTTTTTTTTTTTTTTTTTTGTCGGGACAACTAGCAAGTGCAGCACTCAGACATTAATTGAGTCCATCATTGTACTACACTTGGATTCCCTTTTAATTTTCTTTAAATCTACCCGATCTCCGAAGAAATCTGAGTAGATCTTGTGGTGCCAAGGAGTCAAGATGGTCGCTTCTTAACACATCAGTGCCAAAGACCTCAAACCTGATTCGGGCGAAGGCGGGGCAGACACACAGGAAGTTTTCCGCCGTCTCATCCTCCACAAGCTGGGCAGAGTACACTGTCTGAGATGCCCAACCTTTCCATGTGCTTTGCCCACAGAAAGTGGCCCGTCATCAGTCCAACCAGCCGTCTGCACTCCCCTCTGCTTAATGACAGAAGGGTTTGCGACAGTCGATCGGACATGGCTGGTAACATCAGTTTTGTCCATCTGCAGCCTCTCTCAGCCTGCCAAGCTCGCTTGTGGGTAGTAGTTACCCATTTGCTAACCGTGGCCGTGATGGCCGCAGAGGGGAGTGGCAAAGCGGGCTCTGGGCCAAAGAAGTTGGCTTCAGAGCCCATCTTAGCTAAGGAGTCAGGGGTCTCGTTACCCGCGATACCCACGTGTCCCTGGACCCATGTTAGCATCAGGCTATTATGTCTACCGACATAGTTCAGCCTGGACTTACAGGACTTCACTACCCCTGATGTGGTTTGAGGGCTGTCTAAGGCCATAAGCGCTGCTTGGCTGTCGCTGCAGACACATATAGATCTGCCTCTCCATCGTTTTTCCACAACAAAGTTCATCGCTTCTTAAACTGCATACACCTCCGCTTGAAACACAGATGCATGCATTCCAAGAGCAAAGTGCAGTTTTGTCCCGCTGGATTCCACGTAGACCCCAGAGCCGGAGCCATGCTCGGTCCTGGAGCCATCCGTAAAAATGCGAAAACAGTGTTTGCCGGGTTCATTTTCTGAGTCTCCCAACAACTGAGCCTCCGGCAGCACTACACTGTATCTCTTTTCAGGTACGACTCTTGATGGCATTGAGTCAAGGGGCATGGAGAGAATCGTTGGATCAATGTCCATGCCTTCTCTGTGTTCCAATGCCGGACAAGGGCCGTACCAGTTCCCACTGTGTTTCAGTCTGCAGATGGCCTTCAGGGCCTCTCCTCGGATGAAAGCATCAAGTGGTGGTAAACCAATCAGAGCATCTAGTGCCGGACCTGAAGTAGTCGGAAAAGCTCCGGTGCAACAGATGGCCACAGTGCGTTGTAGTCTCGATAAGGTCCTCCTGACTCCCGCTAGGGATAGTCTACTCATCCAGACCACTGATGCATAGGTGATAATGGGTCTTATCATAGCCGTGTAGATCCATAGGACCTTGCTAGGAGAGAGACCCCACGTTTTCCCAAAGACACCTTTGCACTGCCAGAAAGCTGTCAGCGCTTTGGATGCCTTTGTCTCAACGTGTGATTTCCATAGGAGCTTACTATCGAGGATTACTCCTAGATATTTAATTTCCTTGGATAGCTGGATTGTGACTCCTTTTAGCCTTGGCAGAACGAGTCCGTCAAGCTTCCTCCTTCTGGTAAAGAGGACAATACCAGTCTTGGCGGGATTTGCCGACAGCCCGTTCGCACAGCACCAAGTGTCAATCCGATCCAGAGTTTTCTGCACTTTCCTGCAGATGTTCATAAGCGAAGAGCCTGTTACCAAACAGGCAACATCGTCCGCATATGCTTGTGCGTAGACTCCCGAATCATTTAAGGTGGTGAGTAGAGGATCGATTACCATGCACCAGAGTAATAGAGACAGCACACCGCCTTGGGGGCAGCCTCTGTTAACCCCAGATGACACCAGCAGATCTTCCTCTGCTCGCACCGAAACGATTCTTTGGGCCAGCATCGAACGAATCCAATTTACTAGCACCCGGTCTACGCCGTGCCTACTAGCAGAGTTACACATACTATCAAAAGTGGCATTATCAAACGCCCCCTCTATGTCTAAAAAGATACCCATAGCGTAGTCCCTCCTGTCGATGGCCAGCTCTACCCTAGCAACAAGGTTTTGCAGTGCCGACTCGCAGGATTTTCCACTCTGATAGGCATGCTGAAATAGAGACAGAGGGTGAGCCTTCAGCGACTTCTGACGTATGCGCAGTTCCACCAGTCGTTCGAGACTTTTCAGCATGAAAGAGGTCATGCTGATGGGTCTAAAACTTTTGGGGCTGGTGTAGTCGTCTTTTCCAACCTTTGGGATGAAAGCGACCCTCACCATCCTCCAAGAGCGTGGTATGTAAGCCAGTGCCAGGCATGCCGAGAAGATTTCGAGAATACACTCTGCGACATACTGCAAAGTACTTTAAACCTGACAAAGTTTGGTGGCTTTAGACATAAACCCGTCCAAAACTGCCATCATTTTCTTAATCAGGAATAAGGGAAATCAATATGGACGGGGTTACTATAGTCGAAGTTAAGTACGTTGCCATTATCCTGGACACCAAGCTTAACTGAACAAAATTTGAGAAGAAATTTGGAATCGAAGGGACGATGAAGAAAGGCAAAGAAAGGAAAAGAGTCTACAACACCATTATTAATAGGATCCGAGCCCTTTCTTGCCATGAAACAACACGCCATCAAAGAGGATCTTAGAGGCGAAGAGTTAAGGCTGCGGGATGTAAGTTGGCCAGCCCAACTCTATCTTAAATTTATTGATGGTGCTGGGTTTGGATGAGGTACTGTGACGAGTAGAGCACGCAAAAGACCATGAGGTCGAAGTACGTACCCCATTTTTATTCGAAAAGAAAATTCGATATAATCCCCAATACCACTTCGACCAAATTTAAAAACCGGAGCATGCAGCCAAAATAAGTTGTGTTGTTTCGCCACAGTACAGTATCGGACTGAACGCAGCATCGTCGGTTCCAAAGATTCTATTTTGGTAATATGAACATCAAAGAAGACGTATCGTCGAAAATGTCGATAAACTCATAAAAGCCAAAAGCCCCGAGAGGTTTGTTGTACGAACGGACTGCAATGCAATTGCAACAACTAAGTCCACTACAGCATTGAAGCCGCGCATTGCCAGGTGGTGGTTAAGACCACAAGAATTTGATTTTACATGTAAATATCGACCTGGGTCTAAGATGCAGCACGCGGACTCACTTAGTCGAGCGCCTGTTGAAATATCGAAAAGTACAAACACTGTTGCAGAAAAGGTATTGAACCTTAACCGAGGCACCACAACTGATGATTGGAGTTACTCAATGCAACTTCAAGATGAAAATTTAAAACGAATAAGTGATATAATTACAGGGAAAGAAATGGCAGATGAAGCTACAATTAAGCAAATGAAAACCGATTATACGATGCATAACATTTGATTATTTAGAAAGGTTAAAGACGAAATGAAATTAGCAGTACCAAAGGCAGTAAGATGGCGAGTTGACTTAACAACTCATGATGACTCTGGACATTTTTCTTTAGAAAAAACATTACAGCGACTATGCAAATATTTTTGGTTTCCACGTATGAGGAGGTATGTAAAATCATACATAGCAGCTTGCGAAGAGTGTTGCTTAAATAAACTGAAGGGAGGTAAAGCTCAAAGCCAATTGCACTTAAGCGATGTGTTGCCGATCCCATTTAGGCACATCTTTATTGATCATGTGGGTCCATTCCAACGCAGCAAATCAGGCTTTTCGTACATACTAGTAGCTGTATGCGGATTCAGTAAGTACGTCATACTAAAGGCAGTCAGAACTACGAAAACTGAACTTGATGGTATCGACTACGATGATTCGTCTATGCAGGACGAAATGTCAGGAAAGGCCGAGCTGTCACCGACAGTTTGCATGTGAGAGGGCATTCGCTGGTTGACGTTCGAAACGAGTGGTCGTCGGTTCGTTGAAGGTGCGAGTGGATGTTCCTGACACCTGTGTATTTCTTTTAATTAATTATAAGTTTTTTTAAATATAAATTTTAACCAGAATAAATATAAATTGGCTATTCTTGACAGAACCAAACAGGAAAATAGCGACCTTTCTCCTAAAACTCAGCAGGAAGGTCCTGAGAGTACTGATTAGGTGTGATCACAGAGCACAACGTCTGTGGTCAGCATATGGCTACCATGGGGGTCGTACACAGCCCGATATGGGTATCCTGTCTTAAGAATGGCGACACTGCAGAGCATTTTCTCTGTAGCTGTCCTGCATTTTCCAGAACCAGACTTGGGATATTGGGTTGCGATACACTGAGTATGGACAAAGTTCATACTCTTCCTCTTCCGGATCTCTTAAAATTCATCAATGAATCCAAGAGGTTTGTGGAAGAGTGATCTCAAACTAATTTATACGTTTTTACCATCCACATTTTATCTTTCCTATCTCTATTCTTTCTACTGATATCTATCCGGGTGTAGTACAATGGTCTACTGACTGAGTGCTTGGACTTGTCCAACCCCCCACAACTCTTATCTAATCTAATTTACTTGCCACAGAAAAATATTACGATTCGCAAAAAATTTCCAAGGTATCCAGCGCGCACTCATAGGCACAGCATTATGCTGTTGTTATGAACAGCGCTGAACAATTCACATATGTATATTATTATGTCTGTTTGTTAAACTAGTTGATTGAATTCTCAAATCAAATCCTTTATAGAAAACGCTTCATTACCAGGCACACAGAAAGATGACATATGTGAATTTATATACCTATGCGCATATACAGTGTCGGACGAAACAAATTGAGCTCATTCATACTTGTAATTATATGTAATTATATTTTCCTAATGTGAAATGTCACTTCAAATATAAATTAAATACCCAGAAATTAAGAGGAACTATTCATTTCTTGAACGCATAAAAAAACGTAACAAATAGTTTACTTCATAAAAATATATGCGTAAAAAACAATACATATGCGATATTTAGAGCGAGAAAACATATTGAAATAACAATAATTAACTAATATTTTATAGCATAACCATTATTTTTTATAACTTCACTACATCTTTTTGGCATGGAAGCTATTAGATTGTTGATAACGTCAAGTGGAATATCCTACCAGGCTTGTTTAGCAGCTTCAAATAGCTTATTTTTGTCCCCATTTACTCCTTGCCTGTCTATCCTCCTATCGAGTATCTCCCAAAGGTTCTCAATTGGATTGAGGTCCGGAGATTGTGCTGGCCACTCGAGCATATTGATTTTTCCCGATGCGATCCAATTTGCTACCAACTTCGAGGTGTGCTTTGGGTCGTTATCTTGTTGGAACGACCACGAAAGTGGCATATTCCACTCAACATGGAGAAGCATCATGCTCTCTAGAATATTTTGGTATACAAACCTATCCAAAATTCCATCTTTTAAATGGAGAGGTCCAACACCAAGCCCAGAAAAACAACCCCATACCATAATACCACCTGCGCCATGCTTAACCGTACCTTTGCAGTATCGAGGATCTCAACGAGGCTTTTTTGCTACTCTATAACTGTTCAGTCCACCTGCACATGCTCTGCGTTGTACAGCTCGGTTGCTAACCTTTAAGTTCAGCTCTTTAACTATTCTTGCTGCCGACTTCTCTGGATCTTTCTTCAATTCTATCAATATTTTGGAGTCTTCGTGCTGTGTAGTACCTTTGGATCGTCCTCCATGGTGAAGAGTTTCAACACTTTCAGTTTCTCGGAATTTTTTTATAATGAAACTAACTGTTGATTATTTCATTGCGAACTTTTGACAAATATCCTTTTGCGATAAACCGTTCTTGTGGTCGTTTATAATCATTTTTTTTTTTTCAATTGAACTGAATGTTTTTCCCCGCCATTAGCACGTTTGTTTAATAAAAGTAGAGAATTCTAGAATTCTCAATAGGAAACTACTACTGACTTATTCCAACGCTCACATTGACCACAATAAAAACAAAGTATCTTAGTACACATGGCTTCTACAGTAGCACAAAAATAACGGAATTTTAGTCGCCTACTTCGACAAACTGAGACGAGTCCGATATGTTTTGTCGCACTGATATTGTATATGCTTGCCTTTTTTCACATATAATGTAATACAGTCTTATCTTAGAAAATATTTTTAATGTTTTCATATAACAACTGGTTGCATTTCATTTCTGTGATATTTCTTATTTAATATAATATTTGCAAGAGTAAAAAGAAATAGCTTCACCAGAAGGTATCAGTCCAATATGTTTTGTTCGACACTGTATGTATATATGATGTGTATATGCATGTGCACTTAAATATATATACTATATATATATAATTGGCGCGCACACCCGGTTTGGGTGTTTGGCCGAGCTCCTCCTCCTATTTGTGGTGTGCGTCTTGATGTTGTTCCACAAATGGAGGGACCTACATATTCAAGCCGACTCCGAACGGCAAATATTTTGACGTGATAACGTCTTATAATTCGATTTAGCCGGCTGCACGCACGAAAAAATGTGTCGTTACCTTGCTCATTTGTCGTTACCTTGCTCATTGTCGTTACCTTGAATGAACTGCAAGCGAAAGCGCGGAACAAACGACAAAGCAAACAAAGCAAACGAACGGCAACGTTCGACATCTTGCTATCTCCTACTTAAGTGAGCATATATATGTATGTATATGCGCATATGTACATATATAAATTCACGTATTTGTATTTGCATATGTCTTCTTATTGATTATTATTAATTTGATTTACTTAAAGAATTTAAAATAAAACCAAGTTTGTTAATAATACCTGTTGTTTTAATGTTATTATTATAAATTTTTTTATTATATATGAAGGAAAAAATGTATGGTAATATTTACCACATACCTTATAAGATATGTTGTATACTAATATATGTATATAAACATGCATATACATATACAATTTCGCGCAATTTTCAAAAAGAACAAATCTTTATGTAAAGATGCATACAAATCATATGGACATATCAAATATACGAATCTATTCCGTACGCAAGCAAATGTAAGCTAATGTGCTTGAACTGCAAGCGAGAGCGCGGAATGAACGACAAAGAGCACAATCGGCCCCCGCGTTCGGCAACGTTCGACATCTGGCTCTGTCCTACTTGAGTGAGCATATATATGTATGTATATGTTTTTTTTTTTTTTTTTTTTTTTTTTATGGAGGTGGCACAAAGCATTGAAAGCCGAAAAGTGTGAGACTTGCCTTTCGGCTCACCCACTAAAAACCCACCCCAGCTCCGTTTCCCTCCCGCGGGACAACCGTTAAGTAGTACTTCACGGAAGGGGGAGCGGCCTATTGCCTCTTCATGAAGATCTGCGCTGTTGTTCAGCGCTACACAGTTTGGAGATTACTATTTTTGCCATGTTACATACAGCGGACCAATATTCTTCGGCCTCTATCATAATATCGACTAGGTTATCAGCCGTAATTGGCTTCCCCACCCTAGTGCTTAGTTCCCCCTTTCTAACGCAAATCGCGGACAGACAAACAAAACACGTTCTGCGTCTTCTGCAGTTGGTGCACAATGAGAACAGTACGGGTCGTCCTCGTGCTTAAACCTGTATAAGTAGGATTTGAAGCACCCATGTCCTGTCAGTATTTGGGTCAGGTAGTAGTCTAACTGTCCATGTTCACGGTTAATCCATTTGGAAATAATGGGAATCAAACGGTACGTCCAGCGTCCGTTGGGAGACGAGCTCCATTTTTCCTGCCATAAACGCTGGCTGCGCTCCCTTGCTATCCTGCGTATTGTCTGTCGTTCTGAAGTAGCTTTGTTTTGGTAAACTTCAGCGTACTCTTTTGCCATTAAATTTATTGGGAGTAGACCTGCTATAACCATAATGGCGTCTTCCGATACCGTGCGAAACGCGCAGCACACTCTGAGGGCACTCAATCGGTACACCGATTTCATACACTTCACATACGAGCTGTAATTTGTGGCTTCCGCCCATGCCGGAGCTGCGAACAGCAAAATCGATGAGACCACAGTATTAAGAAGTCTCCTGCTGTTTTTCCTAGGGCCTCTAATATTCATCATTAGTCGTGTTAGCGCAGTTACTGCTTCTGCCGCCCTGCTGCTCGCGTACACCAAGTACTCTTTGAAATTGAGCCTACGGTCAATTATTACGCCCAGGTACTTAATGAATGGCTTCGATTCTATACCATGGTCGCCCACCATTATATTAGCTGACTCCACAATCTTCCTGCTGCTAATTAATACGACTTCAGTTTTATGGTCCGCAAGAGTTAGACCACTGTTACATAACCATCTCTTTACCATGCCGACAGCCCGGTTGCATGTTTCTTCGGCTCGACGGAGTGTTTTGGCCACGACCACAACAGCTATGTCGTCAGCAAATCCAATGATTTGCGACCCTAGAGGCAGACTGAGGCGCATGTATGTATATGTATGTATATGCGCATTTGTATATAAATTCACATACTTGTATTTGCATATGCCTTCTTCCTGTGTGCATGGTAATGAACCATTTCTCTGTTGAGAATAGGACGATGATAGAAAAAGTAGGAAATGAAAGGGAGTGTTTCGAGTGTAAAGTGTCTTGAAAAAGGCAAATCAATGATGGTGCCTGTTAGTGCTGTTGACTTATTAACGTCTGATGCACAATCGAAATTGAAGATATCTTTCATGAATTTGATAAATGTTTCGTCATTTTTCACGTTTATGTAAATGTAACTTGACCTATTCCATTGCAATTCCATATACCTCCTCCTCTATATCCATACAAAATATCTATCAAACAAATAAAATTAAAATTTTGTTTTGAAAATTGCAACCATTCCATCAATATTTTCTTATGACGTTGTCACGTTAAACTATCGTCAGTAAACCGACTTTACAGACAACCTCTTTTTTTTACGAGGAGCTTTTTCATGGAAGAAATACACTCGGAGGGTTGCCATTGCTTGCCGAGGGGCGACCGCTATTACAAAAATGCTTTTCTTAATTTTGGTGTTTCACCAAGATTCGAACCTACGTTCTCTGTGAATTCCGAATGGTAGTCACGCACCAACCCATTCGGATACGGGGCCCGCCGCATGTGCACTTGCCACAGAAAATAATATTACGGTAAAACTTCTCAAGAAATCCAGCGAGCATTCATAGGCACAGTGCACAGTCATACGCACATCATTGTAGTAACCTTCAGATATGTGCAGTAACCTTCAAATATGTACAGGAACCTTCAAATACTCTGATTTCAGAGTAAGTTTCTAACCTTGCAGATATATATGCATTTGTTTTCGTGCACTTTTTATCAATTGAAGAACTACATACGTAAAGTAATATACTAATTAACTATTTACTTACTATCGGAGAACATAAAATAATTGTTTCGAAATTTGAAATGTCCGACACAGAACTTTTTTTATAAGATTCTTCTTGTTTTCTTCTCCAACTTACTGTATGTTCATGCGCTCACTTGACGCACAGCAGCTGCGGTTGTCGAGCATTTAGAAGACACATTTACATACCCACCATTTATTGGTACAAACATATATATGAGTCGCCAAATATTGGCAAATAATTCTTCGCAAAATATTCCAATATTGAATGTTTTTGAATAGTCGAGAAAATTGGCTAATGGGCGGCTCGTTTAATGAATGCAAGTACTTTGCTCTTAGAACTATTAGCTCGAATTTATCAATACATTTTTTGATGATGAGTTTTTCTTGTATTGTACAATAGTTGAATCTGTTCAGCACCGCTGCGACTAATTTAGATTGTTCAGCACTATGGCAACTAGGATGATGGCCGCTACGGCTGCGCCTATGAATGCATTTTGTTCTTGTAGTCGCTAGGCATAGAATTTTAGCTTTGAATGATATACGCATTTAGAGGAATAAAGTGAGTGCCCTGTGTATGCTTTTGTATGTACATGCATATGTGTATATTAATAAGCATAGTTTGGCTGGAAGTTCAGAACACAAATATTTACGTACATAGGCTAGGACATCAAGTGTGCTTACGCATACACACATATGCAAAATAGAATTGTTTGAGCATTTGTTAGGCAGGAATTCGATCATTTGCGTATTTACTCCCTAATTATTGCATGCAAATACGATAAGGCGATGGGTCGTGAGATAGGTTTGTTTGTTAACAGTAATAGTAGCCCCGCCAGTATCGGGTATATCACCTGTCATCTTCGTCTAGCTCATCTAGGGGTAGGCCCAGGAAACATGCTGTTTCGACGGGATGGTTCCAGAGGGAGAGAGGTGTTAGATGAGTCGGTTTTAGGAGACATGTGAAAAGGTGGTTAGTGTCGTGCGGGGTGCCTTCACATGCCGGACATATGTTTGGTATGTCGGGGTCGATTCTGGATAAGTAGGACTTGAACCTGCTACAATATCCAGAACGTAATTGTGCCAGTGTTACACGTGTCTCACGAGGAAGCTGGAGCTCTTCATCTGCTGTAGGTGGTGGTTGGACCCCGATTACGGCATTCACAAGACGGGAGCTTAAGAAGGTGGTGACGGTCTCCCGGTGAATGTCGTTTATTGACTGTCGAAATATTGTCAGGTCCAGTACATTGCGGTCCGTTTCGTCCTGGATTTGGTCTGGAATTAGTGATTAAAACTAAACTAAAAATACTCACCCTTTTATACTCTCAGCTGACTTTTACAAAGCAGTCATTGCAGGAAAATTATCACATTAACAGATAAGAATATGAGCGTTGTATTTTGTGAGACAAAACGTGAAAATATATGGAAATGAGCACCTACAATATTTCTCTAAGTTCTACTTATTTACAAAAAACGTTGGGTTTGTTGGCACACTGCTTCCAATATTAGAGCTTCCAGTATTTTGCTGGCTTCTTGTCGAAGGCGCGTACAATTTTTGTTGAAAGCTGTGATACTGCTGTGCGTATTTAAGATCATTCGAGGCGGAGCCAACGAATGGTTTGTATCCTACATTGCCTACATCACCGAAACCATTTCCACCGTTGCCACCACATCCAACAGGTGACGACTACTACATACTTGCATCGCATTTGAGAGCAAAGTGCTGTTGTTACCCACCATCATAGGTCCATTTACTGCAGATTCTGCAGATTGAATTGATGAACTGTGATCGTTTGGAAGCAAACTAGCGTTGGAAGATATTTGTCCACTGTTGCCCACATTTGCTGTGTTCATATTTGGACAAATGCTGCTGGTTCCTATTGATTTAACAGGCTTTTGCTGACTACTACCAACAGTAAACATTTGAACTTGCCCTGGTACCCCTGTGACGCCCTGCGTAAGACCGTGCACCGGTCCATTGCCACTTGGGTTATTTGCCATGCACACAGAGCTTTCTCTGCACTCCATTGGATCCTGTGTCCCATTCGCAAAATGTCCAGGCATCACTGTAACACCAGGAGCTTGCACACGTGGCCCAGGAAGCATTTGATTTCCTGAATGACCTGAATGACCTGAATGAATATGCTGCTGTCTTATCGGCCGTATGCCACGTATCATTTTTGGATGAGGTACCATATTCATTTCGTGACCAGTTATAAGATTGACCCCTGCCATATCTTCCTGCTCACTTACCATTGAACTCATCTGATTGCAAATTCCGAAAAAGTGGACAGCAGTATTACCTACTCCTCCAGAGCTGTATTTCCTTGTCCTAAATGACTATTGCCTATAATATTGCCCGTTCCAGCAACTTGTAGATTCGTGTAACGTAAAAACTCCAGACTCGGAGGCACACGCATATTGCTACTATTATTGTTCTGAGTACGAACTGGCATATACTGTATAACGTGCAAAGACATTTTTTCAGATGGAAAAGGGACACGTTTGAGAATACTTTTTTTTTTTTTTTTTTTTTTTGTCGGGACAACTAGCAAGTGCACACTCAGACATTAATTGAGTCCATCATTGTACTACACTTGGATTCCCTTTTAATTTTCTTTAAATCTACCCGATCTCCGAAGAAATCTGAGTAGATCTTGTGGTGCCAAGGAGCCAAGATGTTCGCTTCTTAACACATCAGTGCCAAAGACCTCAAACCTGATTCGGGCGAAGGCGGGGCAGACACACAGGAAGTTTTCCGCCGTCTCATCCTCCTCTTCACAAGATGGGCAGAGTACACTGTCTGAGATGCCCAACCTTTCCATGTGCTTTGCCCACAGAAAGTGGCCCGTCATCAGTCCAACCAGCCGTCTGCACTCCCCTCTGCTTAATGACAGAAGGGTTTGCGACAGTCGATCGGACATGACTGGTAACATCAGTTTTGTCCATCTGCAGCCTCTCTCAGCCTGCCAAGCTCGCTTGTGGGTAGTAGTTACCCATTTGCTAACCGTGGCCGTGATGGCCGCAGAGGGGAGTGGCAAAGCGGGCTCTGGGCCAAAGAAGTTGGCTTCAGAGCCCATCTTAGCTAAGGAGTCAGGGGTCTCGTTACCCGCGATACCCACGTGTCCCGGGACCCATGTTAGCATCAGGCTATTATGTCTACCGACATAGTTCAGCCTGGACTTACAGGACTTCACTACCCCTGATGTGGTTTGAGGGCTGTCTAAGGCCATAAGCGCTGCTTGGCTGTCGCTGCAGACACATATAGATCTGCCTCTCCATCGTTTTTCCACAACAAAGTTCATCGCTTCTTAAACTGCATACACCTCCGCTTGAAACACAGATGCATGCATTCCAAGAGCAAAGTGTAGTTTTGTCCCGCTGGATTCCACGTAGACCCCAGAGCCGGAGCCATGCTCGGTCCTGGAGCCATCCGTAAAAATGCGAAAACAGTGTTTGCCGGGTTCATTTTCTGAGTCTCCCAACAACTGAGCCTCCGGCAGCACTACACTGTATCTCTTTTCAGGTACGACTCTTGATGGCATTGAGTCAAGGGGCATGGAGAGAATCGTTGGATCAATGTCCATGCCTTCTCTGTGTTCCAATGCCGGACAAGGGCCGTACCAGTTCCCACTGTGTTTCAGTCTGCAGATGGCCTTCAGGGCCTCTCCTCGGATGAAAGCATCAAGTGGTGGTAAACCAATCAGAGCATCTAGTGCCGGACCTGAAGTAGTCGGAAAAGCTCCGGTGCAACAGATGGCCACAGTGCGTTGTAGTCTCGATAAGGTCCTCCTGACTCCCGCTAGGGATAGTCTACTCATCCAGACCACTGATGCATAGGTGATAATGGGTCTTATCATAGCCGTGTAGATCCATAGGACCTTGCTAGGAGAGAGACCCCACGTTTTCCCAAAGACACCTTTGCACTGCCAGAAAGCTGTCAGCGCTTTGGATGCCTTTGTCTCAACGTGTGATTTCCATAGGAGCTTACTATCGAGGATTACTCCTAGATATTTAATTTCCTTGGATAGCTGGATTGTGACTCCTTTTAGCCTTGGCAGAACGAGTCCGTCAAGCTTCCTCCTTCTGGTAAAGAGGACAATACCAGTCTTGGCGGGATTTGCCGACAGCCCGTTCGCACAGCACCAAGTGTCAATCCGATCCAGAGTTTTCTGCACTTTCCTGCAGATGTTCATAAGCGAAGAGCCTGTTACCAAACAGGCAACATCGTCCGCATATGCTTGTGCGTAGACTCCCGAATCATTTAAGGTGGTGAGTAGAGGATCGATTACCATGCACCAGAGTAATAGAGACAGCACACCGCCTTGGGGGCAGCCTCTGTTAACCCCAGATGACACCAGCAGATCTTCCTCTGCTCGCACCGAAACGATTCTTTGGGCCAGCATCGAACGAATCCAATTTACTAGCACCCGGTCTACGCCGTGCCTACTAGCAGAGTTACACATACTATCAAAAGTGGCATTATCAAACGCCCCCTCTATGTCTAAAAAGATACCCATAGCGTAGTCCCTCCTGTCGATGGCCAGCTCTACCCTAGCAACAAGGTTTTGCAGTGCCGACTCGCAGGATTTTCCACTCTGATAGGCATGCTGAAATAGAGACAGAGGGTGAGCCTTCAGCGACTTCTGACGTATGCGCAGTTCCACCAGTCGTTCGAGACTTTTCAGCATGAAAGAGGTCATGCTGATGGGTCTAAAACTTTTGGGGCTGGTGTAGTCGTCTTTTCCAACCTTTGGGATGAAAGCGACCCTCACCATCCTCCAAGAGCGTGGTATGTAAGCCAGTGCCAGGCATGCCGAGAAGATTTCGAGAATACACTCTGCGACATACTGCAAAGTACTTTAAACCTGACAAAGTTTGGTGGCTTTAGACATAAACCCGTCCAAAACTGTCATCATTTTCTTAATCAGGAATAAGGGAAATCAATATGGACGGGGTTACTATAGTCGAAGTTAAGTACGTTGCCATTATCCTGGACACCAAGCTTAACTGAACAAAATTTGAGAAGAAATTTGGAATCGAAGGGACGATGAAGAAAGGCAAAGAAAGGAAAAGAGTCTACAACACCATTATTAATAGGATCCGAGCCCTTTCTTGCCATGAAACAACACGCCATCAAAGAGGATCTTAGAGGCGAAGAATTAAGGCTGCGGGATGTAAGTTGGCCAGCCCAACTCTATCTTAAATTTATTGATGGTGCTGGGTTTGGATGAGGTACTGTGACGAGTAGAGCACGCAAAAGACCATGAGGTCGAAGTACGTACCCCATTTTTATTCGAAAAGAAAATTCGATATAATCCCCAATACCACTTCGACCAAATTTAAAAACCGGAGCATGCAGCCAAAATAAGTTGTGTTGTTTCGCCACAGTACAGTATCGGACTGAAAGCAGCATCGTCGGTTCCAAAGATTCTATTTTGGTAATATGAACATCAAAGAAAACGTATCGTCGAAAATGTCGATAAACTCATAAAAGCCAAAAGCCCCGAGAGGTTTGTTGTACGAACGGACTGCAATGCAATTGCAACAACTAAGTCCACTTCAGCATTGAAGCCGCGCATTGCCAGGTGGTGGTTAAGACCACAAGAATTTGATTTTACATGTAAATATCGACCTGGGTCTAAGATGCAGCACGCGGACTCACTTAGTCGAGCGCCTGTTGAAATATCGAAAAGTACAAACACTGTTGCAGAAAAGGTATTGAACCTTAACCGAGGCACCACAACTGATGATTGGAGTTACTCAATGCAACTTCAAGATGAAAATTTAAAACGAATAAGTGATATAATTACAGGGAAAGAAATGGCAGATGAAGCTACAATTAAGCAAATGAAAACTGATTATACGATGCATAACATTTGATTATTTAGAAAGGTTAAAGACGAAATGAAATTAGCAGTACCAAAGGCAGTAAGATGGCGAGTTGACTTAACAACTCATGATGACTCTGGACATTTTTCTTTAGAAAAAACATTACAGCGACTATGCAAATATTTTTGGTTTCCACGTATGAGGAGGTATGTAAAATCATACATAGCAGCTTGCGAAGAGTGTTGCTTAAATAAAATGAAGGGAGGTAAAGCTCAAAGCCAATTGCACTTAAGCGATGTGTTGCCGATCCCATTTAGGCACATCTTTATTGATCATGTGGGTCCATTCCAACGCAGCAAATCAGGCTTTTCGTACATACTAGTAGCTGTATGCGGATTCAGTAAGTACGTCATACTAAAGGCAGTCAGAACTACGAAAACTGAACTTGATGGTATCGACTACGATGATTCGTCTATGCAGGACGAAATGTCAGGAAAGGCCGAGCTGTCACCGACAGTTTGCATGTGAGAGGGCATTCGCTGGTTGACGTTCGAAACGAGTGGTCGTCGGTTCGTTGAAGGTGCGAGTGGATGTTCCTGACACCTGTGTATTTCTTTTAATTAATTATAAGTTTTTTTAAATATAAATTTTAACCAGAATAAATATAAATTGGCTATTCTTGACAGAACCAAACAGGAAAATAGCGACCTTTCTCCTAAAACTCAGCAGGAAGGTCCTGAGAGTACTGATTAGGTGTGATCACAGAGCACAACGTCTGTGGTCAGCATATGGCTACCATGGGGGTCGTACACAGCCCGATATGGGTATCCTGTCTTAAGAATGGCGACACTGCAGAGCTGTAGCTGTCCTGCATTTTCCAGAACCAGACTTGGGATATTGGGTTGCGATACACTGAGTATGGACAAAGTTCATACTCTTCCTCTTCCGGATCTCTTAAAATTCATCAATGAATCCAAGAGGTTTGTGGAAGAGTGATCTCAAACTAATTTATACGTTTTTACCATCCACATTTTATCTTTCCTATCTCTATTCTTTCTACTGATATCTATCCGGGTGTAGTACAATGGTCTACTGACTGAGCGCTTGGACTTGCCCAACCCCCCACAACTCTTATCTAATCTAATTTACTTGCCACAGAAAAATATTACGATTCGCAAAAAATTTCCAAGGTATCCAGCGCGCACTCATAGGCACAGCATTATGCTGTTGTTATGAACAGCGCTGAACAATTCACATACATATGTATATTATTATGTCTGTTTGTTAAACTAGTTGATTGAATTCTCAAATCAAATCCTTTATAGAAAACGCTTCATTACCAGGCACACAGAAAGATGACATATGTGAATTTATATACCTATGCGCATATACAGTGTCGGACGAAACAAATTGAGCTCATTCATACTTGTAATTATATGTAATTATATTTTCCTAATGTGAAATGTCACTTCAAATATAAATTAAATACCCAGAAATTAAGAGGAACTATTCATTTCTTGAACGCATAAAAAAACGTAACAAATAGTTTACTTCATAAAAATATATGCGTAAAAAACAATACATATGCGATATTTAGAGCGAGAAAACATATTGAAATAACAATAATTAACTAATATTTTATAGCATAACCATTATTTTTTATAACTTCACTACATCTTTTTGGCATGGAAGCTATTAGATTGTTGATAACGTCAAGTGGAATATCCTACCAGGCTTGTTTAGCCGCTTCAAATAGCTTCTTTTTGTCACCATTTACTCCTTGCCTGTCTATCCTCCTATCGAGTATCTCCCAAAGGTTCTCAATTGGATTGAGGTCCGGAGATTGTGCTGGCCACTCGAGCATATTGATTTTTCCCGATGCGATCCAATTTGCTACCAACTTCGAGGTGTGCTTTGGGTCGTTATCTTGTTGGAACGACCACGAAAGTGGCATATTCCACTCAACATGGAGAAGCATCATGCTCTCTAGAATATTTTGGTATACAAACCTATCCAAAATTCCATCTTTTAAATGGAGAGGTCCAACACCAAGCCCAGAAAAACAACCCCATACCATAATACCACCTGCGCCATGCTTAACCGTACCTTTGCAGTATCGAGGATCTCAACGAGGCTTTTTTGCTACTCTATAACTGTTCAGTCCACCTGCACATGCTCTGCGTTGTACAGCTCGGTTGCTAACCTTTAAGTTCAGCTCTTTAACTATTCTTGCTGCCGACTTCTCTGGATCTTTCTTCAATTCTATCAATATTTTGGAGTCTTCGTGCTGTGTAGTACCTTTGGATCGTCCTCCATGGTGAAGAGTTTCAACACTTTCAGTTTCTCGGAATTTTTTTATAATGAAACTAACTGTTGATTATTTCATTGCGAACTTTTGACAAATATCCTTTTGCGATAAACCGTTCTTGTGGTCGTTTATAATCATTTTTTTTTTTTTTCAATTGAACTGAATGTTTTTTCCCCGCCATTAGCACGTTTGTTTAATAAAAGTAGAGAATTCTAGAATTCTCAATAGGAAACTACTACTGACTTATTCCAACGCTCACATTGACCACAATAAAAACAAAGTATCTTAGTACACATGGCTTCTACAGTAGCACAAAAATAACGGAATTTTAGTCGCCTACTTCGACAAACTGAGACGAGTCCGATATGTTTTGTCGCACTGATATTGTATATGCTTGCCTTTTTTCACATATAATGTAATACAGTCTTATCTTAGAAAATATTTTTAATGTTTTCATATAACAACTGGTTGCATTTCATTTCTGTGATATTTCTTATTTAATATAATATTTGCAAGAGTAAAAAGAAATAGCTTCACCAGAAGGTATCAGTCCAATATGTTTTGTTCGACACTGTATGTATATATGATGTGTATATGCATGTGCACTTAAATATATATACTATATATATATAATTGGCGCGCACACCCGGTTTGGGTGTTTGGCCGAGCTCCTCCTCCTATTTGTGGTGTGCGTCTTGATGTTGTTCCACAAATGGAGGGACCTACATATTCAAGCCGACTCCGAACGGCAAATATTTTGACGTGATAACGTCTTATAATTCGATTTAGCCGGCTGCACGCACGAAAAAATGTGTCGTTACCTTGCTCATTTGTCGTTACCTTGAATGAACTGCAAGCGAAAGCGCGGAACAAACGACAAAGCAAACAAAGCAAACGAACGGCAACGTTCGACATCTTGCTATCTCCTACTTAAGTGAGCATATATATGTATGTATATGCGCATATGTACATATATAAATTCACGTATTTGTATTTGCATATGTCTTCTTATTGATTATTATTAATTTGATTTACTTAAAGAATTTAAAATAAAACCAAGTTTGTTAATAATACCTGTTGTTTTAATGTTATTATTATAAATTTTTTTATTATATATGAAGGAAAAAATGTATGGTAATATTTACCACATACCTTATAAGATATGTTGTATACTAATATATGTATATAAACATGCATATACATATACAATTTCGAGCAATTTTCAAAAAGAACAAATCTTTATGTAAAGATGCATACAAATCATATGGACATATCAAATATACGAATCTATTCCGTACGCAAGCAAATGTAAGCTAATGTGCTTGAACTGCAAGCGAGAGCGCGGAATGAACGACAAAGAGCACAATCGGCCCCCGCGTTCGGCAACGTTCGACATCTGGCTCTGTCCTACTTGAGTGAGCATATATATGTATGTATATGTTTTTTTTTTTTTTTTTTTTTTTTTATGGAGGTGGCACAAAGCATTGAAAGCCGAAAAGTGTGAGACTTGCCTTTCGGCTCACCCACTAAAAACCCACCCCAGCTCCGTTTCCCTCCCGCGGGACAACCGTTAAGTAGTACTTCACGGAAGGAGGAGCGGCCTATTGCCTCTTCATGAAGATCTGCGCTGTTGTTCAGCGCTACACAGTTTGGAGATTACTATTTTTGCCATGTTACATACAGCGGACCAATATTCTTCGGCCTCTATCATACTATCGACTAGGTTATCAGCCGTAATTGGCTTCCCCACCCTAGTGCTTAGTTCCCCCTTTCTAACGCAAATCGCGGACAGACAAACAAAACACGTTCTGCGTCTTCTGCAGTTGGTGCACAATGAGAACAGTACGGGTCGTCCTCGTGCTTAAACCTGTATAAGTAGGATTTGAAGCACCCATGTCCTGTCAGTATTTGGGTCAGGTAGTAGTCTAACTGTCCATGTTCACGGTTAATCCATTTGGAAATAATGGGAATCAAACGGTACGTCCAGCGTCCGTTGGGAGACGAGCTCCATTTTTCCTGCCATAAACGCTGGCTGCGCTCCCTTGCTATCCTGCGTATTGTCTGTCGTTCTGAAGTAGCTTTGTTTTGGTAAACTTCAGCGTACTCTTTTGCCATTAAATTTATTGGGAGTAGACCTGCTATAACCATAATGGCGTCTTCCGATACCGTGCGAAACGCGCAGCACACTCTGAGGGCACTCAATCGGTACACCGATTTCATACACTTCACATACGAGCTGTAATTTGTGGCTTCCGCCCATGCCGGAGCTGCGAACAGCAAAATCGATGAGACCACAGTATTAAGAAGTCTCCTACTGTTTTGCCTAGGGCCTCTAATATTCATCATTAGTCGTGTTAGCGCAGTTACTGCTTCTGCCGCCCTGCTGCTCGCGTACACCAAGTGCTCTTTGAAATTGAGCCTACGGTCAATTATTACGCCCAGGTACTTAATGAATGGCTTCGATTCTATACCATGGTCGCCCACCATTATATTAGCTGACTCCACAATCTTCCTGCTGCTAATTAATACGACTTCAGTTTTATGGTCCGCAAGAGTTAGACCACTGTTACATAACCATCTCTTTACCATGCCGACAGCCCGGTTGCATGTTTCTTCGGCTCGACGGAGTGTTTTGGCCACGACCACAACAGCTATGTCGTCAGCAAATCCAATGATTTGCGACCCTAGAGGCAGACTGAGGCGCATGTATGTATATGTATGTATATGCGCATTTGTATATAAATTCACATACTTGTATTTGCATATGCCTTCTTCCTGTGTGCATGGTAATGAACCATTTCTCTGTTGAGAATAGGACGATGATAGAAAAAGTAGGAAATGAAAGGGAGTGTTTCGAGTGTAAAGTGTCTTGAAAAAGGCAAATCAATGATGGTGCCTGTTAGTGCTGTTGACTTATTAACGTCTGATGCACAATCGAAATTGAAGATATCTTTCATGAATTTGATAAATGTTTCGTCATTTTTCACGTTTATGTAAATGTAACTTGACCTATTCCATTGCAATTCCATTTACCTCCTCCTCTATATCCATACAAAATATCTATCAAACAAATAAAATTAAAATTTTGTTTTGAAAATTGCAACCATTCCATCAATATTTTCTTATGACGTTGTCACGTTAAACTATCGTCAGTAAACCGACTTTACAGACAACCTCTTTTTTTTACGAGGAGCTTTTTCATGGAAGAAATACACTCGGAGGGTTGCCATTGCTTGCCGAGGGGCGACCGCTATTACAAAAATGCTTTTCTTAATTTTGGTGTTTCACCAAGATTCGAACCTACGTTCTCTGTGAATTCCGAATGGTAGTCACGCACCAACCCATTCGGATACGGGGCCCGCCGCATGTGCACTTGCCACAGAAAATAATATTACGGTAAAACTTCTCAAGAAATCCAGCGAGCATTCATAGGCACAGTGCACAGTCATACGCACATCATTGTAGTAACCTTCAGATATGTGCAGTAACCTTCAAATATGTACAGGAACCTTCAAATACTCTGATTTCAGAGTAAGTTTCTAACCTTGCAGATATATATGCATTTGTTTTCGTGCACTTTTTATCAATTGAAGAACTACATACGTAAAGTAATATACTAATTAACTATTTACTTACTATCGGAGAACATAAAATAATTGTTTCGAAATTTGAAATGTCCGACACAGAACTTTTTTTATAAGATTCTTCTTGTTTTCTTCTCCAACTTACTGTATGTTCATGCGCTCACTTGACGCACAGCAGCTGCGGTTGTCGAGCATTTAGAAGACACATTTACATACCCACCATTTATTGGTACAAACATATATATGAGTCGCCAAATATTGGCAAATAATTCTTCGCAAAATATTCCAATATTGAATGTTTTTGAATAGTCGAGAAAATTGGATAATGGGCGGCTCGTTTAATGAATGCAAGTACTTTGCTCTTAGAACTATTAGCTCGAATTTATCAATACATTTTTTGATGATGAGTTTTTCTTGTATTGTACAATAGTTGAATCTGTTCAGCACCGCTGCGACTAATTTAGATTCTTCAGCACTATGGCAACTAGGATGATGGCCGCTACGGCTGCGCCTATGAATGCATTTTGTTCTTGTAGTCGCTAGGCATAGAATTTTAGCTTTGAATGATATACGCATTTAGAGGAATAAAGTGAGTGCCCTGTGTATGCTTTTGTATGTACATGCATATGTGTATATTAATAAGCATAGTTTGGCTGGAAGTTCAGAACACAAATATTTACGTACATAGGCTAGGACATCAAGTGTGCTTACGCATACACACATATGCAAAATAGAATTGTTTGAGCATTTGTTAGGCAGGAATTCGATCATTTGGGTATTTACTCCCTAATTATTGCATGCAAATACGATAAGGCGATGGGTCGTGAGATAGGTTTGTTTGTTAACAGTAATAGTAGCCCCGCCAGTATCGGGTATATCACCTGTCATCTTCGTCTAGCTCATCTAGGGGTAGGCCTAGGAAACATGCTGTTTCGACGGGATGGTTCCAGAGGGAGAGAAGTGTTAGATGAGTCGGTTTTAGGAGACATGTGAAAAGGTGGTTAGTGTCGTGCGGGGTGCCTTCACATGCCGGACATATGTTTGGTATGTCGGGGTCGATTCTGGATAAGTAGGACTTGAACCTGCTACAATATCCAGAACGTAATTGTGCCAGTGTTACACGTGTCTCACGAGGAAGCTGGAGCTCTTCATCTGCTGTAGGTGGTGGTTGGACCCCGATTACGGCATTCACAAGACGGGAGCTTAAGAAGGTGGTGACGGTCTCCCGGTGAATGTCGTTTATTGACTGTCGAAATATTGTCAGGTCCAGTACATTGCGGTCCGTTTCGTCCTGGATTTGGTCTGGAATTAGTGATTAAAACTAAACTAAAAATACTCACCCTTTTATACTCTCAGCTGACTTTTACAAAGCAGTCATTGCAGGAAAATTATCACATTAACAGATAAGAATATGAGCGTTGTATTTTGTGAGACAAAACGTGAAAATATATGGAAATGAGCACCTACAATATTTCTCTAAGTTCTACTTATTTACAAAAAACGTTGGGTTTGTTGGCACACTGCTTCCAATATTAGAGCTTCCAGTATTTTGCTGGCTTCTTGTCGAAGGCGCGTACAATTTTTGTTGAAAGCTGTGATACTGCTGTGCGTATTTAAGATCATTCGAGGCGGAGCCAACGAATGGTTTGTATCCTACATTGCCTACATCACCGAAACCATTTCCACCGTTGCCACCACATCCAACAGGTGACGACTACTACATACTTGCATCGCATTTGAGAGCAAAGTGCTGTTGTTACCCACCATCATAGGTCCATTTACTGCAGATTCTGCAGATTGAATTGATGAACTGTGATCGTTTGGAAGCAAACTAGCGTTGGAAGATATTTGTCCACTGTTGCCCACATTTGCTGTGTTCATATTTGGACAAATGCTGCTGGTTCCTATTGATTTAACAGGCTTTTGCTGACTACTACCAACAGTAAACATTTGAACTTGCCCTGGTACCCCTGTGACGCCCTGCGTAAGACCGTGCACCGGTCCATTGCCACTTGGGTTATTTGCCATGCACACAGAGCTTTCTCTGCACTCCATTGGATCCTGTGTCCCATTCGCAAAATGTCCAGGCATCACTGTAACACCAGGAGCTTGCACACGTGGCCCAGGAAGCATTTGATTTCCTGAATGACCTGAATGACCTGAATGAATATGCTGCTGTCTTATCGGCCGTATGCCACGTATCATTTTTGGATGAGGTACCATATTCATTTCGTGACCAGTTATAAGATTGACCCCTGCCATATCTTCCTGCTCACTTACCATTGAACTCATCTGATTGCAAATTCCGAAAAAGTGGACAGCAGTATTACCTACTCCTCCAGAGCTGTATTTCCTTGTCCTAAATGACTATTGCCTATAATATTGCCCGTTCCAGCAACTTGTAGATTCGTGTAACGTAAAAACTCCAGACTCGGAGGCACACGCATATTGCTACTATTATTGTTCTGAGTACGAACTGGCATATACTGTATAACGTGCAAAGACATTTTTTCAGATGGAAAAGGGACACGTTTGAGAATACTTTTTTTTTTTTTTTTTTTTTTTGTCGGGACAACTAGCAAGTGCACACTCAGACATTAATTGAGTCCATCATTGTACTACACTTGGATTCCCTTTTAATTTTCTTTAAATCTACCCGATCTCCGAAGAAATCTGAGTAGATCTTGTGGTGCCAAGGAGCCAAGATGTTCGCTTCTTAACACATCAGTGCCAAAGACCTCAAACCTGATTCGGGCGAAGGCGGGGCAGACACACAGGAAGTTTTCCGCCGTCTCATCCTCCTCTTCACAAGATGGGCAGAGTACACTGTCTGAGATGCCCAACCTTTCCATGTGCTTTGCCCACAGAAAGTGGCCCGTCATCAGTCCAACCAGCCGTCTGCACTCCCCTCTGCTTAATGACAGAAGGGTTTGCGACAGTCGATCGGACATGACTGGTAACATCAGTTTTGTCCATCTGCAGCCTCTCTCAGCCTGCCAAGCTCGCTTGTGGGTAGTAGTTACCCATTTGCTAACCGTGGCCGTGATGGCCGCAGAGGGGAGTGGCAAAGCGGGCTCTGGGCCAAAGAAGTTGGCTTCAGAGCCCATCTTAGCTAAGGAGTCAGGGGTCTCGTTACCCGCGATACCCACGTGTCCCGGGACCCATGTTAGCATCAGGCTATTATGTCTACCGACATAGTTCAGCCTGGACTTACAGGACTTCACTACCCCTGATGTGGTTTGAGGGCTGTCTAAGGCCATAAGCGCTGCTTGGCTGTCGCTGCAGACACATATAGATCTGCCTCTCCATCGTTTTTCCACAACAAAGTTCATCGCTTCTTAAACTGCATACACCTCCGCTTGAAACACATATGCATGCATTCCAAGAGCAAAGTGCAGTTTTGTCCCGCTGGATTCCACGTAGACCCCAGAGCCGGAGCCATGCTCGGTCCTGGAGCCATCCGTAAAAATGCGAAAACAGTGTTTGCCGGGTTCATTTTCTGAGTCTCCCAACAACTGAGCCTCCGGCAGCACTACACTGTATCTCTTTTCAGGTACGACTCTTGATGGCATTGAGTCAAGGGGCATGGAGAGAATCGTTGGATCAATGTCCATGCCTTCTCTGTGTTCCAATGCCGGACAAGGGCCGTACCAGTTCCCACTGTGTTTCAGTCTGCAGATGGCCTTCAGGGCCTCTCCTCGGATGAAAGCATCAAGTGGTGGTAAACCAATCAGAGCATCTAGTGCCGGACCTGAAGTAGTCGGAAAAGCTCCGGTGCAACAGATGGCCACAGTGCGTTGTAGTCTCGATAAGGTCCTCCTGACTCCCGCTAGGGATAGTCTACTCATCCAGACCACTGATGCATAGGTGATAATGGGTCTTATCATAGCCGTGTAGATCCATAGGACCTTGCTAGGAGAGAGACCCCACGTTTTCCCAAAGACACCTTTGCACTGCCAGAAAGCTGTCAGCGCTTTGGATGCCTTTGTCTCAACGTGTGATTTCCATAGGAGCTTACTATCGAGGATTACTCCTAGATATTTAATTTCCTTGGATAGCTGGATTGTGACTCCTTTTAGCCTTGGCAGAACGAGTCCGTCAAGCTTCCTCCTTCTGGTAAAGAGGACAATACCAGTCTTGGCGGGATTTGCCGACAGCCCGTTCGCACAGCACCAAGTGTCAATCCGATCCAGAGTTTTCTGCACTTTCCTGCAGATGTTCATAAGCGAAGAGCCTGTTACCAAACAGGCAACATCGTCCGCATATGCTTGTGCGTAGACTCCCGAATCATTTAAGGTGGTGAGTAGAGGATCGATTACCATGCACCAGAGTAATAGAGACAGCACACCGCCTTGGGGGCAGCCTCTGTTAACCCCAGATGACACCAGCAGATCTTCCTCTGCTCGCACCGAAACGATTCTTTGGGCCAGCATCGAACGAATCCAATTTACTAGCACCCGGTCTACGCCGTGCCTACTAGCAGAGTTACACATACTATCAAAAGTGGCATTATCAAACGCCCCCTCTATGTCTAAAAAGATACCCATAGCGTAGTCCCTCCTGTCGATGGCCAGCTCTACCCTAGCAACAAGGTTTTGCAGTGCCGACTCGCAGGATTTTCCACTCTGATAGGCATGCTGAAATAGAGACAGAGGGTGAGCCTTCAGCGACTTCTGACGTATGCGCAGTTCCACCAGTCGTTCGAGACTTTTCAGCATGAAAGAGGTCATGCTGATGGGTCTAAAACTTTTGGGGCTGGTGTAGTCGTCTTTTCCAACCTTTGGGATGAAAGCGACCCTCACCATCCTCCAAGAGCGTGGTATGTGAGCCAGTGCCAGGCATGCCGAGAAGATTTCGAGAATACACTCTGCGACATACTGCAAAGTACTTTAAACCTGACAAAGGTTGGTGGCTTTAGACATAAACCCGTCCAAAACTGCCATCATTTTCTTAATCAGGAATAAGGGAAATCAATATGAACGGGGTTACTATAGTCGAAGTTAAGTAAGTTGCCATTATCCTGGACACCAAGCTTAACTGAACAAACTTTGAGAAGAAATTTGGAATCGAAGGGACGATGAAGAAAGGCAAAGAAAGGAAAAGAGTCTACAACACCATTATTAATAGGATCCGAGCCCTTTCTTGCCATGAAACAACACGCCATCAAAGAGGATCTTAGAGGCGAAGAGTTAAGGCTGCGGGATGTAAGTTGGCCAGCCCAACTCTATCTTAAATTTATTGATGGTGCTGGGTTTGGATGAGGTACTGTGACAAGTAGAGCACGCAAAAGACCATGAGGTCGAAGTACGTACCCCATTTTCATTCGAAAAGACCAAATTTAAAAACCGGAGCATGCAGCCAAAATAAGTTGTGTTGTTTCGCCACAGTACAGTATCGGACTGAACGCAGCATCGACGGTTCCAAGGATTCTATTTTGGTAATATGAACATCAAAGAAGACGTATCGTCGAAAATGTCGATAAACTCATAAAAGCCAGAAGCCCCGAGAGGTTTGATAGGGTATTCTATCCCATTTTCCGCTTGTTCCAAGCCTGGTGCTAGGCAATTGTTACCTTTTCAAGCATTTGAAAAATTACCATGATGGTGCAATACTGGCTTCACGAAAGCCAAACAATGATAATTAAGTTAATTTTTTTGTCGAAATACAAAATAGTCAGAACTTTTTACTTGACCATAAGCCGTGTACGGTTACTCCACCTCGATGGGACCTGGCCCTTTCTAATTATTGACACCACTACTATTCGTATTTGGAATATATTGCGAAAAATTCAAGCTTAGCTGAAGGATAACGGCTTTCCATATTTCCAGAGTCTGTAATATTTCAACTGTTCGGTCCCATCACGGGAGTTGCAAATTTAAAGGATATATGTATATATATACCTGTTGGTAAGTTTGAGTGAAACGATTCAAGATCTTTACGTGACAAGTGTGACAAAGGAGTGCAGGGATTACTATTGAATTGGTTTATTTGATTGCTTCGATTTCGACTCGTAACGTTAATATTAGTGCCACTACTTATCGGTGAATCATCTGATTGGAAATTGTTTTTACCTTGAGCATTTGTAGTGGAAATTGTTGTGCTAACTGTTGACGTTGCTGACGTTACAACTAGCGTCGTTGGCATAGTAAACACATGCACATCCATATTTGGCGAGTTTGCTGGTACTCCTAATGCTCCTGATGTTCGAGGTGATGGTAAGGATAAGTTTGATGAAGGCTCTGCAAGTATGGCACTAGGCCCTGAACCCTGTTTAGGTGGCAATTCCGCATCGCTGCAACTATGGATTGACGACTTCATGAGGTCTACCCACAGAGGTCGTTGGTCTGAGTTGAACTCGTGCAGAGTAGCCAAGTGCTTTGTGAAAGAACCAAACAGGAAAACAGCGACCTTTCTCCTAAAACTCAGCAGGAAGGTCCTGAGAGTACTGGTTAGGTGTAATCACAGGACACAACGTCTGTGGTCAGCATATGGCTACCATGGGGGTCGTACACAGCCCGATATGGGTATCCTGTCTTAAGAATGGCGACACTGCAGGCCATTTTCTCTGTAGCTGTCCTGCATTTTCCAGAACCAGACATAGGATATTGGGTTGCGATACACTGAGTATGGACAAAGTTCATACTCTTCCTCTTCCGGATCTCTTAAAAATCATCAATGAATCCAAGAGGTTTGTGGAAGAGTGATCTCAAACTAATTTATACGTTTTTACCATCCACATTTTATCTTTCCTATCTCTATTCTTTCTACTGATATCTATCCGGGTGTAGTACAATGGTCTACTGACTGAGTGCTTGGACTTGTCCAACCCCCCACAACTCTTATCTAATCTAATTTACTTGCCACAGAAAAATATTACGATTCGCAAAAAATTTCCAAGGTATCCAGCGCGCACTCATAGGCACAGCATTATGCTGTTGTTATGAACAGCGCTGAACAGTTCACATATGTATATTATTATGTCTGTTTGTTAAACTAGTTGATTGAACTCTCAAATCAAATCCTTTATAGAAAACGCTTCATTACCAGGCACATAGAAAGATGACATATGTGCCGGACAAAACAAATTGAGCTCATTCATACTTCGATGTAATTATATTTTCCTAATGTGAAATGTCACTTCAAACATAAATTAAATACCCAGAAATTAAGAGGAACTATTCATTTCTTCAACACATAAAAAAACTTAACAAATAGTTTACTTCATAAAAATATATGCGTAAAAAACAATACATATGCGATATTTAGAGCGAGAAAACATATTGGAATAACAATAATTAACTAATATTTTATAGCATAACCATTATTTTTTATAACTTCACTACATCTTTTTGGCATGGAAGCTATTAGATTGTTGATAACGTCAAGTGGAATATCCAACCAGGCTTGTTTAGCAGCTTAAAATAGCTTCTTTTTGTCCCCATTTACTCCTTGCCTGTCTATCCTCCTATCGAGTATCTCCCAAAGGTTCTCAATTGGATTGAGGTCCGGAGATTGTGCTGGCCACTCGAGCATATTGATTTTTCACGATGCAATCCAATTTGCTACCAACTTCGAGGTGTGCTTTGGGTCGTTATCTTGTTGGAACGACCACGAAAGTGGCATATTCCACTCAACATGGAGAAGCATCACGCTCTCTAGTATATTTTGCCTAACCGTACCTTTGCAATATCGAGGATCTCAACGAGGCTTTTTTGCTACTCTATAACTGTTCAGTCCACCTGCACATGCTCTGCGTTGTACAGCTCGGTTGCTAACCTTTAAGTTCAGCTCTTTAACTATTCTTGCTGCCGACTTATCTGGATCTTTCTTCAATTCTATCAATATTTTGGAGTCTTCGTGCTGTATAGTACCTTTGGATCGTCCTCCATGGTGAAGAGTTTCAACACTTTCAGTTTCTCGGAATTTTTTTATAATGAAACTAACTGTTGATTATTTCATTGCGAACTTTTGACAAATATCCTTTTGCGATAAACCGTTCTTGTGGTCGTTTATAATTAGTTTTTTTTTTTTTCAATTGAACTGAATGTTTTTTTCCCGCCATTAGCACGTTTGTTTAATAAAAGTAGAGAATTCTAGAATTCTCAATAGGAAACTACTACTGACTTATTCCAACGCTCACATTGACCACAATAAAAACAAAGTATCTTAGTACACATGGCTTCTACAGTAGCACAAAAATAACGGAATTTTAGTCGCCTACTTCGACAAACTGAGACGAGTCCGATATGTTTTGTCGCACTGGATATTGTATGTGCTTGCCTTTTTTCGCATATAATGTAATACAGTCTTATCTTAGAAAATATTTTTAATGTTTTCATATAACAACTGGTTGCATTTCGTTTCTGTGATATTTCTTATTTAATATAATATTTGCAAGAGTAAAAAAAAATAGCTTCACTAGTAGGTATCAGTCCAATATGTTTTGTTCGACACTGTATGTATATATGATGTGTATATGCATGTGCACTTAAATATATATACTATATATATATAATTGGCGCGCACACTCGGTTTGGGTGTTTGGCCGAGCTTCTCGTCCTATTTGTGGTGTGCGTCTTGATGTTGTTCCACAAATGGAGGGACCTACATATTCAAGCCGACTCCGAACGCCAAATATTTTGACGTGATAACGTCTTATAATTCGATTTAGCCGGCTGCACGCACGAAAAAATGTGTCGTTACCTTGCTCATTTGTCGTTACCTTGCTCATTGTCGTTACCTTGAATGAACTGCAAGCGAAAGCGCGGAACGAACGACAAAGCAAACAAAGCAAACGAACGGCAACGTTCGACATCTTGCTCTCTCCTATTTAAGTGAGCGTATATATGTATGTATATGCGCATATGTACATATATAAATTCACGTATTTGTATTTGCATATGTCTTCTTATTGATTATTATTAATTTGATTTACTTAAAGAATTTAAAATAAAACCAAGTTTGTTAATAATACCTGTTGTTTTAATGTTATTATTATAAATTTTTTTATTATATATGAAGGAAAAAATGTATGGTAATATTTACCACATACCTTATAAGATATGTTGTATACTAATAAATGTATATAAACATGCATATATATATACAATTTCGCGCAATTTTCAAAAAGAACAAATCTTTATGTAAAGATGCATACAAATCATATGGACATATCAAATATACGAATCTATTCCGTACGCAAGCAAATGTAAGCTAATGTGCTTGAACTGCAAGCGAGAGCGCGGAATGAACGACAAAGAGCACAATCGGCCCCCGCGTTCGGCAACGTTCGACATCTGGCTCTGTCCTACTTGAGTGAGCATATATATGTATGTATATGTATGTATATGCGCATTTGTATATAAATTCACATACTTGTATTTGCATATGCCTTCTTCCTGTGTGCATGGTAATTAACCATTTCTCTGTTGAGAATAGGACGATGATAGAAAAAGTAGGAAATGAAAGGGAGTGTTTCGAGTGTAAAGTGTTTTGAAAAAGGCAAATCAATGATGGTGCCTGTTAGTGCTGTTGACTTATTAACGTCTGATGCACAATCGAATTTGAAGATATCTTTCATGAATTTGATAAATGTTTCGTCATTTTTCACGTTTATGTAAATGTAACTTGACCTATTCCATTGCAATTCCATTTACCTCCTCCTCTATATCCATACAAAATATCTATCAAACAAATAAAATTAAAATTTTGTTTTGAAAATTGCAACCATTCCATCAATATTTTCTTATGACGTTGTCACGTTAAACTATCGTCAGTAAACCGACTTTACAGACAACCTCTTTTTTTTACGAGGAGCTTTTTCATGGAAGAAATACACTCGGAGGTTTGCCATTGCTTGCCGAGGGGCGACCGCTATTACAAAAATGCTTTTCTTAATTTTGGTGTTTCACCAAGATTCGAACCTACGTTCTCTGTGAATTCCGAATGGTAGTCACGCACCAACCCATTCGGATACGGGGCCCGAGTTAGGACTCTGTGTGGAAAAAATAATAAAACTATATTTTTTCTGAGCAAGAGCTCCTTTGTTGAATTCGTCTATTTCCGAATTAATCTTATATTTTAATGCTTAGATCTATTTATACTATTTCTAAATACAGTTTGGTTTGAGATATGTTTACATGTTTTTATATTTAGCTGTTATCATGGTTTTGTTTAGTCTCTGCATATATTTGTATTTTAATGCTTACATGTGTTTATTGTTATGAAGGGACAAAGACCATGTTTATATTGTTTATCATTATTGTTTGGAAACAATGATAATGTATGTTTACAGTGTATGTATGTAGTGTAGTGTATGTGTCAACGTCGTTAACTCTCCCCGGTGTTTAGAATGAAATGTCCTCATTTCAAATCTGCTGTAGTCGGAGTAGTTCGGCTTCATATGCTCCTTGGAATATTAAGCGTCTCTTTTCCTCTCGTTGATTTCGGTGATATTTACTTAATTTTATGTATAAGTAAATTGTTAGGATAAAGGTAATTATGAAAAAAATAACATATAATGTAAATTTTAATGGATGCTCTTCTAAAGGTATAACATACTTATATAATTGTTGAATATTATTAAATTTATAATTTGAGTTTGATGCTAGTATTTTCAAGACATCTACTTGTTCGTTACTATGTGCGTGAATAACGTTTTTAATTTCTTCTTGGTGGTTCACATATGTCTTATTATCTATACTTGTAGAGGTCTTAAATTGTATTAAATGTGGTCCGTTTATTTTTAAACCATTCCAAGTATGTTCATTAGTTATAACAATATTGCCGTGGTCTAAAATTTGTATTGGAATATTATTTTCTTGTATTATGTTACATTGAGCTTGTTGATTTGATAACAGTGGAATTGTGCAGTTATCCTTTAATTCCTGTTTACAAATACTAATGCCTAAATAGTTTTTACAATTTGATATATTAATAAATTCGTTATTACATTTTGAAACCTTTTGATTTAGTTCATATTTTCCGTGTTTAAATGCTAAAGGAATCACTTGATATAGTTGACATTTATTTGAAATGACAGGATATTTGTATATGGTTATTATTGCGGTTTTAAACATACATACATGGATGTCGGAATATTCTAGTATATTAATTACAGGAATATTATATATTTCATTGCTAATTACTTCATTTATTTCTTTTAAATTTAAGGTTCCTGAATAAAAGTTTCCCAACCTTGCAAAATTTATTGTATTGGTAATACTTTCTAATTCTTTCAGGACTTCCGTCATAATTAGTTCCTCTGTAATAGATTTAGGATCAAGAGTTTCAAGGATCTTTTCGAATTGTGAATTTATTTTACGTTGTTCGTTATTATTTTCTATCAATTGGTTTAATCCTGTTTTAATTTCTATTAAATCATCGTGATCGGGTGTCCCTGTTACAAATTTAAGTACCGAGCCCAAAAAATTAAGAGCTCGTTTAGCACGATATTCTGGTGGTACTAATTGTGTTTTTAAAGTTTCTATTCTTTTATGAGTATTTCTTCTTGTTGTGATTCCTGTTTTCTATAGTGTGACCTCATTATGTTTTCGTATGGGGCTAATATATTAGATAAGTTCGCTATGTGATATAGGTAAGCTGTGTGGTCAAACATATACATCGTGTCTGATTCTACAAGCACAAATTTTTTACCTTTTAAGTCCGTTATTTTGTCGGAAGAACAAGATGAAAGAATAAATAATAATATAAGTCCAGTTGCCTTCATGTTGCTACTTTCCTGATACTGTCTTTATGTATAATTTTCCCTTTTACTGTCAGAATCTTGTCCCCTCGATCTTCTTTAACTAGGTGTTTGTTGTATTTTGCCGAGATTTTATTTCGTCGATCTGTCCTGCTGTAAATCGTATCGCCTTCCTTGTACGTTATAATCTTTCGATTTTTGTTATGGTACCTTAAAAGCTGGTGCTGCTTCCGTTCAAGCGTTTCACGAATGTCAGGATATTTGTCGCGATTATAAAACACATCCTCAGGTTTATATCCTGTGCTTGAGTGAATAGTGTTGTTGTATTGGCAAACTGCGTTGTATAACTCGTCAGCGGGAGCTGTTTTATTCTCTGCAGCTAAAGTTTGACAGAGTTCGATGAGTGTGCTATGTAACCGTTCAACTTGAGCGATTGATGTTGAATGATGTACAGGCGTCACGGAGTGGGTTATTTGTAGTCGACTGTATACTGATTTTGCCATATTTCCTATGAATATACTCTCGTTATCAGTCATAAGATATTTTGCGTTGGAGTAGATTTGTGAGAACTTCCTCAATATACTCGTGGCAATGTAATTTATTTTCTAATTTTCGAATAAAACAGTATTTCGAGTATCTGTCTATTGAACTGAGATACGTATTGTTGTTCATATGAAATATGTCCATTTGTATGTATTCCCCTACTCTTGTTGGTATTGGTGTTTTTCCTATAGGTTGCCTGTTCGGCTGACGTTCGTATTTATGTACAAGGCATATTTCGCATATGTTTGTCTCCGTACTGCACATTTTTTTTAGGTTTGGCCAGTAGTAGTTTAAAAGTATCTCTTGAGCGTTGTTTTTGTAATTTCTATGAGCTCTTCGGTGAGTTTGAATAATAATCTCTTTTTGTCTATGGATAATCGTAATATCAATAAGGAGTGTTTGTGCTTGTACAAACGTACAATTTGGAAATGTACGAATAATATCTTTTCCAAAGTGAAATATTTCTTCATTTTCTACCCTTAAAGCGTTTGTAACGTTTGATCTGACTACCTCTTTCAACTTGTTGCATAAAATTTGTGAATCGTTGTAATATATTGTGTGTCTAAAATGATCGGCAAATATTGTCTGAGATACGGTTTCATTTTCTTCATTGGTTTTTATAATAATTATTTGGTTTTTGAAAGAGTTGAATGGTTGTTTCACTTTTTTCATTATTTCTGTTGGTGAGCTTTGTGCGGAATGGGCTGAGCAATCCGTTGAGGTGTTTATTTGTTGTCGAGAAAGTGCATCTGCTACAACATTTTGATGACCAGGTTTGTAAACTAATTTTGCTCCGTACTCCTCTATTAAGTTTTTTCATCTTTTTAATTTGCTATTTGGATTTTTTTCTGATATAGAATAAATTAATGATTGGTGGTCCGTATAAATTGTCAAATCGGCTACTCCGTATAAGTAATTTCGTAGTTTTTGTAGTGCCCATACTATAGCTAAAAGTTGTTTTTCATTGGTACTATAACTTTGTTCGGTATCGCTAAGAATTCTTGAAATAAAAGCGATGGGTTTTCGATTTTGGGCAAGTACAGCTCCTATAGCAAAATTACTTGCGTCAGTCGTGAGTTCGAAAGGTTTTGAAAAATCTGGTTGATACAATTCTACCTGTGCCTGTAATTCTATTTTAATTTTTTCAAAGGCATGTATTGCAGCTTCGTCTAACTTTATTTCTATTTTTGCGCTTTTATTCTTTTTTACCATACCTTGTTCTCCTCTGAGATGTATGGTCAAGGGTTTTGTTATTTTTGCAAAGTTTTTAATAAATTTTCTATAGTAACTGGCGAGTCCTAAAAATGACCTCAATTCTTTTAAAGTTTTTGGTTCAGGGAACTTCTTTATTGTTTCGATTTTATTTGGGTCTACGGTCACTCTATTGTGTTTAATGATGTGGCCTAAGTATTCAATGGAATCTTTGAAGAAATGTGATTTTTCGTTCGAGATCTTCATGTTAGCATTATGGAGTGCATTGATTATAGTTCAGATGTGTTCTATATGTTCTTCGGTTGAAGAAGAATATATCAGTACGTCATCAATATACACATATGCAAATTTTCCAATATATTCACGCAAAATATCGTCAACACATCGTTGAAATATTGCCGGTGCGTTTTTTAAACCAAAAGGCATCCTAACAAATTCATATTTTGCACCATTTACTGAAAATGCTGTCTTTTCTCTATCTTTATCTTTAATGAGGATTTGGCGGAATCCTGATTCTAAGTCTATTGTTGAAAATATTTTTGCTTTCCCTAGACTTTGTATAGTCATGTTTACGTCGGGTATCGGGTACCTATCTGTAATTGTGTGGGAATTTACTTTCTGAAAACCAACAACCATCCGTCTCTTGGGTCTGCCTTGGTCATCGGTGCCCTTTTTAGGAACGGTCCACATAGGGGAATTATACGGGCTTTTGCTTGGTTGAATAATTCCTTCTTTAAGTAATTTATTTATTTCACTTTTCACAAACTCATGGTCTGCCATCGGATAAGGGTATTGCTTAGTCCAAATGGGGTCGTCCGATTGAGTTCTAATTGAAGCTTCAATTGTTGTTGTAAATGGTAAAGACTCACTTATATAATCATTTCTTTGCATAATTTGAGAAATTTCTTTTTTATAACTCTCATTATCTAAGGTGTAATTAATTTTTTGTTCTTCAATCCTCTTTTTATATTTCAGGCTATAATCAAATAAATTTACTTCTGCTTTTAATACACGTAATCCCTGTTCTCCAAGTATCATGTCAAAATCGTTCAACTCCTTAATTTCATAGAATGTTAAATGATGCCCGTACATCGTTATTATTTTTTTAGAATTAATAATTGAGTAGCCATGTAAGGTTTTGGTTTTAAATGGTTTGAATTTAATAGATTTCCCTATATTACAATTTATATTTATGTAATTGTTAGTAGAGCCTGTGTCGATTAATAAGGTAACGGGTGTGCCGGTTAGGCCGCATTTTGTTTGTAAGCAAGGCAACCCGTTTACTCGCCTAAAAAAGTACTGCCTCTTTCATATTGTTCTTCGTAATTTGATACATCTACTGACTCTAGATCTTCTCTATTTAATTGATTTATTCTTTGGAACTTCCTATCTTGCAGGGAAGTCGCATTATTGTAATTAGATGCCCTATCTCTCTTATATGCATTGTTTGGTTTAAAATGATTTCGACTTACCGCGTTGTTGTACCTGGTTGTCTGCATATACTGCCTGGAGTGATCTACGTCCATTGGAATAGGCGTGGGTTGTTGTTGTTGTGGTGGTTGTTGTTGTTGTGGTGGTGGTTGTTGTTGTTGGTGCTGAAATCGCTGATTATTCCCGTATACCTGTATCCCTGGATTATATCGATGTTGCCTGTCTTCATATCGTGGTGCTGGACGATTTTCGGGATAATGATGACGTGCTGGATTTGATCGCTGCGGCTGTATATCGAACTGTTGATTCACATTGTCGTGGTATATTGTACACGCAATGGCATAGGCTGCCTCCAAGTCTTTTGGGCTATTGCTGTATAGTGTTCCGCTAGTGTATTTGCTGTTTAGCCCTAGTATGAAAGTACGCACAGCTTCTTCGTTAGCATATTCTAACATTGCTGCATTGTTTTGACTAGCAGACATCTCGATTTTAGACAAGGCTAAATTTAATGCCTTGCTGACCTCACTATGAAATTCAGCCAATGTACGTCTTCCTTGGACTATTCTTTTCATATCGTCTAGTAGGACATATAACGGACGCTGATCTGCATAGGTGTAATCTAGTCGATTGATTATCAAGTAGAAATTTAATTTTGTGTTGTGGTTTGTTAGAATATCAGCTGCCGACCCAATAATCTTCGTGCGTACTATTCCCAATGCCGTGTAATAACGAGGGTGTTCCATAAAACCCTTAATGGACTCCATAAATGTCCAGGCTTGATTTCTCCAAGAACGGTACTGCGTTTTATCGCCATCAAATTTTGGTAACGCTTTAAATAGCTCCGGATCAATATCCTTAGGGTCTGTTAGTGCCAGACGGACTTCTTCATGTTGAGTAACAAATGTTGCTTGTTGGAATGATTCCCTTTTGATGATTTCGATGTGTTGCTGGAAGGATTCTTGTTGGCTCTGCATGTTGATTGCCAATGCCGTTATTTGGGCTTTCAAAACTGCTATTTCGGTTTCCATCTCGATTTTTATATCCCGATTATTGTCGTAGGTGCGGTTTTTTTTAACTAGCCGTAACTTTTTAAAGTGCTCCAGTTTTCTTTGCTGGTATAGCTAGGCTTCACTTAATAATTTTTGTTTCAATTTTTCAGAAACTGTCTTTCTTAAAGACCGTGGATTTTTATAATTTCCTTTATTTCAAGGACTTAGCTTTTGGGTGGCAAGCGTATTGCAATCCCGGTTGAGTCCCCAGTTAGGACTCTGTGTGGAAAAAATAATAAAACTATATTTTTTCTGAGCAAGAGCTCCTTTGTTGAATTCGTCTATTTCCGAATTAATCTTATATTTTAATGCTTAGATCTATTTATACTATTTCTAAATACAATTTGGTTTGAGATATGTTTACATGTTTTTATATTTAGCTGTTATCATGGTTTTGTTTAGTCTCTGCATATATTTGTATTTTAATGCTTACATGTGTTTATTGTTATGAAGGGACAAAGACCATGTTTATATTGTTTATCATTATTGTTTGGAAACAATGATAATGTATGTTTACAGTGTATGTATGTAGTGTAGTGTATGTGTCAACGTCGTTAACTCCCGCCGCATGTGCACTTGCCACAGAAAATAATATTACGGCAAAACTTCTCAAGAAATCCAGCGCGCATTCATAGGCACAGTGCACAGTCATACGCACATCATTGTAGTAACCTTCAGATATGTGCAGTAACCTTCAAATAATATATGTACAGGAACCTTCAAATACTCTGATTTCAGAGTAAGTTTCTAACCTTGCAGATATATATGCATTTGTTTTCGTGCACTTTTTATCAATTGAAGAACTTTACTACGTAAAGTAATATACTAATTAACTATTTACCTACTATCAGAGAACATAAAATAACTGTTTCGAAATTTGAAATGTCCGACACAGAACTTTTTTTATAAGATACTTCTTGTTTTCTTCTCCAACTTACTGTATGCTCATGCGCTCACTTGACGCAAAGCAGCTGCGGTTGTCGAGCATTTAGAAGACATATTTACATACCTACCATACATGAGTGCAAACATATATACGAGTCGCGACCATTCGACATGACAAAAATTCAAGATTTACCAAATATTGGCAAATAATTCTTCGCAAAATATTCCAATATTGAATATTTTTGAATAGTCGAGAAAATTGGCAAATGGGAGGCTCGTTTTATGAATGCAAGTACTTTGCTCTTAGAACTATTAGCTCGAATCTATCAATACATTTTTTGATGATGAGTTTTTCTTGTATTGTACAATAGTTGAATCTGTTCAGCACCGCTGCGACTAATTTAGATTGTTCAGCACTATGGCAACTAGAATGATGGCCGCTACGGCTGCGCCTATGAATGCATTTTGTTCTTGTAGTCGCTAGGCATAGAATTTTAGCTTTGAATGATATACGCATTTAGAGGAATAAAGTGAGTGTCCTGTGTGTGCTTTTGTATGTACATGCATATGTGTATATTAATAAGCATAGTTTGGCTGGAAGTTCAGAACACAAATATGTACGTACATAGGCTAGGACATCAAGTGTGCTTACGCACATACAAATATGTACACACATATGCAAAATAGAATTGTTTGAGCATTTGTTAGGCAGGAATTCGATCGTTTGGGTATTTACTACCTAATTATTGCATGCAAATACGATAAGGCGATGGGTCGTGAGATAGGTTTGTTTGTTAACAGTAATAGTAGCCCCGCCAGTATCGTGTATATCACCTGTCATCTTCGTCTAGCTCATCTAGGGGTAGGCCTAGGAAACATGCTGTTTCGACGGGATGGGTCCAGAGGGAGAGAGGTGTTAGATGAGTCGGTTTTAGGAGACATGTGAAAAGGTGGTTAGTGTCGTGCGCGGTGCCTTCACATGCCGGACGTATGTTTTGTATGTCGGGGTCGATTCTGGATAAGTAGGAGTTTAACCTGCTACAATATCCAGAACGTAATTGTGCCAGTGTTACACGTGTCTCACGAGGAAGCTGGAGCTCTTCATCTGCTGTAGGTGGTGGTTGGACTCCGATTACGGCATTCACAGGACGGGAGCTTAAGAAGGTGGTGACGGTCTCCCGGTGAATGTCGTTTATTGACTGTCGAAATATTGTCAGGTCCAGTACATTGCGGTCCGTTTCGTCCTGGATTTGGTCTGGAATTAGTGATTAAAACTAAACTAAAAATACTCACCCTTTTATACTCTCAGCTGACTTTTACAAAGCAGTCATTGCAGGAAAATTATCACATTAACAGATAAGAATATGAGCGTTGTATTTTGTGAGACAAAACGTGAAAATATATAGAAATGAGCACCTTGACTACAATATTTCTCTAAGTTCTACTTATTTACAAAAAACGTTGGGTTTGTTGGCACACTGCGTCCAATATTAGAACTTCCAGTATTTTGCTGGCTTCTTGTCGAAGGCGCGTACAATTTTTGTTGAAAGCTGTGATACTGCTGTGCGTATTTAAGATCATTCGAGGCGGGGCCAACGAATGGTTTGTATCCTACATTGCCTACATCACCGGAACCATTTCCACCGTTGCCACCACATCCAACAGGTGACGACTACTACATACTTGCATCGCATTTGAGAGCATAGTGCTGTTGTTACCCATCATTATAGGTCCATTTACTGCAGATTCTGCAGATTGAATTGATGAACATGAACTGTGATCGCTTGGAAGCAAACTAGAGTTGGAAGATATTTGTCCACTGTTGCCCACATTTGCTGTGTTCATATTTGGACAAATGCTGCTGGTTCCTATTGATTTAACAGGCTTTTGCTGACTACTACCAACAGTAAACATTTGAACTTGCCCTGGTACCCCTGTGACGCCCTGCGTAAGACCGTGCACCGGTCCATTGCCACTTGTGTTATTTTCCATGCACACAGAGCTTTCTCTGCACTCCATTGGATCCTGTGTCCCATTCGCAAAATGTCCAGGCATCACTGTAACACCAGGAGCTTGCAGACGTGGCCCAGGAAGCATTTGATTTCCTGAATGACCTGAATGAATTTGCTGCTGTCTTATCGGCCGTATGCCACGTATCATTGTTGGATGAGGTACCATATTCATTTCGTGACCAGTTATAAGATTGCCCCTGCCATATCTTCCTGCTCACTTACCATTGAACTCATCTGATTGCAAATTCCGAAAAAGTGGACAGCAGTGTTACCTACTCCTCCAGAGCTGTATTTCCTTGTCCTAAATGACTATTGCCTATAATATTGCCCGTTCCAGCAACTTGTAGATTCGTGTAACGTAAAAACTCCAGACTCGGAGGCACACGCATATTGCTACTATTATTGTTCTGAGTACGAACTGGCATATACTGTATAACGTGCAAAGACATTTTTTCAGATGGAAAAGGGACAAGTTCGAGAATACACTCTGCGACATACTGCAAATTACTTTAAACCTGACAAAGGTTGGTGGCTTTAGACATAAACCCGTCCAAAACTGCCATCATTTTCTTAATCAGGAATAAGGGAAATCAATATGGACGGGGTTACTATAGTCGAAGTTAAGTACGTTGGCATTATCCTGGACACCAAGCTTAACTGAACAAAATTTGAGAAGAAATTTAGAATCGAAGTGACGATGAAGAAAGGCAAAGAAAGGAAAAGAGTCTACAACACCATTATTAATAGGATCCGAGCCCTTTCTTGCCATGAAACAACACGCCATCAAAGAGGATCTTAGAGGCGAAGAGTTAAGGCTGCGGGATGTAAGTTGACACCAAACTGTATAATATCCAATCAATATAAAGAGATTCAGGCCACTTATAACTCTCCCTAAGCACAAACTGAGAATGTTCACTGGCATTCTTGCAGGTCACTGCAGGCTACGAAGTCATCTCACAAGCTGGGATATGGTCCACTGAGTCTCGTCGTTTCTATGAAGAATCCTCGGAAACTCCAACACTCCTTCTTCTCGAGTGTGACGCTACAGCGCGAAGGATTAGATATCTCGACCAGATGCGGCCAGAAGAAAGGTATATACCCTCCAGCCCAACCCAACTCTATCTTAAATTTATTGATGGTGATGGGTTTGGATGAGGTAGGGTATGTTCAACAAGGCATTATAATGCGCAACATACCATTTCAGAGTGAGCAGTGCGTTCAAAAATGCAAATATGGCAGTACTGCAAATGCAACGCGTTCTTAAACGTCATTTTTGTATCAAAAGTCGTGCATTATTTGCAGCAAAAATTTTCACACTGTCAATAAATACGCTAGTACAATGTCTGATGAAAAGTGGGTATTTAATTATTTATTTTAGCTTTCAATACAAAAATTGATGAAAAATACGATATTTAAACTTTATTTTATTATACTTTTCTTGGTTTTAGTGCTTACTTTAGTACATCGGAGATAAAATTACTGCTCAGAGTCCGACTGAGCATGGAGAACGAGTTCACATCGGGAAGGAGGAAAAAGAGCGCGCTCTGGGCTAAGGTTGTAGATGAAGTAAAAAAAGTTAATAAAGATTTAAAAATAGATAGAAACATCGCACAGCGAAAATTTTCTAATTTACTCATCACATATAAGCGAATGAAAAAAAGATATTAAACTTTTGATATTAAACTTTTGACAAGATATGTCCTTCTTTTAAGTTTTATACGGTTTTTTTTTTCTTAAATTTAATAAAAGACTATCGGTTTTTTCCTCACATACATCGTCCATGACCAAACTTAGTAACAATTCCATTTTACTGCACAGCGCGTTCATAAATGCAACAAATCTATTTGCAATTTTTCAACAAATCTATCAGTTGCATGAATTGTCACATTGACAGTTCTGCCAGCGCTGCAAGTACTGCGCATTATAATGCGTTTCTGAATATAGCCGTACTGTGACGAGTCTTCTTCTTCTTAATTGGCGCGATAACTGCTTACGCGATTTTGGCCGAGATTAACAAAGCGCGCCAGTCGTTTCTTTCTCGTGCTAACCGGCGCCAATTGGACACACCAAGTGAAGCCAAGTCCTTCTCCACCTGATCTTTCCAACGCAGAGGAGGCCTTCCTCTTCCTCTGCTACCACCAGCTGGTGCCGCATCGAATACTTTCAAAGCCGGAGCGTTTGTATCCATTCGGACGACATGACCCAGCCAACGAAGCCGCTGGATCTTTATTCGCTGCGCTATGCCTATGTCGTCGTAAAGCTCATACAATTCATCGTTCCATCGTCTGCGATATTCGCCGTTGCCAACGTGCAAAGGTCCAAAAATCTTACGCAGAATCTTTCTCTCGAACACTCCAAGCGTCGCTTCATTGGATGTTGTCATCGTCCAAGCTTCTGCGCCATACGTTAGGACGGGCATGATGAGAGTCTTGTAGAGTGTTAATTTTGTTCGTCGAGAGAGGACTTTACTGCTCAATTGCCTACTTAGTCCAAAGTAGCACTTGTTGGCAAGAGAGATTCTACGTTGGATTTCAAGGCTGACATTGTTATCGGTGTTAATGCTGGTTCCTAAATACACGAAGTCTTTTACAACCTCAAAATTATAACTGTCAACAGTGACGTGGGTGCCGATACGCGAGTGCGCCGACTGTTTGTTTGAAGACAGGAGGTACTTCGTTTTGTCCTCGTTCACCACCAAACCCATTCGCTTTGCCTCTTTATCCAGTTTGGAGAAGGCAGAACTAACAGCGCGGTTGTTAAGGCCGATGATGTCAATATCATCGGCATACGCCAGCAATTGTACGCTCTTATAAAAAATTGTGCCTGAGCGATTAAGTTCTGCGGCTCGTACGATGCTCTCCAACATCAGGTTAAAGAAGTCACACGACAGCGAGTCACCCTGTCTGAAACCTCGTTTGGTATCAAACGGCTCGGAGAGGTCCTTCCCAATTCTGACGGCGCTGCTGGTGTTGAGCAACGTCATCTTACATAGCCGTATTAGTTTTGCGGGGATACCAAATTCAGACATAGCGGCATACAGGTAACTCCTTTCCGTACTGTCGAATGCAGCTTTGAAGTCGACGAAAAGATGGTGGTGTCGATTCTCCTTTCATGGGTCTTTTCCAAGATTTGGCGTATTGTGAATATTTGGTCGATGGTAGACTTTCCAGGTCTGAAGCCACACTGATAAGGTCCAATCAGTTGGTTGACGGTGGGCTTCAGCCTTTCACACAATACGCTCGCTAGAACCTTATAGGCGATATTTAGAAGACTAATCCCGCGGTAATTGGCACAAATTGCAGGATCGCCCTTCTTATGGATTGGGCAGAGCACACTTAAATTCCAATCGGCAGGCATGCTTTCATCCGACCATATTCTGCATAGGACCTGATGCATGCACCTTACCAGCTCCTCGCCGCCATGTTTGAATAGCTCAGCCGGCAGTCCGTCGGCGCCCGCGGCTTTGTTGTCGACCCCTGCAAACGAAATAAGGGGAGGATGGTTCCATGTGTAGAAGTCCACGCAAGTGGGGAAAGTTACTGATCGCCATTCACTTGGGAGTGGCCAGGACGATTCTTCTACATATGGTTCAAGCAGCTCACAACGTCCGGGATTAGCCCACGTATCCTCTGGTTAGCTTCCGAACACCCGTTCGGGAGTGAGCTAAAGTGAGAAGGCGAAGCATCCCAGCATAGCTGGTTGTGCGCTGGGTTTGGGACCCGCCACTTAAAAAGCCCCCCCAATGAAAACAGCAACAAAGCCTCGGATGAGAACTTCCAACACTGATGACGACCCCTGCAAACTGTGACGAGTAGAGCACGCAAAAGACCATGAGGTCGAAGTACGTGCCCCATTTTCATTCGAAAAGAAAATTCGATATAATCCCCAATACCACTTCGACCAAATTTAAGAACCGGAGCATGCAGCCAAAATAAGTTGTGTTGTTTGGCCACAGTACAGTATCGGACTGAACGCAGCATCGTCGGTTCCAAGGATTCCATTCTGGTAATATGAACGTCAAAGAAGACGTATCGTCGAAAATGTCGATAAACTCATAAAAGCCAGAAGCCCCGAGAGTTTTGATGGGGTATTCTATCCCATTTGCCGCTTGTTCCAAGCCTGGTGCTAGGCAATTGTTACCTTTTCAAGCATTTGAAAAATTACCATGATGGTGCAATACTGGCTTCACGAAAGCCGAACAATGATCATTAAGTTAATTTTTTTGTCGAAAGACAAAATAGTCAGAGCTTTTTACTTGACCATAAGCCGTGTACGGTCACTCCACCTCGATGGGACCTGGCCCTTTCTAATTGTTGACACCAAATGTTAATGTTAAATTTTCCAAATTTAAAGGATATATGTATATATATACCTGTTGGTAGGTTTGTGTGAAACGATTCCAGATCTTTAGGTGACAAGTATGACAAAGGAGTGCTTGGATTACTATTGAATTGGTTTGTTTGATTGCTTCGATTTCGACTCGTAACGTTAATATTAGTGCCACTACTTATCGGTGAATCATCTGATTAGAAATTGTTTTTACCTTGAGCATTTGTAGTAGAAATTGTTGTGCTAACCGTTAAGGTTGCTGACGTTACAACCATGGCATAGTAGGCACATGCACATCCATATTTAGCGAGTTTGCTGGTATTCCTAATGCTTCTGATGTTCGAGGTGATGGTAAGGATAAGTTTGATGAAGGCTCTGAAAGTGTGACAGTAGGCCCTGAACCCTTTTCAGGTGTCAATCCCGCATACATGCAACTATGGATTGACGACTTCATGAGGTCTACCCACAGAGGTCGTTGGTCTGAGTTGAACTCGTGCAGAGTAGCCAAGTGCTTTGTGAAAGAACCAAACAGGAAAACAGCGACCTTTCTCCTAAAACTCAGCAGGAAGGTCCTGAGAGTACTGGTTAGGTGTAATCACAGGGCACAACGTCTGTGGTCAGCATATGGCTACCATGGGGGTCGTAGACAGCCCGATATGGGTATCCTGTCTTAAGAATAGCGAGACTGCAGAGCATTTTCTCTGTAGCTGTCCTGTATTTTCCAGAACCAGACATAGGATATTGGGTTGCGATACACTGAGTATGGACAAAGTTCATACTCTTCCTCTTCCGGATATCTATCCGGGTGTAGTACAATGGTCTACTGACTGAGTGCTTGGACTTGTCCAACCCCCCACAACTCTTATCTAATCTAATTTACTTGCCACAGAAAAATATTACGATTCGCAAAAAATTTCCAAGGTATCCAGCGTGCACTCATAGGCACAGCATTATGCTGTTGTTATGAACAGCGCTGAACAGTTCACATATGTATATTATTATGTCTGTTTGTTAAACTAGTTGATTGAACTCTTAAATCAAATCCTTTATAGAAAACGCTTCATTACCAGGCACACAGAAAGATGACATATGCAAATTTAAATACATATGTGAATTTTCATACCTATACTATTTTGAACTCATTCATACTTCGATGTAATTATATTTTCCAAATATAAATTAAATACCCAGAAATTAAGAGGAACTATTCATTTCTTGAACGCATAAAAAAACGTAACAAATAGTTTACTTCATAAAAATATATACGTAAAAAACAATACATATGCGATATTTAGAGCGAGAAAACATATTGAAATAACAATAATTAACTAATATTTTATAGCATAACCATTATTATTATAACTTCACTACATCTTGTTGGCATGGAAGCTATTAGATTGTTGATAACGTCAAGTGGAATATCCTACCAGGCTTGTTTAGCCGCTTCAAATAGCTTCTTTTTGTCACCATTTACTCCTTGCCTGTCTATTCTCCTATCGAGTATCTCCCAAAGGTTCTCAATTGGATTGAGGTCCGGAGATTGTGCTGGCCACTCGAGCATATTGATTTTTCCCGATGCGATCCAATTTGCTACCAACTTCGAGGTGTGCTTTGGGTCGTTATCTTGTTGGAACGACCACGAAAGTGGCATATTCCACTCAACATGGAGAAGCATCACGCTCTCTAGTATATTTTGGTATACAAACCTATCCAAAATTCCATCTTTTAAAGTGAGAGGTCCAACACCAAACCCAGAAAAACAACCCCATACCATAATACCACCTCCGCCATGCTTAACCGTACCTTTGCAGTATCGAGGATCTCAACGAGGCTTTTTTGCTACTCTATAACTGTTCAGTCCACCTGCACATGCTCTGCGTTGTACAGCTCGGTTGCTAACCTTTAAGTTCAGCTCTTTAACTATTCTTGCTGCCGACTTCTCTGGATCTTTCTTCAATTCTATCAATATTTTGGAGTCTTCGTGCTGTGTAGTACCTTTGGATCGTCCTCCATGGTGAAGAGTTTCAACACTTTCAGTTTCTCGGAATTTTTTTATAATGAAACTAACTGTTGATTATTTCATTGCGAACTTTTGACAAATATCCTTTTGCGATAAACCGTTCTTGTGGTCGTTTATAATCATTTTTTTTTTTTTTTCAATTGAACTGAATGTTTTTTCCCCGCCATTAGCACGTTTGTTTAATAAAAGTAGAGAATTCTAGAATTCTCAATAGGAAACTACTACTGACTTATTCCAACGCTCACATTGACCACAATAAAAACAAAGTATCTTAGTACACATGGCTTCTACAGTAGCACAAAAATAACGGAATTTTAGTCGCCTACTTCGACAAACTGAGACGAGTCCGATATGTTTTGTCGCACTGGATATTTTATATGCTTGCCTTTTTTCGCATATAATGTAATACAGTCTTATCTTAGAAAATATTTTTAATGTTTTCATATAACAACTGGTTGCATTTCGTTTCTGTGATATTTCTTATTTAATATAATATTTGCAAGAGTAAAAAGAAATAGCTTCACTAGTAGGTATCAGTCCAATATGTTTTGTTCGACACTGTATATATATATGATGTGTATATGCATGTGCACTTATATATTACATATACTATATATATATGTAATTGGCGCGCACACCCTTTTTGGGTGTTTGGCCGAACTCCTCCTCCTATTTGTGGTGTGCGTCTTGATGTTGTTCCACAAATGGAGGGACCTACATATTCAAGCCGACTCCGAACGGCCAATATTTTTACGAGGAGCTTTTTCATGGAAGAAATACACTCGGAGGTTTGCCATTGCTTGCCGAGGGGCGACCGATATTACAAAAATGCTTTTCTTAATTTTGCTGTTTCACCAAGATTCGAACCTACGTTCTCTGTGAATTCCGAATGGTAGTCACGCACCAACCCATTCGGATACGGGGCCCGCCGCATGTGCACTTGCCACAGAAAATAATATTACGGTAAAACTTCTCAAGAAATCCAGCGCACATTCATAGGCACAGTGCACAGCCATACGCACATCATTGTAGTAACCTTCAGATATGTGCAGTAACCTTCAAATATGTACAGGAACCTTCAAATACTCTGATTTCAGAGTAAGTTTCTAACCTTGCAGATATATGCATTTGTTTTCGTGCACTTTTTATCAATTGAAGAACTTTACTACGTAAAGTAATATACTAATTAACTATTTACCTACTATCAGAGAACATAAAATAATTGTTTCGAAATTTGAAATGTCCGACACAGAACTTTTTTTATAAGATACTTCTTGTTTTCTTCTTCAACTTACTGTATGTTCATGCGCTCACTTGACGCACAGCAGCTGCGGTTGTCGAGCATTTATAAGACATATTTACATACCTACCATACATGGGTGCAAACATATATACGAGTCGCGACCATTCGACATGACAAAAATTCAAGATTTACCAAATATTGGCAAATAATTCTTCGCAAAATATTCCAATATTGAATATTTTTGAATAGTCGAGAAAATTGGCAAATGGGAGGCTCGTTTTATGAATGCAAGTACTTTGCTCTTAGAACTATTAGCTCGAATTTTGATGATGAGTTTTTCTTGTATTGTACAATAGTTGAATATGTTCAGCACCGCTGCGACTAATTTAGATTGTTCAGCACTATGGCAACTAGAATGATGGCCGCTACGGCTGCGCCTATGAATGCATTTTGTTCTTGTAGTCGCTAGGCATAGAAGTTTAGCTTTGAATGATATACGGAGGATATTTAGAGGAATAAATTGAGTGCCCTGTGTGTGCTTTCGTATGTACATGCATATGTGTATATTAATAAGCATAGTTTGGCTGGAAGTTCAGAACACAAATATGTACGTACATAGGCTAGGACATCAAGTGTGCACACACATATGCAAAATAGAATTGTTTGAGCATTTGTTAGGCAGGAATTCGATCATTTGGGTATTTACTCCCTAATTATTGCATGCAAATACGATAAGGCGATGGGTCGTGAGATAGGTTTGTTTGTTAACAGTAATAGTAGCCCCGCCAGTATCCGGTATATCACCTGTCATCTTCGTCTAGCTCATCTAGGGGTAGGCCTAGGAAACATGCTGTTTCGACGGGATGGGTCCAGAGGGAGAGGGGTGTTAGATGAGTCGGATTTAGGGGGCATGTGAAAAGGTGGTTAGTGTCGTGCGGGGTACCTTCACATGCCGGACATATGTTTGGTATGTCGGGGTCGATTCTGGATAAGTAGGAGTTTAACCTGCTACAATATCCAGAACGTAATTGTGCCAGTGTTACACGTGTCTCACAAGGAAGCTGGAGCTCTTCATCTGCTGTAGGTGGTGATTGGACTCCGATTACGGCATTCACAGGACGGGAGCTTAAGAAGTTGGTGACGGTCTCCCGGTGAATGTCGTTTATTGACTGTCTAAATACTATCAGGTCCAGTAGATTGCGGTCCGTTTTGTCCTGGATTTGGTCAGCGTAGTCTAAGAGATGTGTCCTGACGTGCCTGGGAGGCGGCTCAGGCTCAAGCAGATGTCTGCAGGGGTGAAACCTGCGGTAACATCCCAGCAGGAACTAATTGCTGAGCAGTTTGTTATGCTCCATTATTGGGAGCATTTGTGGCTCGTTGTGTAGGTGTTGAACCGGTGGCATCAGGAGGCAACCGGTCGGTGTCCGAATGGCAGTATTTTGGCATGTCTGAACACGGTAGGCAGGAAGCATCGAGAGGTTGCACAAAAATGTCGACAAAAACTGCAAGCTGGGTTGTATTTGTTGATGATTATAGGTGCAAAATCCGTTGGAATTGAAATCCTACCTGCTCCTTTTCAAAAGTTATTCATATTTTTATATTTCCGGTTGGGACAATTTGGAATAAATATCAAAAGTTATTTTCTAAATAGATATGTAAAAGTGTTGTATACTCAATACATGGTATATAATACGTATATCAATATTATGTAGCTATATTATATATAATAGTTACGATAAATGCCGCTAGGTGGCAGAGGGCAGTCAAGTGCTTCCCGCAATAAAAAAGTACAGTTTAAATTATTAATATTAGTGTTTTCTGGCAAATGTATTTTCTACTTTTAGAAATTCTTATATGAGAAGATTAATTAATAATGAATAGTCAGCTGAATAGTCGGGTGAATAGTCAGCATCCGCTTTATAAATGCGATCATGAAGAAAATCGCACAAAAGTATGCAAAAAGTATTTTCCAAAATAAACCTTCCCATCATTTCTTGCTATCTGAAAAACATATTGAAGTTATAAAAAAGCACATTAATGGTGAATTTAATATTTATAATAGTAAATTCCCAAAAAGTTTATGTAGCTCTTGCCGACTAACTATAAATGAATATGGAAATGATATTTTCAAAAGACCTTGTCCAGTTATTACCAATTACGAGGATCTTAAATTATCAAAAGAAACAAGAACGATGGGTTGTAGGTTTTGAAAAAAAAAAATATCCAACAATGATAACGAAGATAAAGATGAGCTCGTGTTAAATACTCTGGGATCGAAGGTTCGGGTAACTGTTAATAAAAAAAAGAAAAAGAATTAAGATTTTCTGCCGAAAGATTAGACAATTTCCAAGCTAATACTGGATCGTCTACAAATGATATGAAAAAATTGGCTAACTTCATTCGTAGTTCTGCTGGTAGAAACTCAGTTCCCAAGAATTACAATCAACATTTGTATGAAAAATCTAATATCCTGGAACACATTTATAAAGAAGGTTTCTACGAATTCGAAACATCCCAAGATGGTATTAAACAGAGACCAGTTGTGTATGCTACTGCATCAGAACTCGTACACTTTGTCTTTGAAAATCGAAACATTGAACATATTGAACAATCAAAAATAAAAGTAATGACAGATGGAGGACAAGATTTCTTCAAAGTTTCTCTTTCAATATCAATTCCAGAAGACGACTTGAAAGAAAATGACTTGGATAAAAGTAAAAATGTTTCAACTTACTCTACTGGTGGAAGTATGGCAAATAAACGTAAGTTGACTAGTATATTTAAATTGCTTTTATTAGGCCTAGTGCCTCGGATTAAAGAGACCTATGATAATTTTAAAATTTTGGTTGAATTGACGAAACTCAATGAGATACCATTTAAATTTGTTGGAGATTTAAAGCTCGTTCTATTGGTCAATGGGCAGCAAACTGCAACGGCTTTCTACCCTTGCCCTTATTGCTTCGTCACATTAAATGAATTAAAAAGTTATAATAAAATGATTGAGGAAAATTGTATAAGCAGTGATGACAAAAATCTTGATTTAAAGACCTACAAGCATTTAAAAGATGACTACTTTAAATTCAAGAGCTCGGGTAATGACAAAAAAAAGAATGTCGCAGTACAGTAAATCACCCTTTATTCATTGAATACGGCACTACTGAAGATGATAACTTGTACGTACATCAGAAGTGCATTCCTCCTGAACTACACCTATTACAAGGGTTTGTCAACCATCTTTTCTGGGACGGTATAGTTAAAGTTGAGGAAATTGGAAAATATAGAGCGTTATTGTGGCCGAATAAATTAGGTATATCTCATAAGAGCTATCAAGGAGGTATGTTTGAAGGCAATCAATGTCGAAAATTACTTAAAGAGGCCGATAAATTGCAGGATCCTGAAATTTACGAGCTTGCAGGACCATTTCGTTTACAGCCTTATATTGCTGCATTTAAAGCTATGAATAAAATTGTTGAAAAGTGCTTTGCTGCCAAAAAAGCTGATCTTACTGACTTTAACAAAAATTTAAAAGAACTCCGTGAAGCCTTAAAAAGTACTGAAATTTCTCAAACACTAAAAATTCATATTATCCTGGAGCATTTGGAGGAAGCAATCATATCTTGAATAATGATGGCTTAGGTTTATGGTCCGAACAGGCTGGAGAGTCAGTTCATAGCGAGTTCAATAAATATTGGAATAGATTTAAAATAAATTTGCTAGATGAACCATCTTTTATAAGTCGCTTAAAGAAAGCTGTCGTTACATTTTCATCACGCATGTTTAAATTTACAAACTTAAGTTTACAAATTCTAAATAATATATACAGAAATAGTAACACATCTTAATATCTAAAAATAAAAAAATAAAAAACAATCTAAAAAAACAAAAAATCTGAAAAAAAAACAAAACAACTGAAAAAACATAAAAAAAAATAAAAAAAAGGTACAAAGTTACCTCCACGGGGTGTACCTTGGAAACGATTAAAAACGGCTAAAAACTTACGTAAGATTCCTTATTATTCTCTTGCATAATACAAATTCAAACGAGATTATACTTTTGATATTGATTCCAAATTGTCCCAACATGAAATATAAAAATATGAATAACTTTTGAAAAGGAGCAGGTAGGATTTCAATTCCAACGGATTTTGACCTATAATCATCAACAAATACAACCCAGCTTGCAGTTTTTGTCGACATTTTTCTGCAACCTATCGATGCTTCCTGCCTACCGTGTGAAGCTTCTAGTTCCAGGCGACCAGACAGGCGCTGCATAGTTTAGAACCGGCCCACCAATTGCCTTGAATGTCGATAGCAACAGTTCTTTGTCTTTGCCCCAAGTGCTGCCGGCAAGCGATTTGAGGACCTTGTTTCGGTTTTGGACTTTTGTGGCAATTGCGGTTGTGTGCGCTGAGAAGGAGAGCAAACTGTCAAAGGTTACACCCAAAATTTTGGGGTTGTTTACTGTCGGTATTGGTGTGTCATCGACTTTTACCTTAAGGGACAGTTTAACCTCCTTTGTCCAGGTGGTGAAGAGGGTCGCCGTGGATTTAGTGGGGGAAAATTGGAGATTCCTCGCAGTGAAAAAGCGAGAAAGGACGGTGAGGTAGTTGTTCACTTTGGAACAAAGGCCATCGATGTCATTGCCCGACGCCATTATCGTACAGTCGTCAGCGTATGAGACCAGGGAAGCTCCCGCTGGTGGTTGGGGGAGCTTCGAAATATAGAAGTTGAACAGCAAGGGAGAAAGGACACCACCCTGCGATACACCTTGCTTTATCTTCCACTGCTTTGATATTTGATCTCGAAAAGTCACTGACGAATGACGACCGCTCAGATAGTTTGCGGACCACCTTTTCAGCCCTCGCGGGAGTGTCGACTGATAAATATCATCTAATAGCGTAGAATGGCTGACTGTGTCGAAAGCCTTCTTCAGGTCCAACGCTACTAGGACAGTCCTCTCGCAGGGGCGGTTTTGGTTAAGCCCGCGATTTATCTGGGCGTTTATGGCGGTGAGTGCAGTGGTGGTGCTATGCACTCGTCGGAAGCCGTGCTGATGTTGGGCTAGGGCCAGGTGTTTCGTGAAGAGTGGGAGTAGGAGGGCTTCAAGTGTCTTCACTACTGGGGAAAGGAGAGTTATCGGACGATAAGATTCCCCTTGGTTGGCGGGTTTCCCAGGTTTCAGTAGTGGGACCACTCTCCCTGTTTTCCACTTGTCAGGGATGATGAGAGTGGCCAGGGACAGATTGAAGACCCTTGTGAGAAATTCTACTCCCAAAGGTCCCAGGTGCTTCAGCATCAGCGCGTTTAGTCCGTCAGGGCCAATGGCTTTGGATGTTTTCGACTTGTTGATGGCCCCCTGTACCTCATCACCGGAGAAAGTAAGTGGCGCACTGCCGTTCGTCAGTTTGTGCAGCCTTCTAGTAGCACGACCCTTGGATCTGTCGGCCGGAGGATGCAGTATAACAAGCCGGCTAAAATAGCTCGCGCATCTCTTGGGGTCCGACGAAGTACAACCGCTGAAGGTGATGGCCACCTTGTCGTTGTGCTTCGTCGGGTTCGACAGAGACCTAACGGTGGACCAGAGCTTACTCACCCCAGAGGTGAGGTTACAGGTCTTCAGGTGCTCAACCCATTTAGTCCGCTTGTGTTGATCTACCAGTTGCCGGATCTCCAAATTGAGATCCCTTATGCGGGGATCCCCGGGATCGACCTGGCGTAGGTCATCACGCTCGTTTGCCAAGCTGGCTGCTTCGGCTGGGAAATGAGGACGGATGTCCTTAAAACTTCCAGCTGGAATGAAACGAGCCGCAGCAGCTGTGAGCACCTTGCGGAATGCGCGTTCGCCTGCGCGCACATCGGTGGGGATGGGAAGAGCGGCGAAGGTGTCCTCAGTGAATTCCGTGAAGCCGGCCCAATTAGCTTTTTTAAAGTTAAAATAGGACCGGTGGTTCGCGGAAACAAAGTCGGCAGGTCTCTCAATCGAGACGATAATGGGCAAGTGGTCCGATGCAAGCGATATCATAGGTCGCCACGTTATGCTATTTATCAGACCTGCACTAGCTATTGTTAGGTCAGGCGAGCTGCTACTATTGCCCACTACCCTGGTGGGGCTTCGTCGTTCACAGTGCTGAATGTTTTTTTTTTGTTTGTTTTTGATGGAGGTGGCACAAAGCATTGAAAGCCGAAAAGTGAGAGACTTGCCTATCGGCTCACCCACTAAAAACCCACCCCAGCGCCGTTCCCCTCCCGCGGGACAACCGTTAAGTAGTACTTCACGGGAGGGGGAGCGGCCTATTGCCTCTTCATGAAGATCTGCGCTGTTGTTCAGCGCGACGCAGTTTGGAGATTACTATTTTTGCCATATTACATACAGCGGACAAATGTTCTTCTGGCTCTTACATAATATCCACTAGGTTATCAGCCGAAATTGGCTTCCCCACCCGAATGCTTAATTCCTCCCTTTCGAACACAAATCGCGGACAGACAAAGAAAACATGTTGTGCGTCTTCTACAGCTGGTGCACAATGAGAACAGTACGGGTCGCCTTCGTGCTTAAACCTATATAAATAGGATTTAAAGCACCCATGTCCCGTCAGTATTTGGGTCAGATAGTAATCTAACTGTCCATGTTCACGGTTAACCCATTTGTAAATTGTGGGAATCAAACGGTACGTCCAGCGTCCGTTGGGGGACAAGCTCCATTTCTCCTGCCATGAACGCAGGCTACGCTCTCTTGCTATCTTGAGTATTGTCACCCGTTCTGAAGTAGCTTTTTTTTGTATATTTCAGCATACTCTGTTGCCATTAGGTTGATTGGGAGTAATCCTGCTACAACCATAATGGCGTCTTCCGATACAGTTCGAAACGCGCAGCACACTCTGAGGGCACTTAATCGGTACACTGATTTCATGCACTTCACATATGAGGTGCAATTTGTGGCTTCCGCCCATTCTGGAGCTGCATACAGCATAATCGATGAGATAACAGAGTTCTAAGGTGCTGTCCATGCGGTCGATTCCTTCATCAATGAGACGATACTGGGGTATGTTCAACAATGCATTATAATGCGCAACATACCATTTTAGAGTGAGCAGTGCGTTCAAAAATGCAAATATGGCAGTACTGCAAATGCAACGTATTTGTATCAAAAATCGTGCATTATTTGCAGCAAAAATTTTCCCATTGCCAATAAATACGCTAGTACAATGTCTGATGAAAAGTGGGTATTTAATTATTTATTTTAGCTTTTAATACAAAAATTGATGAAAAATACGATATTTAAACTTTATTTTATTATACTTTTCTTGGTTTTAGTGATTACTTTAGTACATCGGAGATAAAATTACTGCTCAGAGTCCGACTGAGCATGAAATCTTCACGTCGGGAAGGAGGAAAAAGAGCTTACACGGTTTTTTTTTCTTAAATTTAATAAAAGACTATCGGTTTTTTCCTCACATACATCGTCCATGACCAAACTTAGTAACAATTCCATTTTACTGCACAGCGCGTTCATAAATGCAACAAATCTATTTGCAATTTTTCAACAAATCTATCAGTTGCATGAATTGTCACATTGACAGTGCTGCCAGCGCTGCAAGTACTGCGCATTATAATGCGTTTCTGAACATAGCCGTGCACTGTGTGGTGGACTATAAACGCTAGGCCACCACCATTGTTTCGCTCGCGATCGTATCTGTGCACGTTATAGCCATCCCTGGTGATCAGATCTCGTCGACCTTGCTCGTGAGTCCGTTACAGTTAAATTGAAGAAGCTTAAAGCTTCTGGGTGGTGTTGTTGTGACTCGGGGGGTGAGGGACGCATGGGGTTGCCTACGTTGGGCCTGCTGTGCAACCCGCTGTTGTTGTTGCGGCCTCATGATGGTGGGCGGTCGCGCAATGGGTGGCGGTTGCGGGTGCAGGGCTTTACAGCAGGGGGTAACGTAGCCAGTTGTCCACTCAAGGGTGGTGCACAGGCCGGAACATCTCCGAAAATGGCACCAGCCATTGCAAGAATTGCACTTGACTGATGCCAGATTCCGAGGTATTACGGCCTGACACACGGAACAGACTGTGCGGGGGACAAGGAGCTGCTGGTTTGCCCCCGCACTGGGGTTTGAGCAGGAGGGAAGGGGAGTGGTGTTGCTCCGATAGTCTCCTTACCGTAGAGGTACTAGTTGTGGTGGCGGTTGGTAGTGCCGGCCTATCAGGGGGGGTAGTAGCCTTGGAGACATTAGACGCCTGCTGGCGGGAGCAACATGAGGCCACATACCGTGTGGTCCACTCCCCATGTGTCTTAAGGGCTGAACAGGTCTTAAGATGGCTCCACCCGTTGCACTTGTTGCACCTAACCGAGGTGGAGTTCGGGTGGAGCCGTTTATGGCAGACGCAACAATAGAATACTTCTGGCCCAGGGTTGGATTCAACTCCAGCCCTGAGGAAAAGTATTTGGAGCAAGGTTGCTGCGAGGAGTTGCTCCTGTGACATAAAGGGTGGGGTGATGTACTGTTTACTAGAAAGGGCTAGTTTACTGGGGCGGCAGCCCTTGGTCGGGAAAAACCCGAGTCATTCCAGTAACGTAGAACCGGCTGCCATGGGAATGTCGTGAGATAGGTTATGGTTGCTGCAGTGCGTATGCACATGAGTACTTTTGCACAAATATGACTAACATAATATATGTACACAGTGACACACATACATATCAATATACCAAAACACTTGTATGCTCTATGAATTCTCGTCTAAAATTAATTTTGACTCGAAAAATTAGTAAAAATGTTCATCAAATTTGTATAAAGTTTTAAATTTACTAAAACCCGCACAACAAAATGTGAAGTCGTATTATAGTGTTTTTGTTTAAATTCTTCTTTTTAAATTAAATCAACAAACATTAAAGTTACTTTGATTTTAAATGTTGCCGCATATAATTCAAATATATGTATCCTTTGATTCTACATTTAAATTTGTTGAATATAAATTGAATAAAATTACGTTTATCAAGGAAACATAGAAATGCACAAGCTAATTCTTTGCAAAATGCCGTCGGCTATTCGTCAATTTGATTTCATACAGAAGCTAAAAACTGGTGAAAAAGTCTTCGCGCACAACATTTGCCGAATTTTTGACAATTTGAACGTGATACTTTTGACAATATTGCCAGAATTTTACATCGAACGTGATACTTTCACAAATCATGCAACACTGCGGTTGTGATTGAAGCTTGAACAAGCCCTTTACCTTGTATAATCGGAGTATAGAAAAGTGTAATTTCCTAACAGTATTTAGGAACTTATAGGAATATAACATTCAACTACCGTTTGATTATGCTTGGCTTTCACCTAGGAGCTTTTTAATTTGATTTCATAAATGTGATATTTCTTTTCCTTTCTTGTTCAAATGTGTTTATCCATTTTGTGATCAAGGTCGGTTTAACTTCAGTAGCTGGACGTTTGAACGTTTAAGATTACAAAAATCTGGAATTAATGATTAAAACTAAACTAAAAATACTCACCCTTTTATACTCTCAGCTGACTTTTACAAAGCAGTCATTGCGAGAAAATTCACACATTAACAGATAAGAATATGAGCGTTGTATTTTGTGAGCCAAAACGTGAAAATATATAGAAACGGGCACCTTGACTACAATATTACTCTAAGTTCTACTTATTTACAAAAAACGTTGGGTTTGTTGAAACACTGCTTCCAATATTAGAACTTCCAGTATTTTGCTGGCTTCTTGTCGAAGTCGCGTACAATTGTTGTTGAAAGCTGTGATACTGCTGTGCGTATTTAAGATCATTCGAGGCGGGGCCAACGAATGGTTTGTATCCTACATTGCCTACATCACCGGAACCATTTCCACCGTTGCCACCACATCCAACAGGTGACGAGCTAGTACATACTTGCATCGCATTTGAGAGCATAGTGCTGTTGTTACCCATCATTATAGGTCCATTTACTGCAGATTGGATTGATAAACTGTGATCGTTTGGAAGCAAACTAGCGTTGGCAGATATTTGTCCACTGTTGCCCACATTTGCTGTGTTCATATTTTGACAAATGCTGCTGGTTCCTATTGATTTAACAGACTTTTGCTGACTACTACCAACAGTAAACATTTGACCTTGCCCTGGTACCCCTGTGACGCCCTGCGTAAGACCGTGCACCGGTCCATTGCCACTTGGGTTATTTGCCATGAACACAGAGCTTTCTCTGCACTCCATTGGATCCTGTGTCCCATTTGCAAAATGTCCAGGCATCACTGTGACACCAGGAGCTTGCAGACGTGGCCCAGGAAGCATTTGATTTCCTGAATGACCTGAATGAATATGCTGCTGTCTTATCGGCCGTATGCCACGTATCATTGTTGAATGAGGTACCATATTCATTTCGTGACCAGTCATAAGATTGCCCCCTGCCATATCTTCCTGCTCACTTACCATTGAACTCATCTGATTGCAATTTCCGAAAAAGTGGGCAGCAGTGGTACCTGCTCCTCCAGAGCCATTATTGCAGTTACTTATTTTGATCGGATCCGTTGCAGCACCTGAATTTCCTTGTCCTAAATGACTATTGTCTATAATATTGCCCGTTCCACCAACTTGTGGATTCGTGTAACGTAAAAACTCCAGACTCGGAGGCACACGCATATTGCTACTATTATTGTTCTGAGTACGAACTGGCATATACTGTATCGTATTTGGCGTGCTGGCTTTCACTTGTATGTTAGGCGAAACATTAAAGCTACCAAAGTTCATAGCCATACGACCCATCATACGGTGAGGTGGCATTACACCATGCAATCCACTTTGTCCTTCACGTCCAATACCACCATTGGCGGGATTAAATCCACACATTTTCGGATTAAGCAAACGTTGCCCCATAGATCCAAGCATGGAATTTATATGGCAGTTGCTAGACAAAAATGACCCGGAACCATTAATATGCGGCGGCATGGCCATATTACCAGATGAACCAGCATTGCAGTTATCTAATCCTGAATCCATGGATCCCATTATAGCATCCATATTCGGATTTAAATTATTCGGAAGGTTTACATCATTTACTCCAATGAGACTCATGCTTCCGGCACCACCTGTATTAATAGACACACAGCTTGTAAGCTGTTGAGACATTTGAGCTAATGACGATATTGGGTCAAATGAGTGGCCTAATTTATTTTGAGCCGAGCGGTTACTATTCGGATTCAGTGGGAGGCTATCAGTCCGACGACAGAATTGTGAGGGTAAAGGGGCTGAATTTTGGCGCTAGAAATAAAACAAAACCATTTATAAGAAATTTATTTATGACATATTAGGTGAAGTAAAAAGTTCTGAAAGATTTCTTAATAAAAGCAATTTAAAGTAAAATGATATTTATCCAAAGGAACATGCATAAGGGGCAGAAAGGTCTACGGACATTATGCCGTATAAAATGTCTACGGAGATCTAGCGTGCTTTTGAATGTGAGTACTCTGTTGCTTCTTTGACATCGAGGGAGCTTTCGACAACGCTTCTCACACGGGAGTATATCGCGCACTAGAGAAGACCAACGTGCAAAGACATTCTTTCAGATGGAAAAGGGCAAGTTCGAGAATACACTCTGCGACATACTGCAAAGTACTTTAAACCTGACAAAGGTTGGTGGCTTTAGACATAAACCCGTCCAAAACTGCCATCATTTTCTTAATCAGGAATAAGGGAAATCTATATGGACGGGGTTACTATAGTCGAAGTTAAGTACGTTGGCATTATCCTGGACACCAAGCTTAACTGAACAAAATTTGAGAAGAAATTTAGAATCGAAGTCACGATGAAGAAAGGTGGAATTCACTTGCTTTCGAAAGGAAAAGAGTCTACAACACCATTATTAATAGGATCCGAGCCCTTTCTTGCCATGAAACAACACGCCATCAAAGAGGATCTTAGAGGCGAAGAATTAAGGCTGCGGGATGTAAGTTGGCACCAAACTGTATAATATCCAATCAATATAAAGAGATTCAGGCCACTTATAACTCTCCCTAAGCACAAACTGAGAATGTTCACTGGCATTCTTGCAGGTCACTGCAGACTACGAAGTCATCTCACAAGCTGGGATATGGTCCACTGAGTCTCGTCGTTTCTATGAAGAATCCTCGGAAACTCCAACACTCCTTCTTCTCGAGTGTGACGCTACAGCGCGAAGGATTAGATATCTCGACCAGATGCGGCCAGAAGAAAGGTATATACCCTCCAGCCCAACCCAACTCTATCTTAAATTTATTGATGGTGCTGGGTTTGGAAGAGATACTGTGACGAGTAGAGCACGCAAAAGACCATGAGGTCGAAGTACGTACCCCATTTTCATTCGAAAAGAAAATTCGATATAATCCCCAATACCACTTCGACCAAATTTAAAAACCGGAGCATGCAGCCAAAATAAGTTGTGTTGTTTGGCCACAGTACAGTATCGGACTGAACGCAGCATCGACGGTTCCAAGGATTCTATTCTGGTAATATGAACATCAAAGAAGACGTATCGTCGAAAATGTCGATAAACTCATAAAAGCCAGAAGCCCCGAGAGTTTTGATGGGGTATTCTATCCCATTTTCCGCTTGTTCCAGGCCTGGTGCTAGGCAATTGTTACCTTTTCAAGCATTTGAAAAGTTACCATGATGGTGCAATACTGGCTTCATGAAAGCCGAACAATGATAATTAAGTTAATTTTTTTGTCGAAATACTAAATATTCAGAACTTTTTACTTGACCATAAGCCGTGTACGGTTACTCCACCTCGATGGGACCTGGCGCTTTGTAATTGTTGACACCACTACTATTTGTATTTGGAATATGTTGCGAAAAATTCAAGCCAGGACTAGCTGAAGGATAACGGCCTTCCAAATTTCCAGAGTCTGTAATATTTGCACTGTTCGGTCCCATCAATGGAGTTCGGGATCTTTGTGGACTGGGGCGAGCATTCTTTAAATCTGCTAAATGTAAAAATATAATGTTAAATTTTCCAAATTTAAAGGATATATGTATATATATACCTGTTGGTAAGTTTGTGTGAAACGATTCCAGATCTTTAGGTGACAAGTGTGATAAAGGAGTGCTTGGATTACTATTGAATTGGTTTATTTGTATGCTTCGATTTCGACTCGTAACGTTAATATTAGTGCCGCTACTTGTCGGTGAATCATCCGATTGGAAATTGTTTTTACCTTGAGCATTTGTAGTGGAAATTGTTGTGCTAACTGTTGACGTTGCTGACGTTACAACCAGCGTCGTTGGTATAGTAGGCACATGCACATCCATATTTGGCGAGTTTGCTGGTATTCCTAATGCTCCTGATGTTCGAGGTGATGGTAAGGATAAGTTTGATGTCGGGTTGTTAGGGCTTGCTGGATTTGGAGACTGCGTTGCAATTGGAACAGACGCCGAACGTTGTGTGGGGTGATATGGTGGGGGTGGGCCCTGTGCTGATCGAATAGTTTGACTATTATTTGTCGTAGCTGTCGATACACACGTTCCTCCCATAAGAGGTCTTGTATTTACATTTCCTATGCTTGCAGAGTTCGAGCGGCAAAGTGTTGCTGCCATACAGCCGACGTCGTTTGGTGCTTGACACTTATTATTTTTAATACGTTCTTCGAAAAATTGGTGTTGCAACTTAGACCACTCTATCTGAGCCATTCCTACTTGACCGACTTCTAGAGGATGAACACCACCAGAACCCATCAACTTAACCGCATTACTATTTAAATTGCTATCTCCAATGAAATTGCTTATCATTTCAGGGGAGTTCGGCATGAGTCCACCGGGTGCATTGATGTTACTACTCCCTCCACCTCCACAATTATTGTTCCCTACGGTATGGCATGGTAACGCGTTACTAGACATATTTCCAACACTAACGTTCGGAGCAACTGCACTAATAACACCATTGGGACCACATGACATATTCAACTGATTATTTATTTTCATTGATTTATTTGAGTTACACGTTACATTGTCCTGAGTATTCGGGATATTTCCATCGTCTAATGCTGTGGCCATATTTTCTGCGTTGCATAAATTTTGATTGGTAGAATTCATTACACTTTGTGATATACTATGCATATTGTTACTCAAGGGGTTACTCATCTGCGATCCGATGCCCGTTGAACCAGAATTAGGCAAATTTAACATTAGACCAGAAAGATTTCCCGATACATCTGTGCCCAATTTACCCAACGGATTTGCACTTTGTAACGGGTTAGACAGAAATTGGTCTATTTGTTTTAATTTTGCCAATTGCTCTTCCCGATGTTGTCGTTGCTGTGGTGTTAAATTTTCATCTGGCACCTTAATACCTTGCAATGAAGGAGTCCCACTCTCACTCCCTGCACTGGGATCGGATGCGCTAAGCGGCTTACTTGCAACGTGGGGAACCCCAATAGAATGAGGTCCTCCTACGACTCCATCAACTCCATTGGGCATTTTCATAGCAGTGTGAACTTCGTTAGACGCTCCTTCCACATTATTTCGACTCTCCTCCCAGCACATTAAGCCGTTTTCATTACCACCTAACGTTTCCGTTACTTCGGGAAAACTAGGATTATTGGACTGACGTAAAGGTGCTTTATTTTCTAAATTTCCACTCAGACTCATAAAATTAATTTTGTTTCCATTTGGCTTTTGTGACATTTTAGGCCCTGAGTTGCTGCCCCCAATCCATTGCTGACTCCCTGCATTTACCGATATATTACTTAAACTAAGAGTATTTTGGCGTTGTAGTTTAGATATTTTCATTGGGCTTTTCGAAAAAAAATCTTCAAGAAAGTTTTTCGTTGCCGGCTGTGTGCAGTGGTATGCTATTATTGTTGGAAACTGACCACTTAAAACTGATTCAGCACCCTTATTGGCTAGTTGGGTGGAGAATACAAAAATATGGTTTTGCTGCTGCATAAAATCCATGCAGTTTGTAATTGAGCCTCCAGAATTATTAGTATTATTAATAATATTTACTGCTGTGTGATATGTGCCACCAATACAAGAATCACTAGATGTGTTAGCCAGGGAAGCAGAAGGTGTAGAATTAAAGTCTTCTATGCAACTACTGGGACCATTGTTACTAATAGAACACAATACAGATGACAATTTATCATTATTACTCGAATTCGTGCTGCTGTTATTACAACTATTACTGGCCTTCGTAGTCGATACCTCGTCAAGTTTAACTGCGAGTTTTATTAACCTTGTATATAAATTGCATTCATAAAAGACATTGCTTACCTGGTGTGCATGAGCGAACGTCTGTCGAGATACTGCCTGATAAGTTGACAATGGATCCAAACCCAGCCGGCGACATTTCAGGTGAAACGTTAACGTCTTCTTTCTTAACGTTAATTAAATTATTCATAACATCAGTTTCTTCTGCGCACAGAAAATTCTTAGTAGAAGTTCCTGTTAGAGGATTAGCACATTTGTCCAAAGATGACTGCACAACTATAGTATAAAAATAAATATAAATAGGGAAATGTAAATAAAATTGAAAACAGAGCTTATACAAAGAACAGTGTATACCATTTTCCTCTCCTTTTACAGTGCCTTGGTTTTTATTTACATTTTTAGCCGAATTGTTTAAATCCTGAAGGATATCTGTTGCACTGTTTTCTATCGGTTGTGATGAAATATTGCTGCAATTCGAATGATCACTACCATTATTGGGCGAGGCTGCATTGCCAGTATTAGGGCACGATTTAATGCTACTATTGGAATTTTGACGCATCACTGATGTAGACGCTGTTGTGGAGTTCGCGGGGCAATCGCGCTCGCGTTTGACAATGGCATCTATTACTACATTAGTAGAACCACTGTTGTTATTGTTGAGCGTTCCATCTAACGCACTATGGCTGTTTGCGCTGTCTACAATATGAATTGTGTTAACTCATAATATTACTAGTACATATAAATCTCAGTTTGTTTTAATGTTTTAAAAATTAAATAAAATACATAACATTGTCTATTAAATCCTGATATTCAGGGTTACTGAGAAAGTCATCCTACAATAGATATTTAAGAATATTATTATTTTAGTAGTTTCTGATTAGTTTGGATATCAAAATATTCGGTTTTAAAGATAATTAAAATAATTTTTTTTTTGTCTTCTACGTCCAATTTTATTTTTTTTTTTATGTTAGCGAAAAGGTCCGATTCTTTTTCTGTTATTAGTTAAATTAGATATAGTTCCGAGAAATGCGTACCATAATCAGTACGGTAAAGATTAACCCTCGAATTGCATCATTAAAAATTGTTGAAAACCTAAGCCAAACTTTTCAAAAATGAATTTGTGCGGAAAGTGCTAGAAAAGTTTTACATGAAGCTGAATGCCATGGCAGTGTCGCTCAAAAAAAGCCGTTTATTTCACTTATGAACAGACGAGAGCGTATTGAAATTGCTAATAATTATCTAATTATTCAGACGAAAGAAAATTTTGTATTTTGGGAGAAGATGTCATCAAATTCTTTGGCGCAAATCAGGAATTGCTCTTGAGAAACAAAAACTTGTTGGTATTGTTGTTCTTGTTGTATTAGCAGCTTACTAAACCCCGCATATGCAATGTAGTTACCGGTCGTTCTGGTCTAACTCATCTAACGGTAGACCCAGGAAGCGTGCTGTTTCAACAGGTTGGGTCCAGAGGGAGACGGGTGTTAGGTGAGTAGGTTTGATGAGGCATGTGAAAAGGTGGTGGGTATCGTGCGGTGTGCCTGCACATGCTGGACATATCTTGCGTATGTTTGGGTCGATTTTGGATAGGTAGGAATTTAGTCTGCTACAGTATCCAGAACGCAATTGAAACTCTTAATCTGCAAAATATGGTGGTTGGACTTGGGCGACCTACAGAAGTCAGGCAGCCGGTTCTACGTTACAAGAACAATTCCGGTTTTTCCCGACCAAAGGCTGTCGCCCCAGTAAACTAGCCGTCTAGTGCACCGTACCTTGTTGGTACAGTTAAAAATGGTGATGGTGGAGTTATGGAGTTGGATTGCATAGCGGAAATTGATATAGTTCATTCCAACCGACCGATGGACAAATAGGGGTATTTGAACATTTTGCAAAGAAAATTCAAACAGATTGTTGTTGTTGTTGTTGTAGCAGTATCTTCGCCCTGTCAGTGTAGTGTAATTACCGGTCGTCTTCGTCTAGCTCATCTAACGGTAGGCCGAGGAAACTGGCTGTTTCGACGGGTTGGGTCCAGAGGGAGAGGGGTGTTAGATGAGTGGGTTTGTTGGGGCATGTGAAAAGGTGGTTAGTGTCGTGCGGAGTGCATTCACATGCTGGACATATGTTTAGTATGTCGGGGTCGATTCTGGATAGGTAGGAGTTTAACCTGCTACAATATCCAGAACGTAATTGTTCCAAGATTACGCGGGACTCTCGGGGAAGCTGGAGCTCTTCACCTGTGATGGGTGGTGGTTGGACTCCGATAACGGCATTCGGGGGTCGGGAGCTTAGGAAGGTGGTAAGGGTCTCCCGATGGATGTCGTTAATGGTCTGTCTGTATACTGTCTGATCCTGGAGTGGTCTGTCTGTTTTGTCCAGGATCTCGTCCACGTAGTTGAGGAAGTGTCTCCTGATGTGCCTGGGAGGTGGCTCGGGCTCGAGCAGGTGTCTGCATGGGTGAGGCCTGCGGTGACACCCTAGCAGAAACTGCTTGCCGAGCATTTTGTTGTGCTCCTTAACAAGGAGCATGTTGGCCTCATCGTGTAGGTGTTGAATTGGGGACATCAGGAGACATCCTGTCGCGGTCCTAATGGCAGTATTCTGGCAGGTCTGTAGCTTCGTCCACTGCGTATCACTGGTTCCAGGCGACCAGACAGGCGCGGCATAGTTGAGAACCAGTCGGCCTATTGCTTTGAAAGTCGACAGCAACATTTCTTTGTCTTTGCCCCAAGTGCTGCCGGCGAGCGACTTGAGGACCTTGTTGCGATTCTGTACTCTCGTTGCAATAGCGGTTGTGTGCGCTGAGAAGGAGAGCAAGCTGTCAAAGGTGACTCCCAAAATTCTAGGGTTATTAATCGTCGGTATTGGGGTATCATCGACGTGCACCTGAAGTTGCAGCTTGACCTCCTTTGTCCAGGTTATAAAAAGGGTCGCCGTGGATTTAGTGGGAGAAAGTTTTAAGTTTCTCGCAGTGAAGAAACGAGAAAGGCGGGCGAGGTAGTCGTTTATCTTAGAGCATAGGCCATCAATGTCATTGCCCGACGCCATTATCGTGCAGTCGTCGGCGTATGAGACCAGTGAGAATCCCTCTGGTGGCTGGGGGAGTTTCGAAATATTGAAATTAAAAAGCAAGGGTGAAAGGACACCACCTTGCGGTACTCCTTGCTTTATTTTTCTCTGTTTGGAGGATTGGTCTCGAAATATCACCGACGAGTGACGACCACTCAGGTAGTTCGCGGTCCACCTCTTCAGCCCTGGCGGGAGTGTCGACTGTATTTTTTTTTTTTTCAAACAGATTGTCGAAGATCTTAGCTTATCAAGAACGTTTTGATTTCAATAAGCTAAGGACCCAAAACACACAGCCGTGGTCGTAAGGCTTTGGCTCCAGTACAACGCTTTTAAACAGCTCAAAACTTCCCCCAATTGAGCGTTTATTCAACAACATGTAATAACAAATAAGGTGGCTTTCAGAAGTGTTATGCGGTCAGAAAGGACAAATATTACAACCGAGGAAGCAGAGAAATTAGTAAACTCAATCTTACCGTCATGTAAATAATGTGGTGAATAACTTTGTTTTTTTTTGTCACATTTTACCCGTTACACAAATGGTAAAGGATTTTCGGTTCATTCTAAAGATTTGCCTAAAATATAGATGAAAATATGAAAAGCTTCTATAACTTAGGAAGGAAGCAACAACGTAAACAAATGTTTACCCAGCAATCCATAGATGAAAATATGAAAAGCTTCTATAACTTAGGAAGGAAGCAACAACGTAAACAAATGTTTACCCAGCAATCCATAAGGTTGGGATGAAGCGGGACAGTTTCGCGCTGGCATTCATACCAACAGTGTGGAAAAAAGCACAAGTGGTTTTCATAACAAAAGTAGGAAAAACGGACTAATCACTGGCTAAATCTTTCAGGCAAATTACTTTCACCTATTTTGTATTAAAAGCAATGGAGAAGATTATTGAGAATGAAATCAGATCACAAACTCTGCGTATAACACCTCTCCATCAAAATCAGCATGCGTACAGGGCAGGAAGATATACGGACACTGCGCTGTATCAGCTATTTACGGAGATCCAGAGAGCATTTGACTGTGAGGAAGCAGATCCCGATGTTTTCCTGGATATCGAGGGAGTTTCGACCACGCCTCTCACTCGTGGATATGTCGCGCAATAGAGAACAGAGACGTGCAGAAACCCACTTGCAGATGGATAGTCCCTGCTAAGACCAGGACAGCTGAAACCGCAACAGCGCTTTAAACGTGACAAAAATATGATGTGCGGGGGTGCGTCTGGATTTAAACACGTCCAAAACAGCCATCATTCCTTTCACCAGGAAAAGGGTTTTATCAGAAATGAGGGAAATCCGCATGGACAGGGTGCTATTCGTTTCGACAGCGAAGTTGAGTATTTTGGCCTTATCCTAGATACCAAGCCTAATTGAAAGAGGCACGCTGACGCAATCGTGTCCAAAGCAACAAAGGCTCTCATGATCTGCCAAGCATATCCTGCTGAGTATTACCCTGGAACGCCTCGGGAAATGAAAGGTATTGCCATCTAAAAACATGTAATTGGTGAGAATGCAGCTACCCAGAGATGATATCACTGAAGTCATCAAATTCGAAAAGAAGTTCAGAATGGAACTGGACGATTAGTTAAACTGGAATAGACCTGTATTGAAAGGAAACTTCAGGAATGTACCCTACACTGGTACACAGATGGCTCGAAGAACCCAGAAGGCATAGGCACTGGAATCTACGGCCCCAGAACCAAGCTTTCAGTGCCGATGAGTAGTTCTCCAAGCACTTTTCAAGCGGAGATGTATACCATTTGTCTATGTGCAGATAAACTTGGACAGAAATTCCCGGAATGAGCCATTCTAAGCGACAGTCAGGCTCCACTCAAGGCCCTATCGTCCTGCAAAACCAAGTCCTCGCTGATGCTTGTATCGAAAAACTCAATCTACTAAGAACACACAAACGCATCCGGCTGATTTGGGGCCCAGGTTACGCCAGGCGAAATCCTTACTGGGATGCTACAACCAAAACAGGTCTAAAAAACTCAAAACCCTCCCCAAGGACAAACTGAAAATGCGTACGGACATTCTCACAGGCCACTGCAGACTGCGCATGACCGGGATTTGGTCTACTGACTCTTGTCGTTTCTGCAACAAATCCCAGGAAACTCCAATGCAACTACTCCTGGAATGCAGTGCTATAGAGCGAAAAACGTTAAGAAATCTTGGCTAACTGCAGCCAGAAGAAAGACAGATACGATCAATCCCAACCAGCGCTATCCTGAGTTTAATAAGGAAACTGGGTCTGGATGAGGTACTATGACGAGTAGAGAGCGCAAAAGACCATGTGGTCGAAGTTCAAACTACATAAAATATCTATCTATCTAACATCTCAGTCCCTTAACATTGAATCTCCATCCCTATGTTTGGTTACCTTACCACAGTACGGTTTTGAGGACGTTTGGCTAGTAGTCATTGGACCTACCACAGTTTTTCATTTACTTACCGGCCAGTTCACAATCATTCTGGCTGGTTACGCTTACTTATAGTGTTTTTTTGTAAGTCGGTGCATGCAATTCTAGTTTATTCACAATCTAAAAGTCACATTTTTTAAACATAAAGATATATCCCTTTGGCTTTCAACACTTTTTCCCGATAAAACCGCGAGTCTTGACACAGTGCTGATTTAAATAAAATTACATAATTTTTACGACTTAAAAGTAGATTTTGAAGAAGATCAGATGGAATTAAATCTTTGGTATAAAATAATTTGCAATACGAGGTCCCAGGAAAGGCCAAAAATAGTTTTCAAAGCAGAAGATAGGCTAACTTTCTATACATCGCTTTGCTATTTAGCACTGCGATGTACTTTTTCAATACCACATCGATGTTTTCCATCATAAATTTCTGTGATGAGCAATTTTTGTTTGTGAGGCGTATCAATAACTTAATGCATTCATTTAGAAACTTCACACGACTACGCTTCATAGACCTTTTTGTTTAGGAACCTAACTTTGTACTTATTCAACGCAACGTTTAGGAAGTCAGCCATACGCTGCTGAATATACAATGTTGGACAAAGGCTTTTATATGCACCCTCTACTTTAAATCTATACAAATTTTATTATCCACTGAAAATCTTATTGATAAAGTTTTTATTGAATCTTTTTTTTCTAATCAAAACAAGCTAAAAAATTAATTTTTTAACACATAACAAAGTTATCAGGGAAAAACGCAAAATAAGTGGTGACAAGTCTACATATAGAATTAAGTTCCAAGATTGTTATAGCATATATGTATATTGATACAACGTAAGCACTTCACATACATGTACGGATAATGATACTGGAGAGACAGTCCTTGGCCGGTTATAAATCCGGGTCCTTCCGGTAACGTAAAACCGATTGAGGTGGGAATCATCCTTTTCTCCTTTTATAATATTTCTTGCTGTTCTAATATTGAATTCAGTAGTAATTTGGACACTTTAAAATTGAGTCGACAGTACAGTTCTTTGTAAAAACAACTTTAAAAACATTGGTTCCACAGAAAATAAGCCGCGTAGTGGCCCTCCGAGGAAACTGTTTCGTAGAGACATCAGTTTCATTCTCAAAGATGTGGACAAAAATCCAAAAGTTAGTGCTTCAAAATTAGACGAAAATGGTAGCGGGCACATTAGAAAAGCGTGTCCATCAAAGAGGAATTCGCAGAACTCTGAACAATAACGGTTTCCACAGTAGAATACCATGCAATTAGCCTTTAATTTCTGGAATACAACCGTAAATTTAGCTTGGAGTTCGCAAACAAGGGGATGGATTTTTGGCGAAAAGTTTTGTTTATAGATAAGTCAGAGTTTAAATACTGCACTTAATACGAAGAATTTAGTATCAACTGTCAAGCTTGGTGGCAGTTCCGTAAGAATTTGATGAGCTGTTGCGGTATCTGGAGTCGGAAAAACCATAAACTATTGTATAAATACAAATCTTTGCTGGAACATAATTTGAAACCTGCTGTGGATAATTTGGAGCTTGGTGCAGGTTGAAATTTACTATGCTGCTTTACTAGTTCATTTTTCAATTCTTAATCATTTTTGAAGAGCATTGCTTTTGCTTTTTATTGCCTTTCATGGGCACATGCATATGTAATTATGGCGCTAATTTTTTTACAAATAAAGTATTGTGAGGAAGTCTATAAATATTTACTTATGCTACTATATATATTAATATTGATGAGCGGATTTTATACAAAATCATTAATTTGTTATGTTCAGGAAATGAAATTTTAAACACATATAACAATTAGTCCTAATGAGAGAAACCGTTAATTTTCAAAAAAGAAAAAATCGGGAGTTCTCTGTTGCAAATGAAGCGAAATTACTCAAATTTAGTGCAAATCTTATTTTTTTCATTATTAGTATTTTTATTGCAACTAGTATAACATTACACGACATTTGCATTCTGGATGATACGAGTAATTCTGCGAATTTGTTCAGTTGTTGAGTGTTGTGCGCGGAATTCTGTGATTCTATGATATTGTTCAGGCGCTTTATCAAAAAATTTTGCAAATTTTTGATAAAATGTGCAATATTAATATTGGTCGATATAATGCTGCATCGTTTGGAGGCTTTCCTGGTTTTAGAATCATGATAACATCAGCTATTTTCCAATAAATTGGAAAGTATTGCAGCTTAAAGCAAGCGTTTATTGCGTTTGTTAGTTTTGTAATCATGTTTTGAGGACTTCAAACCCTGTAGATTTCTTCGGATTTAACTTTTGTATCTCGTCGCACATCTCATCTTCAGTTGTGGGTACTACATCGCCATCATTATCGCTGGCTATGCCATCATTATTAGGTGTTGGTGATGAGTCGCTGTTGGATTTAAAGATTTTTGCTAGATATGTTTGCTTTTTCTAGGTTTGTTTTCGCCCACCCGTTATTATCTACTTTGATTGCTGGATTATGGCTAGCTGGCTGTTGCAGCTTTTTGGTGCATTTGCATAGTGAGTAATTTGTGTCTCTTTTATTATTTAATTGCTGTACGTAGCGATTGATTTTTGTATTCTTTAATTTAAGATTTGAGATTTTTTGCTGCTTTATCAACGGCTGATCTTGTTTGATGCCATCTACGCCGCATTTTTCGCTTATTTTATATATTTTGTGCATTTGTGTCAAGAGGGAATTTTAATTAAAGAAGGTGTGTTCGACCAGGCAGAGTATTGTATTTCTCTTGTCAATTTTAAAACTTTGTTATCTACCTTTGTTGTTGAGTCTATTGGTAACGTATTGTCTTCAGATACTTCTAAAATTTTGCTGAAATAATCACAGTCGGGGAATGGACTAGTTAGTTTGAGAACTGAATCTCTTAACATTACTGTTTCGCTGCGAGTTAGATAGATTGGCGAGTGATCTGAATTCATGTCTAGCCCGTTTTCAGTATTAAAATATGCAGTGGAGACTTCTGATGATGAAAAAATCGATAAGGTCCGGGGTTTTTTGTGGATCAGATGGCCAATACGTTGGCATCCATGAAGATGCAGTGCTACAGTTTGTTTGTTGAAGCACCTTGAAGAGCTCCCTTCCTTTAGTGGCTGTTAGCTTAGATCTCCAATGTATATGTTTAGCATTAAAATCGCCGTAAAAACCATAATGGATTTTTTTTTTTCGACGCTCAATAAGATGGACATAATGATCGCATTTGATTTGGAGTCTTGGAGGGCTGTAAACAGCAGTCAATGTTAGATCACCTCTAGCATTAATTGAGATGGTGATGGCTTGGAATTCATTGATACTGACTTTTTCTTGCTGTTGTTGTTGCTGTTGTAGCAGCATAAACAATCCACATACTGGGAATGCAGCTGAAGTGACAGTCCTTGACCGGGTATAAATCCTGGTCGTTCCGGTTACGTAGAACCGACTTTTTCTTGCTCGTAGTGTTTGATATTACTTCTAATAATTACAACACTTCCACCTCGTGCACTGCTGCTTGGGTGAATAGCGTGGTAGGTTTTAAAGTTTTTGACTTTGAAACAAGTTTGATTAGTGAAATGCGTCTCAGTAATTAAACAAATCTCGATTTTTTCTGAATTGAGAATCATTTCCAATTCTTCCTGGTGCTTTGGGAGACCGTTCGGCATGTGTAATTGACTTTAAAAATTAAATTTTAAATTTAAGATTTTGCAACCTATGCTCAAGTAATTTGTTAAATTCTTGTTATTCTGATAATTTTTGCAATATTTTTGAAAGCATATTTTGTTCATGTGTAGTGACATTTTCGTTAATTTTAGCCACCTGTGAGTAGGTTTGTAGGTTGCTTGGTGCTGTAATTTGTCTTGCTTTATGCGATATTGTTTTTGTACTAGCTTCTTTTTTATTTTTTTCTATTCCTCTGGTTTCGCTCTCAGCGTCAGTGTTATTTTTCCACTGTCCGGTTTTCTTATCTCGATTTTTTTGTAATTCTTTGGGTACTATGCAACCTCTGTAGCTAGCAGGGTGTGCTTCTCCACAGTTGCAGCATTTTGGCAGTTGCTCCTTGATTTTGTGCAGTCGATTGTTTTGTGCTTCTGTGCACACTTGACGCAGCGTGGCTGCTTGCCGCAATAGTTTTGAGTGTGTCCGTAGGACTGACATGATTTGCATTGAGGTATTGTTTGTTTAACCTTAACCGCTTCAATTTTGACAATCGCATATAACATTGTTTTTATTTCAAATTTTTTTTAATATCTTCAGTTGATTCGAATATGTATGAGTAGAAACATATCTAATGCCTCCTTCGTTTTCCTATTTAGTTTTTTCACTGCATTAATGATTTTTGAGCCTTGTTTTTTAAGATGTAGTATGATTTCAGTAGGATCGCATGAATGATGAAGATTTTTTGCTAAAACTTTTATTGGCCTTCTTTGCTTGGTTTCATAAGTGTACCAAGAAATGTTTTGTGTTGATAGCGAATTTGTAGTCTTTCTATAATAAACTGGATGAAATGTATTTATTTTATAAATCTTATTGTTTAGAAGTTTAATAGAGAACGCATTGCTAGACCCATTTTTTACTCGGTTGAACAGTTTTTCGTACTCACATTCTGCTGTTATCATAATTGGTGCGAACCTGGGGCTGTTTTATCATCTTTTTGTGTTTTATTGTTAGCTATTGCTGTACTCAAATTTTTTTAGATGGACGCTTTTTTAAAATCCAGTCCGTCTCTCGATATAGTTCTTCTTCATCGGTTTCACCGAGGTCAAGTTTTATTTTGTTGGTTTTACTAGTGAATACAGTTCATGCTTTTAGTTTAGCGTTTTCTATTTTCAGGTGTTGTAGCTCATTATTGAATTCAACACAAATTTTCTGGTTTTTTTAATGGAGTTCCACCTCTAAGTCTTCATCATCAACATTGTTGGCTGGACAACCCTGCTGTAGCATATGCCTCCAATTGTCTCTTGCTTCGTGCCAGTGTCCTCCAGTGTCAGAGTTCGAGTGCTCTTAAATGACCACCAATTGTTGTAACATAACAACAAATTAGGCAACAAAGGTGAGCAAACAAAACAAAAAAGGTGATATGTACACGAGAAGTCCATCAACAAGTGCTGTGCCAGTTTAACGACCTATAGGCTAGATTTACTGCGTCGTCGTTTTGGTGAGCAAGTCTCTCGTTTCGGACCAGTGGATTGAAACTTTGATTGCGGCATTGGAGGCCAACGTTACTAAAGTTATTCACGATATACCGACCAAAGTCAGCCAGCCAGTCATTCTAAATTGGTGTTTACGGATGACCGAATCACGGCGCACTTGCAGCCAACATTTAAAAGAAATTACTTTTAAAAAATAAATGTCATGAATGATTCCACACAAAATTAATAAAGATTACCCAATAATTTTGAGTTTTCGTTGTTTTATTTCAATTTAAAATCCGATACATCTAAATTAATGTAATGTAATGATCTCCGACGGCCGCCGTAGCCGAGTACGTTGGCGCGTGGCTACCCCTCGGAATTCAGAAAGAACGTAGGTTCGAATCTCGGTGGAACACCAAAATTAAGAAAACGGTTTTTTTCTCATACCGGTCGCCCCTCGACAGTCAATGGCAAACCTCCGAATGTATTTTTGCTATGAAAAAGATCCTCCCAAAATAAAACTATCTGCTGTTCGGAGTCGGCTTGAAACTGTAGGCCCCTCCATTTGTGGAACAGTATCAAGACGCACACCGCAAATAAGAGGAGGAGCTCAGCCAAACACCCAAAAACGGTGTACGCGCCAATTATTTATATATATAATGATCCCCGATCCCAAATCCTGGAAAAGACCCATGAAAAGTAAGTCGACACCCATCATCTCTTTGTCGACTATAAAGCTGCGTTCGATAGCCCGATAAGGGATTGCCTGTACGCCACCATGTCTGAGTTCGGTATACCAGCGAAGCTCATACGGCTTTGCAGAATGACGTTGAGCAACACAACCAGCTCTGTCAAGGTAGGAAATAACCTCTCCGAGCCATTCAGTACCGTTCAAGGTTTCAGACAAGGCGATCCAATGTCATGGAAGGGGTGCTCCGAAAAGCGGTCGTGTATCGTAATGGCACTATTTTCTACAAATGTGTCCAGCTCCTTGCGTACGCCGATGACATTGACATTATCGGCCGCTGTAAACGAGATGTCACCGCTGCGTTTTCTGCTATCGAGAAGGAATCATCACGAGTGGGTCTGGCGGTGATCGAGGGTAAAACGAAGTATGTGCTGTCTACAACGCGGAACACACAAGAACGCACGTCATTGCGGACAACTATACTTTCAAAGTTGTGCCAGAATTTATTTATCTTGGCACCGCCGTTAACAGCAACAACGATATCAGCCTGGAGATCAAACGGAGAATCACTCTTACTAATAGGTGTTACTATGGGCTAAGTAAGCAATTGAGTAGTCGAGCCCTCTCTCGCATGACCAAACTGACACTTTACAAGACGCTCATCATACCCGTGTTGCTTTATGGCGCAGAGGCATGGGTAGTGTCACAAAGCGATGCAGCCGCTCTTGGGGTGTTCGAGAGAAAAGTGCTTCGTAAGATCTTCGGTCCTGTGCGCGTTGGCGAAGACTACCGTTCAAGAATGAACCACGAGCTGTATGAGCTCTACGCCGAAATTGACGTAGTTCAACGCATCGCCATCCAACGCCTGCGTTGGCTAGGGCAGGGCATGTCGTGCGTATGGATGAAGAAACTCCAGCAAAGAAGGTGTTCGAGGGCGAAGTCCAAGGGAGCCGACGCAGAGGAAGACCATTGCTCCGGTGGAAAGACCAGGTGGAGGAAACCCTATGCTCGCTTGGTGTACAGAATTGGAGAAGGCACGCGCGGAGCAGAGGCGCCTAGAGAGAGCTAGTGAGGTCGGCCGTAACTCGGTAACGGGTTGTTATGGCCACCTAAGTAAGTAAGTAATGATCCCCAACGTGAATTTTTAAGAACCTTATTTTCCTTTGGATATAATATATACTGAATATTGTTGGATGCTACCTCGGCTGCATTCTCAGGGCAGACGGCGAAGCAGATGGAGATTTCAACTACAGGCTAAACAAAGCAAAGGCAGCGGGCGAATGTATAGAGTATGGGCGAGTTCGCGAATCTCAAAGCGTACTAAACTGCGAATATTCAGCTCCTGCGTGAAGTCAGTATTGGCGAAACAAGGCTATGAGGAATGAGGCTTAAGTGGTGGTTTGACGCCCATATCATGGGGACCAATCCAACATGAACTAAGAGGGAATCTCCATATGGGGATTGGCTAGCCATCCATCCGCTTTACAGCGAAATTGGTGGCCCTCCAATCACCATGCGAAGATCACCGTACGGACGAAGATCCCTTGTTATTCCTAAGTCCCCGTCATCCCATTCTTTCCTCTTCTTGCCTCTAAAAACGGTATGCAACGCACGGGTGCTATAGTCCGCGAAGACTCGGGCCTGGAAAGTGTTGCAAGCGTAAATACTAATGAAGAAGAAGTTTTACTTCGCTCTCCGGCGAAGCTTGATGGTGCCAGTTCTGTGAGTAAGAAAGGGCCTAGAGCTGAGCCAACCAAGCAGGAAATGCAAGCGAAAGCTGGCCGCGGTCAAAATCAATGCATGACCAATTTGACGAAAGCTGAAGCGGAACGATTGGCATGGGCTAAAAAGGAAGTCGAAAGGGGCCTGCTCACTTTGCAAATCGCGCTGGGTGTGCTGCATCATACCCGGAGTTCGCCAATAAGTTTGAGGATAGACTGGCCGAAAAAAGGCAACGATCGACCGTAAGCAAATGTACGGGTTAAAGAAGCTGTGAAGAAGCTTCAAGGCCTATGGGAAGGTGCCGCTTTTGAAATAGTGAATAGCAGCTGTGTACCGTCGATACCATATGCAAAGGTGTTAATACCGCGCACGATAAGCCCGGAGCATGCTCTGCGTCTGCTACAAATGCAAACAAGAACAAAGCTGTACCTACCGACGACAGGAAGGTGTTGAAAGTGGCTAAATCAGCGAACGCCAGAACTACATCCTCCAGATAAATAAAACGGCGGAGGACATCTTGTACAAACGATTTGGGAAAACGGTGTGGGGCATTGGAAGCGTTTTCCTTTCGTCTCAAAATCGCAACCCAACGGATAAAAACGAAAACACGCTCAAAACTGGGGAGGTGGAGAAGGATATCGGCATTGAAGACATCCTCGAAACCTCTCTTAACATATTGGACGAGGAGGTGGGTGAGCTGGAGCAGGTATTCAACCCCGTGAATGAACCAACGCTGAAGGTCCTTCAAATTAACCTTCATAAAAGCAAGGTAGCCTCAGTTGAGCTCCTTCTAAATTGAGAGGGGATCAACTACGACGTGGCTTTAGTCCAGGAACAATGGATCAATTCGGCAAACTTGGTACCTGGACTGGACTCTCCAAATCATAACACATACTTCCCGAGCTTTACGAACAGGGTATTGATTAATGGTTAATGGTAGTAATTGTAGGGTTAAGGTATCCGCCTTTAGCGCTGCGACCATATTGATCTATTGTGCACCCTGTGCTGTCTATTGACTGTTAAGTATGCTTATGAATTGTACCAGCTCCTTCTGAGGGAGTGATTGAAGGTCTTCATCTATAAGCATGAACTTGTTTAAAAACTTTTTCCTTCTATGCGTCATTCCCGGACATTCGATGATGAGATGTTCTATAGACTCCTCATCTTCGCAGCAAAATCTGCAGATGCTGGTGTTAGTTATGCCTAATTTATGTATGTTGCAGGTGAAGTGACCCGTGAGGGCGCCTGTGAGAGTGCGAATGCTCTTTTTGTTTAACGTGAGGGCCATGTTAGCTCTTTTAGCGGTGAAACTTAAGAACTTTTTGGAGTGTCTAAGACACTCTACGTTGTTCCAATGCTGGTTTATTAGAGTTTTGGCCCAGTATTTTAGTTTTTGATTTAGGCTGTTTTTGTTAAATCCAAACATGGGACTAGGTCCGATATAATTTATATCTGCCCCTTTTTTTTGGCTTGAAAGTCTGCCTTTTCGTTGCCGTTAATGAGACATTGTTTTTGGATGACAGGTTATTGAGTGCCTTGTGGCATTCTAAGAGAGTTTTTGAGTTGTAGGTATAGCTATCTAAAGCTTTTAGAACTGATTGGCTGTCCGAGAGTATTCTAATCTTTACTCTCTCGTGGTTTCTACGTTGCATGATGTTTGCTGCTTCCATTATTGCGTATAATTCCGCTTGGAAGATGGTGGTGTCCCTGGTGAGAGTGAATGATTTGTGGGTTCTGGGTCCCACTACTCCTGCTCCTACACCATAAGGGGTTTTTGATCCATCAGTGTACCATTTTTGTGAATCATCATTCATCCATTTTGGGTTTGTTTTCCACTCGATCCTCTCAGGAAAGGTAACTGTGTATCCTTTTGTGAAACAGAGAGTTGGGTCAATGTGGTCTGAAACTTGAGCCTTGGTTATGGTGTTTTTGATTTTATTTAGGATACTTAGGTGACCGGTGAGGTTACCTAATTTGAAATTTTCTTTCATGTGTAGCATGAGTGCTTGCGTAGCTGCTTCCTCTTGGATTGCTATATGAAGTGGTGGGAGATTTAGTACTTCCATGCCAGCTGTTGGGGTAGATCTCATAGCCCCTGTGATGCATAGGCAAGCAAGCCTTTGTACTTTTCCCAGTTTGGTTATAGCTGTTTTTTGAATAGATTTGCTGCACCATACTAGTGCCCCATACAGTATGATTGGTCTAACCATTTGGGTGTATATCCAGAGGGCCATACTAGGGTTGAGGCCCCAGGATCTCGTGGCTTTTTTTGTTATATTATTTATATGTGATTCCCAAGTGAGCTTTTTATCTAAGGTTAAACCTAGATAATTGACCTCTTCCTTCAGTTCTATCACTGTTTTATTTATTTTCAATATAGGAAACTCCAACTTTCTTTTTCTTGTGAAGGGGATAATTGTGATTTTGTTAGGGTTGATCGGGGCTGTCCTTTTTACACCTTTCTCATGCTGTGTTCAAGGCATTTTGCATTAAGTCTGTTAGTGTCCTTTCATGATTGCCTTTTATTATAACAGATATGTCATCTGCATAACCAATGGTTATAAATCCCTTATTGTTTTGGTGCAGCACAAGTCATCAACTAGTAGGGAGCATAGCAGTGGAGAAAGAATTCTTCCTTGCGGACATCGTTTTACTGTTGTTACATTAAGTTCAGCTTGGCCTAACGAGGCTTTAATAATTCTCTGATTAAGCATTTGGCTTATCCAATGTGTTAGTATAGAGTTTGCACCTCTTTTCTCGAGTGCTGTTTCCATGGATTTGTAATTTGCATTGTCGAAGGCTCCCTCTATGTCCATAAAGGAACAGAGGGCTATTTCTTTTTGATTTAGAGCCTTTTCTATATTGACAACGAGTGTGTGCAGTGCTGTGACTGTGGATTTTCCTTTTTGGTAAGCAAATTGCAGCTTATGGAGGGGTTTTTTTAAGATTACTTCTTCTCTTAGATGGTATTCAAGTAGTTTTTCCATTGTCTTTAACATAAACGATGATAGACTGATTGGTGTGTAAGATTTTGGAGATTCAGGGGGGTTTGTTACCTCCCTTAGGAATAAATATTACCTTCACTTTCCTCCATATCTTTTGAATGTATTCCAATATTAGACTAGCTCTGAAGATTTTCACCATGACTCGGATCAGTTCCACAGTGTCTTTGGATAGAAGTGCTGGGAATATTCCATCAAGGCCTGGTGATTTAAAGGGTTTAAAGGAGTTAATTGCCCACTCTACCCTTTCAAAATTTATGATTTTGTTGACAAATGAGACCGTCGATCTCCGTTGATGGTGAGTTACCATGTCTACACTATTATCGATTGATAAGTCATGACGTTTACAATCTGGGAAGTGAGTCTTTAGAAGAAGCTCTAGTGTTTCTAAGAACGTGTTGGTAATAGTACCGTTTGGACCTTTTAGTATACCTATGGGACTTGAGTCACCTTTGGATAGTGATTTTTGAACAGGGTAAGAGCAGTAATACTTGCTAAGAAAAGTGTATGTTCCTACTTTAATACCAATCTCTCCGCAGATTACCTGACGGTGGTGACTATTCAGAGCTGCAGAAATAAAATATTACTTCGTGGGTCCCGCTATATATCACACGACAAGGAAGCACCGCCGTATGAGCTTCATAGGCTGGTTAAGGAAAGCGAGCGAAAGAAGCTAGCTCTAATTATAGGCTTCGATTCTAACTCTCATCACACTCTCTGGGAGAGCTCTGGCACAAACCATAGAGGTGAGTACCTACTTAACTTTATTTTACAAACTAGCTAAAGAGCAAAACCTTAAAAAATCCTAGAAATAAAAATTGGGACCTGTTTGGGAAAGTTCTATTGCAAAAACCATTGAGACGTTGCAGGTTCTATGCCACCTAATAAAATGGATTTAAGGCCAAAAAATCCAGTTGGTTAGTCAATGCATCACGAAGGAGCAAAGTGGACAATTCGTGATATATTTACCCCGAAGATGCGCCGCTATTAACCAATCCAAATGATCAACAATTACTCTGTTCACTATACAGGGCTAGTTTACTGACAGGACTGTTGCCACCTTCATAAGCTCCCGATCAGTGAATGTCGTAATCGGAGTCCAATCACCACCTATTGCAGATGAAGAGCTCCAGCTTCCCCGTGAGACCCACGTAACACTGGCACAATTACGTTCTGGATATTGTAGCAGGTTAAACTCCTACTTATCCAGAATTGACACCGACATACCTAACTTATGTTCGGCATAAGAAGGCACCCCGCACGACACTAACCACGACAGTCGGTTCTACGTTACCGGAACGACCCGGATTTATATCCGGCCAAGGACTGTCACTTCAGCAGCATGCCCCATATATGTATGGTGATGATTATGCAGCTACAACAACAACACTAACAACCTTTTCACATGCTCTTTGAAACCCACTCATCTAACACCCCTCTCCCTCTGGACCCAACCTGTCGAAACAGCATGATTTCAGGACCTACCTTTAGATGAACCTGACGAAGACGACCGATGATATACTCTACACTGACGGGGCGTCTCTTACTGCTACAACAACAACAACAACATCAACAATTCTTAGGCCGGTTCTACGTCACCGGAATGACTTGGGTTTTTCCCGACCAAGGGCTGCCGTCCCAGAAAACTAACCCTGTCTAGTGTACCATTTCTCACCCCTCTTCTACCGTCACAGGAGCAATCCTATGCATCAAGTTTCTTGCAAATACTTCCCTTTAGGGCTGGTACTGAATTCAATCCTGGACCAGAGGTATTCTATTCCTGTGTCTGCTAAAAACGGCTCTACCCGAGCTCCACCTCGGTTAGGTGTGACAAGTGCATAGGGTGAAGCCACCTTAAGACCTGTTCAGGTCCTAAGTAACACGGTTAGGTTAGGTTGGAACGGCTGCCCAAGGAATGAGCACACTTGGATGCAGATAAAGGGATTCGTCCTTTGGGATCCCATTATGAAGGAGGTGAGCTGAAAGAGAAAAACCAATGGTCTGCAAGGAGAAGGCGATGGTGGCATGGTTAGGAGGGTGGGTTGAGAGTGTGTGGATTACGAACGATGAAATTCATTGGAGTTTTAATGTCCACGCCAGCTATATCAACAGGGGTAGCAAAGAAGTAAGATCCAAGATTCCTGGATCTTAACCCTGCCAGAGCAGGGCAGCTAAGGAGAATGTGCTGAGATGATTTCACCTCATCCTCCAAACATCCAGAGCAAAAAGGACTCGAGGTAATTCCAAATCTCACAGCATGCATTCCTTTATTATTTCTTTATTAGTTATATATAACTTTTTACATTTATAATTCATTTTACATTATTATTTTACATGATATAAAATTCCAAATTCATTTAATTTATATTTAATTTTATAAAATCCACTACAAGTTTTCTAAAGTGAAGCAAATTATTTTCATTTTTTATTACATCAGGTAAAGTGTTGAATAATTTTAAGCCATTATACATTATTGAATTCTGAGTGCTTCTCTTATTAAATCTTCCTAATCCGAAGTCATTTGCTCTTCTCAAATTATAAGGTTGAATATCTCTGACATAGACGAGCCCATCTTGTAGGTACTCAGGAAACATACTGTGCTTTACATTGAACACAAAAACTAGGACTCTTAACGCCAAACGTTGCTTTACATTCAACCACATTAACATTTGTAACATAGAAGACGTTGATGTTTATATATTGCACTTGATTATTACACGCATTGCTTTATTTTGCAAAACTTGAAGTCTTTTTTAATATCATTATTGCACATATAAAGAATAGTTGCACAGTAATCAAAATATGGCAATATGATTGTGTGAATCATTACTGCATTATCAAAACTCAGTCTTTTTCTCATTCTGCTCAAAAATCCCATCTTTTTACTAATTTTATTGCATATATAGCCAGGATGTTCATTGAAATTTAATTGTTTGTCGATTATGACTCCTAAGTATTTTATTGTGCTAACTTCACCTAAGTTTTCACAACCAATTTGTAATCGCATATTTTCATTCGAATTGAGAACCATGAATTTAGTTTTATCGGTATTTAGCTTTAATTTATTCATGCAGAGCCATATTTCTAGATTTTTAAAGTCCTCTTGTACCTTGTTATGGATATCACTTAGATTTTTATCAACTATGTATAGCAAGGTGTCATCAGCAAACAAAGCAATATTACACCACTTTAACACCGTATTTATTTCATTGATATATAGCAAAAAGAGATCCACTCCTAACGTTGAACCTTGAGGCACTCCAATATCTACATGTTCCTCTTGAGAAGTAAATTCCATAATTTTTGTTTGCTGCGACCTTCCACAAAGATAGGATTCAAACCATTTCTTTTCAACACCTCTGACTCCATAGCCTTCCAATTTCTGAATAAGGATCCCGCAATCAATTGTCTCAAAAGCTCTTTTAAAATCAAGGAATATCGCAAGTACTTTGTCTCCAACATCAATCCTCTTTTTCCATTCGTGAATTATCCAAATTAAGGCCGTCTCACAAGAATGACCCTTTCTAAAACCAGATTGTTGCCGAATTATAATATTATTGTCTTGTACGAATTTTGTGAGCTGCTTACTAACCACCTTTTCAATTACTTTTTCTAAAGTTGGCAACATATTTATTGGTCTATATTCTACAGCTGTTTTTGGATTTGACACTTTTGGAACTAGAATCACTATTGATTTTTTTAAAGTTTTCGGGAATGAACCTTCGGTCATCGACTTAGAATGCAGAATTTCATTTCTACGATTATCGATATTTTCCAATAATATTTTTGCACTAAGGCCAAACAAGTCTTTTTTTCTGTTCATTCTTTTGAGGATATCTTTTAAATTTCTGAACGTTAGCAGTTCGAAATGAAAATTGTTTTCAACAGGACAAATGTTTGACAAATATGGTACATTTACAATAGATCAATTTAACTCCATTACACTATCGACGAAAAACTTATTTAAATAGTTCACTATAACACTCTGATCTTTTTCTATTACATCATTTATAACCAGACAATGTATGTCATTGCGATTGTCCCCTAAAACTAGACTTTTTATTGCACGCCACAGTCCCTTTTGATCACCACCATTCGAGGCTACTTTATATTGCACATATTTATTTTTCGTACTATTATATATATTCGCGCATAGTGTCCTGTAAGAAAGCCCACGAGACTCGAGAGCTGATATTTTGTTAACCCCAGAGGCTCGCGAGCGCCCCCGGTCCACACGTGGCCAGAAAGATTTCGCGACCGTACAAGTTTGTGTACTTGCTCAACGCTCGATGAGTTGGCGCGAGGCCCATATTTCCAGGAGCAGACCGCAGGTAGTCAGGGGGATCCCACGGTATGTGGCTACGTGTTGCTACCGCCACCAGGAGCCTCTAGCCTCAACGGCTACTACATCCTCTAATGTGCCGGCACTACCGACCGCCGCCACAAATCACACCTCAACGATAAAGAGCTTATCGGCGCAACACAACTCCAGCAACCCCAGTGCGGGAACAAACCAGCAGCTCTTGGTCCCCCGCATAGTCTGCTCCGTGTATCAAATGCAATTCCTGCAATGGCTGGTACCACTTTCGCCCCCTGTGGCACGGCCGCCTACCACAATCATGCCGCAACATTAACAGCGGAACGCACAGCAGGTCCAACGCAGACAACCTTACGTGTCTCACACCCCGCGTTACGGCAGTCCTCCCGAAGAGCTTCAAGTTTTTTCAATTCAACTGTAACGGATGTACAAGCAAGATAGATGAGGTAATCTACATTCCCATGGCAGCCGGTTCTACGTTACCGGAATGACTCGGGTTTTTATTCCCGACCAAGGGCTGCCGCCCCAGTACACTAGCCCTGTCTAGTGCACCGTATTTTACCCTAAACCTTTCGTCACAGGAGCAACTCATTGCAGACGGTTTGCTCCAAATACTTCTCTTCCGGGCTGGCGTCGAACCCAACCCCGGACCTGAAGTATTTTACTGCTGCATTTGCCACAAACGGCTCCACCCGAACTCCACCTCGGTTAGGTGTAACCAGTGCAACGGGTGGTGCCATCTTAAGACCTGTTCAGGCCTTAAGACTCACAGGGAGTGGTCCACAAGGTATGTGGCCACGTGTTGCTCCCGCCCACAGGCGGTCACCGCCTCTACGGCTACACTGCCCTCAGTGCCGGCACATCACACTGCCGTCACTAACAACACCTCAACGGCCAGGAGCCCCCAAGAGCAACACGACTCCCTCTCCAACCCACAACCCTCCTGCTCCTACCCCAGTGCGGGGACAAACCAGCAGCTCTTGGTCCCCCGCATAGTCTGCTCCGTGTGCCAGACCGTAGTACCTCGGAACCTGACAACTGTCCAATGCAGTTCTTGCAGTGGCTGGTGTCACTTTCGGAGGTGCTCCGGCCTGCACACCACCCGTGAGTGGACACGCGACTATGTTGCCCCCTGCTGCAGAGCTCTGCACCCGCAACCGCCCCCCGTGGCGCGGCCACCCGACAACATCAGGCCACTCCCCATTTTGCGGAACGCACAGCAGGACCAACGCAGACAACATCACGCATCCCTCACCCCCCGAATTACGACGACCCTCCCGCGAAGCTTCAAGCTTTTGCAACTGAACTGCAACGGACTAACGAGTAAGATTGACGAGATAGTCGACTTCATGAGTCGGTTCGGAATTAAGATAGCTGCGGCCCAAGAGACAAAACTGCACACTAGCTCCCCCCTGATTACCAGGGACGGCTATAACGTGCACCGAAAGGACCGCGAGCGAGGCAATGGTGGTGGCCTAGCGTTCATAGTACACCATTCAGTGCAGTATCGTCTTATTGATGAAAGCATCGACCGCAGGGACAGCACCTTAGAACGTCAAGGTATAGCTGTCCGGTCAGGCGATGCCGAGCTCGAAATTTATAATATTTACATACCCCCTGTCACCTGCTGCCCGGCAGGATATCTCCCCGATATTGGTGCGCTCATCAGGGGAGAAAAGCGATTGGTAGTAGGTGACTTTAACGCGCATCACGATCTTTGGCATTCAAGCCTGCCAAATGATCGTAGGGGACAGCTATTGGCAGAGCAGATAGACGATTCGACGTTCAGCACTGTAAACGACGACGCCCCCACTAGGGTAGTGGGCAATTGTAGCAGCTCGCCTGACATAACAATTGCTAGCGCTGAACTGATAAATAGCATAACCTGGCGACCTATGCTATCGCTTGCATCAGACCACTTGCCCATTATCATCTCGATCGAGAGACCCGCCGATTTTGTTTCCGCGGATCACCGGTCATATATCAACTTTAACAAAGCTGATTGGACCAGATTCGCGGAATTTACTGAGAACATCTTCGCAGCCCTACCCACTCCCACCGATGTGCGCGCAGGCGAACGCGCATTCCGCAAGGCGATTACAGCCGCCGCGGCTCGCTTCATACCTGCTGGACGGATCCGGGAATTACGTCCCAATTTCCCAGCCGAAGCAGCTGTTATGGCAAACGAGCGTGACCGTCTACGCCAGGCCGATCCCGGGGATCCTCGTATCAAGGATCTCAATTTGGCGATCCGGCAACTGGTCACCCAACATAAGCGGATCAAATGGGTAGAGCATCTGAAGTCCTGTAACTTCACCTCTGGTGTGAGCAAGCTCTGGTCCACCGTAAGGTCCCTGTCGAACCCGACGAAGCACAACGACAAGGTGGATATCACCTTCAACGGTCGTATTTCGTCGGACCCGAAGAGATGCGCGAGCTACTTTAGCCGGCAATTTATATTGCATCCTCCGGTCGACAGATCCAAACGTCGTGCCACCAGACGGTTGCACAAATTGCCCTACAACAGTGCACCGCTTGCTTTCACCAGCGACGAGGTTCAGGGGGCCATCAAACACATGAAACCATCAAAAGCCATTGGCCCCGACGGACTAAACATGCTGATGCTGAAAAAGCTGGGTCCATTGGGAGTAGAATATCTCACAAAGGTCTTCAACCTGTCTATGGCTACTCTCATCATTCCTGATAAGTGGAAATTAGGGAGAGTGGTCCCACTGCTGAAGCCTGGGAAACCCGCCAACCAAGGGGAGTCTTATCGTCCGATAACTCTCCTTTCCCCAGTATTGAAGACACTTGAGGCCCTTCTACTCCCACTCCTCACTCAACACCTGACTCCAGCCCCACACCAGCATGGTTTCCGTAGAGTGCACAGTACCACCACAGCACTCACCGTCATAAACACCCAGGTAAACCGCGGACTTAACCAAAACCGCCCCTGCGAGAGGACTGTCCTAGTAGCGTTGGACCTACAAAAGGCTTTCGACACAGTCAGCCACGCCACGCTACTAGATGACATTTTACAGTCGACACTCCCGCCAGGGCTGAAGAGGTGGACCGCGAACTACCTGAGTGGTCGTCACTCGTCGGTAGTATTTCGAGACCAAACCTCAAAACAGAGAAAAATAAAGCAAGGAGTACCGCAGGGTGGTGTCCTTTCACCCTTGCTTTTTAATTTCTATATTTCGAAACTCCCCCAGCCACCAGAGGGAGTCTCACTGGTCTCATATGCCGACGACTGCACGATAATGGCGTCGGGCAATGACATTGATGGCCTATGCTCAAAAGTAAACGACTACCTCGCCCGCCTTTCTCGCTTCTTCACTGCGAGAAACTTAAAACTTTCTCCCACTAAATCCACGGCGACCCTTTTTACCACCTGGACAAAGGAGGTCAAGCTGCCACTTCAGGTACACGTCGACGATACCCCAATTCCGACGATAAACAACCCCAGAATTTTGGGAGTCACCTTTGACAGCTTGCTCTCCTTCTCGGCGCACACAACCGCTTTTGCAACGAGAGTACAGAATCGCAACAAGGTCAAAGGAATGTTGCTGTCGACTTTCAAAGCAATAGGCCGACCGGTTCTGAACTATGCCGCGCCTGTCTGGTCGCCTGGAACCAGTGATACGCAGTGGACGAAGCTTCAGACCTGCCAGAATACTGCCATCAGGACCGCGACAGGATGTCTCCTGATGTCCCCTATCCACCATTTACATGACGAGGCGCACATGCTCCCGGTTAAGGAGCATAACAAAATGCTCGGCAAGCAGTTTCTGCTTGGGTGTCACCGTAGGCCTCACCCATGCAGACACCTGCTCGAGCCTGAGCCACCTCCCAGGCACATCAGGAGACACTTCCTCAACTACGTGGACGAGATCCAGGACAAAACGGACAGACCTCTCCAGGATCAGACAGTATACAGACAGGCTATTAACGACATTCATCGGGAGACACTTACCACCTTCCTAAGCTCCCGACCCCCGAATGCCGTTATCGGAGTCCAGCCACCACCCATTGCAGACGAAGAGCTCCAGCTTCCTCGAGAGTCCCGTGTAATCTTGGCACAATTACGTTCTGGATATTGTAGCAGGTTAAACTCCTACCTATCCAGAATCGACCCCGACATACTAAACATATGTCCTGCATGTGAAGGTACCCCGCACGACACTAACCACCTCTTCACATGCCCCATCAAACCCACTCATCTAATACCTCTCTCCCTCTGGACCCAACCCGTCGAAACTGCCAGTTTCCTGGGCCTACCGTTAGATGAGCTAGACGAAGACGACCGGTAATTTACACTACACTGTCAGGGCAAAGATACTGCTACAACAACAACAACAAGGTAATCGACTTTTTGAGCCAACACAGAGTCCCAATAGCTGTCCAAGATAACCAAGGATGGCTATAACGTACACAAACAAGAGCGTAAGCAAGACAGTGGCGATGACCTTACGTTCATAGTCCACCTTAGCATGTCAGCTAGAATGTCGAGGTATAGTTGTCCGGCCAAGCGATACCGAGCTCGAAATTTATAATATAATATATGCTCTTTGTCACCTGCTGCCCGGCAGAATATCACCCTGATATTGATGCGCTCATCAGAGGTGAAAAGCGATTGGTTGTGAGTGACTCTAATTCGCATCACGATCTTTGGCATTCAAGCCTACCAAACGAACGTAGGGCAGTGCAGACCTACCAGGGTAGTGGGCAATTACAGCAGCTCGCCTGTCGTAACAATTGCTAGCGCTGATCTGAAGATTCGGCAACTGGTCACCCAACATAAACGGACCAAATGGGTAGAGCACCTGAAAACCTGTAACTTCACCACGGGTGTGAGTAAGCTCTGGTCCACCGTAAGGTCTCTAAGCTCGACGAAGCTCAACGATAAGGTGGATATCACCTTCAACGGTTGCACTTCGTCGGACCCGAAGAGATGCGCGAGCTATTTTAGCCGGCAATTCATACTGCATCCTCCGGTCGACAGATCCAAGCGTCGTGCCACCAGACGGCTGCAGAGTGGAAATCAGGAAGAGTGGTCCCATTAGTAGCTGTTGCCTTTGTCCTTCCAAAAGTAATAGATTACTGAGAGCAGTGAGAGCAATGTCGGAGTGTGGAAGATGCCGAAAAGGAATCAGAGGAGAAACAGGTGTTTATGATGTCCTAAAAGAAATGTTCAACGTAACAGAGACCAACAAAGTCAACATAAAAGAACAAAAAGTGATATTGAGAAACTATTACGTGAGCATAACAAACAAATTAAACTGTTGGTGAATAGCATTAAAAAATTATTGAATTATGCAAGCAGAAAAATGAACTTATAAGTGAAGTTTTGAAGGCAACAAACCAAAATAAAGAGAAAAATAGTATGGGTGTATCATATGCAAATGCTTTAAAAGGTATACCTTATATTATTGTTAAGGTGAAAATTGATAGTGTTATAGAGAAAGAAAAAATTAAATCAGCTTTAACCAACAATCTCAATAAAGTGTATGATATCACAGAAGAAAAATGAATAGTCCAAAGTCAGTCAAGGGAACTAAATATTGTTTGGAACCGCTGTCCCGTCTATGATGGGCAAACAGTAAACAGATGCTACAAGTGTTTGGGTTTCAACCATGGCTCTAATAACTGCAGCAAAAAAATTAATGTGTAGCAAATGTATTGGGGAGCACAAATCAGAGAACTGCGATGAGAGTAGTCCAAAACCAATTTGTTGTAACTGTTGTGATGCCAACAAAGATTTAGGGCTGAATCTTGACACCGAACACCATGCATTTAGTCGGGAGTATCCGGTCTACATTAGACGACTTAAACTTGAAAAGCAAAGGGTAGGATGTTAGCAACTAAAATCGAACAGAGGGCAACACAATTATTTAAGTGCGTATATCTTAATATAAATAGTATTATAGCTAATAAAGATAAACTCAAAGGCTTATTGATACTGTTGACCCGGATATAGTTCTATGTTCTGAAATATGTACAACATATGAAATAAACAATTCCGAATTAAAGTTCCCAAAGTATCAATTACTAAGGTGCGATTCATACAGTAGACATACAGGGTGACAAAAAATAAGTGTATACAACATTTCTTAATGAAAAAAATTTATCATTGATAGTAGCTCAAAGCAAATTGCTAAATTTTAATAGACAATGTTTGAGTAACATTATATTCAGCCAATTTCGAAGTGGCCACCTTTAGCACGAATACACAAGCTCAAACGTTTCAAAAAATGTTGGGCTATAGGCCGTAGTTCGTCTACCGTTATGCGATCACACTCTCGACGCAACGCTTGCTTCAGGGACTCCAAAGTTTTGTGGCGTTTTGCACAGGCCCATGCTTCCAAAATCGACCATACGCTGTAATCTAACGGATTCAGATCCGGTGAGCAGGGTGACCATTCTTGGGAAGTAATGAAAGAGGGGAAATTGGCTTTGCAGCACTCTTGGGTTGTTTTTGCTCTGTGGGCTGGACAAGGGAAGAAAAACTGCTTCTAATACGGTAAACTTGTTTTTATTGATTTTGACTCCTTGGTCTATGAAAATCAGAGAAGTCTTGCCACTGGCGCAAATTCCACCCCATACCATGACAGATCACGGATTTTGATGATGTTCAACAATGGACGAAGGTCCAGAGGCTACTGTAGATTAATTTCTGTCGTTTTGATGATTGTGAGCTTGTTCAACGGTAAACAGCTTCTCATCAGTAAAACCAATTTTTCCCAGCCCGTACCTGCTGCCCGACGTTGGAGCGAGCGACATCTTTCGAGTCTTACTTTCTTTTTTTCATCCGTGAGCAGCTGGCATTTTCGTAGTTTATAAGGTTTGAGTCCAAGGTCTTTTTTTGCTATAAGGCGAACTGATTCACGATTGATGTCTGTCTCACGAGCAATTTTCCTCAACGAGACCATAGAATTTCTTTGAACTCTTTTTTTGCTGATTTTTCGGTTGTTGGAAGTGTTAACAGCATCTTCTTCCAGGATGGCCACCTTCATTTCCAAGCTCCTTAAATCGTTTGATTGCACGAGAAACCAATGAACGTGCAATTCCAAGCTTCCGCGCTATCTCGCAGTTGCGTGTTCCTAGCTGATGCAGGGCTATAATAGCTGAGCGACTTCTTGACATCGTTACACATAGTATTTAAAAAGAACTGGAGCAGAAACGAATACTTTTTTTTGTACTTCAGAACACAAAATAAGAGCATTCGCTTAAAAAATTTACATTCATTTAATTGCACAGAGAAGTTTGTATACAGTTATTTTTTGTCACCCTGTACAGGCAGAGTAATAATGATCATGCGAAACACACTAGACTTTAAAACAATTTAATAAATCTATAGATAAAAATATTATATATGGTGCTTAGTTATTCAGTTGAAAAATTGCAAAACCAAATGGAAGATCGGGGTGATATATCACTCACCTAGTGCAAGTGATACTGATTTTCTTACTTATATGGAGGCCATTTTGTCAGAAATATGCGACAACTTGGTAAATACTATTATTATTGGCGACTTCAATATAAACCTTAACATAGTTTCGACATATAGTAAGAAACTTAAAGAGATTTTCGCTCAACAAGCAATGACACAACTAATAAATTTTAATACACGGGTTACTGAACACACTGAAACCTTTATCGACTTACTATACTCGAATACTGATGTGTTAGTATATGAAAAAGCAGAGGAACAAAAAACATCACATCATGAAACTATATTGTTCCGGTGCAGCATAAAAAACAAAGCTCAAATTTCCCGTTACAGTGCAACTTTGCTGACCTGCATAGTTTTACCACTGAGGTTATGCAAGAACAGATTAGCAGTTGTCTGATGTCTATAATGAAACAGTTAATTATTAAAAAGCAAATTCACATTAAAATCTGTATATAGAAAAGAAAGTCATGTTAGTTACACTATTAATAACTCGGGAACGGCTGAACCGATTTGGCTGAAAATCGGTGGAGAGGTAGTTTAGGACCAGGAGACGGACATAGGATACTTTTTATCCCATTCGAACGCGTTTCCGTGAAGTCACTATAAAATGTGGTATAACAAAACGCAAATGACAGCTAAACGTAATTTTGTCTATGGTTCAGTAGAAAATTTGATAATATAAATTTTGTCAGAAATATATAATCACAGTAATTTGTATTTTTTTTTTTTGAATCATCATTATCAATGCCGCGACCAAGACGATCGAATCTTTCCCGACAAAGCCGTAATGCAAGAAGGATACGAAACATTGGGAATGAAACGACTGAAGAAGCACAAGGAATTGCCCGTGAAGAACGCCGCGTTAGTATGGCTCGACTTCGTGCTTCTCAATCACAAGAGCACAGCGAGGCAGCCCGTGAAACGGCTCGGTTGGCAATGCGAAATCGTCGAGCGAATAACAAAGATCAACAAGTAGATTTAGTAGTTCAAACGAATGTACCACTGTTGAATGATACATTAATGAAGGCAATTGCTGATGGAAATGGTGGTTTATATTTCCTTGATGCCCCTGGTGGAACTGGTAAGACATTCCTCATGTCAGTAATTTTAGCCACTGTTCGTGGGAAATCCAACATTGCGTTTGCAGTTGCTTCTTCTGGAATATCAGCCACATTGTTCGAAGGGCTCATTCAGCATTCAAATTGCAGTTCAATCTTCAAAAAATTTAAGAACCAACATGTAATATTTCAAAAAACTTAACAATGGCCAATGGAATGGGAAGTGTTGAGTAGGCCCTCATTCTCTGATCACAGATACATAAGCTTTCAGGTCATATTCCGCTCAAAGAACAAGATTACATCCTTTAGAAATCCTAAGAATACGAACTGGGACTTGTATAGGGATATACTATCAAAAACACCAATGATACCCCGGAAATACAAGTCACACGTCGCACTTGAGAAAGGGGTTGAATTGTTTGCAACTACTCTCGTCAAAGCCTTTAAAAAATCCTGCCCTCCAACACGTAATAAACGCAAGGTGAAGCCTCCCTGGTGGAACAGGGAATTAGGAGCACAAAGGCGTAGAGTACATGAATTCTATAGGTTAGCCAAAGTGGCTGACAATGAGTTCTGTTGGAAAGAGTATAAGGATCTACTAAAAGTATACAAGAAAGAGATACGTAAAGCCAAGAGAGAATCTTGGAAAGACTTCTGTAGCAGTATGGAAGATACTAACGATGTGGCTAGACTCAGGAAACTGCTATCCAAGAATCCGTCTATGCCAAGAACAATACGAAAAATTAGCGGGGAGTGGGCTGACAGCTGTGAGGACTCTCTAGAAGACCTAGTCAGTACACATTTTCCAGGGTGTGCGGACATTACAGATCTCGAACCTAGAGGAGATATTGTGCACGAAATCCCGACGAACGTAATTACAACCAACAAAATAGAATGGGCTATACAAAGTTTCGACCCATATAAATCGCCAGGACTGGATGGAATCTTCCCAGCCATGCTCCAAAAGGTAAGCCACCTTGTGGTACCATGGTTAAGAACGATATTCAGGGGATGCCTGAGGTTCAGCTACGTTCCTGTATCGTGGAGAGAAGCGAGGGTTGTGTTTATTCCAAAAGCGGAAAAAAGCAACCCTCTATACTCAAAAGAATTCAGGCCCATTAGTTTGACTTCATTTCTCCTGAAAACGTTAGAGAAGATTCTAGATACATACATTAGAGACACAATTGCGCCGGACGAATTATCCAAAGCGCAGCATGCTTACACTAAAGGCAGATCCACTGAAACTGCACTTCACTCACTTGTACTAAACATAGAAAAGGCGTTAGAATATAAGGAGTATGCTCTAGGAGTATTTCTAGATATATCAGGGGCCTTTAACAACGTGACAAAAGATGCTATTTTAAATAGCATAGAGTCACTTAACGTGCAACCCGCGGTTTATCTATGGATAAGGCAGCTACTAGCTAGCAGAAAGATAAGAGCGGAGTGGAACGATGCGACCGTCACCAAATATGCATGCAGAGGTACTCCGCAAGGTGGGGTACTATCGCCGCTATTATGGCTACCAGTAGCAAATGAAATTCTTAAGAAACTTGACAGAGGGGCACCTAAACTAGTGGCATATGCCGATGACATAGCTATAGTAGTTACAGGAAAGTACCTGGACACCATCAGTAATGTGATGAACAACACTCTCAAAACGATACACCAATGGGCATCTCACGCAGGGCTAGGGATAAACGCGGGAAAAACGGACATGGTACTTTTTACCAGGAAGTACAAAGTTCCGGCGTGGAACCTCCCGAAGCTAGGCAACAACGAATTACTTCTCAAAGATTATGCAAGGTACCTCGGAGTAATATTGGACAGCAAATTGCTGTGGAAGCACAACGTTGAGGAGAGGGTGAAAAAGGCCAGTAATGCGTTGTACGCATGTAAAAGAATGCTGGGCGTTACTTGGGGTCTATCACCCTCCCTGATGCATTGGTGCTACACAGCAGTAGTCAGACCGATATTGCTGTACGGAACCTTAGTATGGTGGACTGCGACAAAAAAACTGACATACTTAATGCCGCTGGAAAGGATTCAACGACTCGCTGCTCTGTGCATAACAGGAGCGATGAAGACCACTCCAACGGCGGCGCTGGAAATGATACTCAGCATGCCACCTATTGACCTCATGGCGGAAAACCTGGCAGCGAAATCCGCGAGAAGGCTAATGGCTGCGGGGGTATTCATCTGCAGAACCTTCGGTCACAGCTCAATAGGAAAGTGGAGCTCAGGTGGCACAGACTACATGACTCCGTACTTTAATTGGGAGAGAAGGTTTCGCACTACAATTGAAGAGGAGGGATGGCACAAAGGCATGAAGCCTGGCCATAGAACTTTTCACATCTATACAGACGGCTCGAAAACTCCAGACGGAGTGGGAGCAGGTATTTATTGCTCAAAACTAGGAATAAGGCAGTCTATCAAGCTGCCAGACCACAGCAGTATTTTCCAAGCGGAAGTTTTTGCTGTGGGGAAGGCCGCGGAGCTAGCCTACACTAGAACAAGAAAGAACTCAACAATTAACATATACGTGGATAGTCAAGCAGCAATAAGAGCAATAAGCTCATATTGTATTAAATCCAAAAATGTTCGACGGAGCAGGGAGGCCATAGAAAGGCTAGCCGAAAACAGTAGGCTGCATATCTACTGGGTACCTGGTCACAAAGGCATTATAGGGAACGAAATAGTAGATGAGATAGCAAAAAGTGCTGTGAGACTACCATTTGAACAAGAGAACGACATACCGAGACCGCTAAACACAATATACAATGAAATGGACGACCACATGAAAAGGCAAGTGAAAGCTAGGTGGACTAACCTGGCCACATGCAAAACAGCAAAACTCATGTGTAGAACCAACGACAAAAAACTCACTCAATTCGTACTTACGCTCTCGCGAAAGGAATGCAGAACTATCATAGGTATGCTAACAGGTCACAATCTATTGGCTGCACATGCGTACAAGATAGGGATTGCTAACACGGACAAATGCAGAAAATGCAGAGAGGATGTTGAGGAGACTTTAGAACACCTTCTGTGCGTTTGTCCGGCATTATCAAAAACACGACTAAGATGCCTGGGAGCCCCACTGTTTGAGGGTCTGGAAGACGTCTCAAAAGCGGAGCTCCCAGACCTACTTAGATTCGCCAAAAGCGCTGGCATCCTACACGATGTCTACTTTAGGGATTCATAGAGGTCGGTCTCCATCTGGTATCGCTAGGGACCAAAAGGTCTATGCGTGGCTTATTGCCAACCAGGCTAACCTAACCTAGCAATGGCCAAAGTTTTATCAGCATCGAAAATCATCATCTGGGACGAATGCACAATGGCGCATAAACGTGCATTAGAAGCACTTAACCGAACATTGAAAGATATGCGCAATGACTCGAGACGTTTTGGAGGCGCAATGATTTTACTGTCTGGCGACTTCCGCCAAACACTGCCAGTAATTCCAAGATCAACGGCTGCTGACGAAATAAACGCTTGCCTCAAATCATCGAATTGATGGCGCTTTGTGAAGAAATTTCAGCTGACGACAAACATGAGAGTTGCATTCCTTAATGATACATCTACTGAAGATTTCTCTGAGCTATTACTGACTATCGCTAATGGTCGAGTACCTGTCGACGAATCGAGCGGATTGATGTCTTTTCCTCAGAATTTCTGTAACTTTGTCTCATCGAAAGACGAACTGATCAATAAAGTACTATATTCCCAAACATCATTAATAATTACAAAAATAATGAATGGTTGAGTGAGCGAGCAATTTTAGCGGTTCAGAATACATATGTTGATTCAATATGATATCATTGGAACAATGTATTCATTCAAATCCATTGACTGTGTAACAAATGAACATGAAGCCACCATCCAATTGAATTTTTAAACTCCTTGGATGTGCCTAGCTTATCACCGCACAATTTGCGCCTAAAAGTTAGCTCCGTATTAATCATGCTTCGAAGCATAAGCCCACCAAAACTTTGCAACGGTACGCGTTTGGTGGTAAATAAATTGATGAACAATGTGATTTACGCGATGATACTTCGAAGGTGAAGAATTTCTCATTCCGAGGATCCTAACCGATCTTCCGTTTGAGTTTAAAAGACTTCTATTTCCGATCCGTCTTGCATTCGCCATGACCATTAACAAATCACAAATACAGTCCTTGAAAGTTTGTGGTCTGAATCTAGAAAATAAATGATTCTCACATGGTCAATTATATGTGGCACGTTCACGGTTCGGAAAACCATCTGCGTTGTTTGTTCTTGCACCTGATAATAAAACAAAAAATGTCGTGTATCGCAAGGTGCTTAACTGAAGAGTACAATATATTAAAGCTTCATTGAAATACTTGATTAATAAAAAAATAAACTTAATAAAATCAAAAATCTGCTTTTTTATTGCCTCTAGGGCGGAAACAAAGTTCGTCGGGTCAGCTAGTTAGGAATAAATGGTATGACAGAGAATTAGTCGAAACTAATAAAAAAAGTTTACGTTTTATCAAAAAGCCATTATGACAGAAGATTGGGTAGAATACAACGAAATAAAGAAAAGATTCAAGAAAATGGTTAAAGTTAAAAAAATTCAGTGTATGGAACACAAGGTTGAAACAAATAGATATGATGAAATATTTAAAAAATGTTGTTCATAACATAGATAACAAAGAAAACATGAAGACGTGCTTATCAACGGGAAAATATATAGAAATAATAGCAAGATTGCTAATAAATTAAACTAATTCTTTGTGGATAGTATTATTGACATAAATAGTATTGTAACATAGAAAATGTTGATTACACTGCGTTACAAAAACGAACTTCTGTCCTATGAACCAAATATACTTTTTCAGAAAGGGGAGAAAAAATAAAAATACACGTGTATCGGCGATTTTCATGTACACGACAGAATTTTTTTTTTTATGTATAAAATATAGAGTCCGCCTGTGTGAAAAACTTTGGATCATTTTTTAACCCTTTTTCCGTGATCCAATCGCGCTGAATTTCTGCCGGCAGACTCGTGGAAATGTTTTTATTATGTAAAATTAAAAAAAAAAAAATTTTATCAATTCTCAGATTTTCTTGAATTTTTTTTTCTAAAAAAACCACTTTTTTCTAAATTTTCGGCATAACTTGAAGGAACTCCAAATTTTTAAACAACTTATTAACCTTTAATTTATTGTTTCTCACAACACACTCTGTGCCGTTTGTGTGTTTGTTACAGTTCCGATCATCTGACAGTTGCGCTACTAGGAGACGTATACTTTGACAATTGTTTTAAGTTCTGTTGCGCGAAAACGTCTTTCTGTATATTTCATCTTACGAAAAATGCAGTGCCCGACTCGAAATAACTTTTGTTACGTTTGTGGCTTATTCGCACCAAGTAAAAATTTTAAAAATATTACGAAAACAGTGGTTAATTCGTTTCAGAAAATATTCAAGACTGCTTATGTTCCTTACTTGTGGTATACTCCGGAAGTCGTGTGCGACTATTACTATAGAAATTTATGCAAGTTTACTGATGGAAGGTCAACAATAAAGTACTCTGTACCAACAATTTGGCTACCACGTACGGAGCACTGCAGTGAACTGTGCTACTTTTGCGTAACTTTTACTCAAACTAAAGGGTACCGATACTTTCGCCGCAACAAAATTCGCTACGCTAATGTAGAATCGGTTATTCCAGCGGTTCTGTACTCACCAGAAGAACGTATAGCGGCTTCAATGGAGATTTTTGATGATGTTCACGAATTAAGGGATGGTGGAGAACCAACAATGCAATCAACATTTCTTGCATCGAATGCGAGATGCGGGGAACCAGAAGTATCGGAATTTGTACCAACACCCAGTGAACTTGGAACTGCAGTGCCGCCTTTAGTAACGCAAGCCGACTTCAATGACCTTGTACGAGAAGGAAATTTGTCAAAGAGAACAGCCGAACTCTTTGCATCACGCTTTAAGCAGTGGAATATAGTGGCGGCTGATTTTAAAATAACAGCCGCTCGTGATCGACGTAGCAGTATTCCATATGACGAATTTTTTAAATTGCACGAAGATCGGGAAAAAACCTGGCTTATTGTTGTGATATTGATTCGATGTTTGAAAAAATTGGTTACCCTCATATTTCAGAGGAGTGGCGACTTTTCATCGATGCATCGGTCAACAGCCTTAAAGTAGTGCTGCTTCATATCGGTAACAAACATCCAGCTGTCCCGATCGCATATACCACCAACCTCAAAGAAACACACGAAGGCATGGAATTAATATTACAGCTGATAAACTACCAAGAGCATAATTGGAAAATATGCTGCGATCTAAAAGTGGTCGGATTACTCATGGGTGTTAAGCGTGTATTTCCAACCCACCAGTGCTTTTTGTGTACATGGGAAGATCGCAAAAGAGATCAGCATTACACTGAATCTAAGTGAAAGCCGCGAACATGCTACAAAGTAGGCGTAGAAAGTATAGAAAATCTACCATTAGTGCAGCCATCTCAAATCATTTTGCCATCACTACATATTAAGCTCGGTATCGTATCAAATTTTGTTAAAAAACTGGATCGTAAGGGCGACGCGATTACAAATTTGCGCAATATTTTTCCGAAACTGAGTGACGCAAAGATTCATGCTGGTATTTTTTTTACGAAGGCTTTTAGTAACTTTATTTTTTTAATGATGTGTATAATTTAAAGTGTTTTCAGTGGCCCGCAGATAAAAAAAATAGTTGCAAGTTATGAATTTTCATCAAAATTGAATGCTATCGAACAACGTGCATGGAAAGGCACAGTTGCCGTTATTGAGCAGTTTCTTGGCAAGAAACGAGCTGACAATTATAAAAATATTGTTGCAGAAATTATTTCGGCATATGGCGAAATGGGCATATTAATGTCGCTAAAGATCCATTTCCTTCACAATCATTTTGATTGTTCCCTGGTGATTTAGGAGCTTGTAGCGATGAACATGGCGAAAGGTTCCATCAGGACATTGCGGCTATTGAAAAGCGCTTTAAAGGACAAGACATTACGCATATGCTTGGCGAATACTGTTGGCCTATTTGTCGCGATACTGACACAAATGCTTACAAACGCAAAAATAAAAGGCTTAAGTTTCTTTAAAAGCATTAAAATTTTTAATGTAACAATTTTTAATTTTAATATAATAAAATAAATAAAAAAATTCGGGGTTTTATATCTCTATTGTAATGCGGAGTGAAATACAATTCTTTTGATACCCACATCGGCATATCTCATGCAATTTTTTTTTCATTTCGAACAGGTGGCAACCCTGTGTCACTTTGTCAGTGGCAACACCTAGGTGAAAAGTCTAGAAATGTGATACACTATCTGTGTGCCCAATTTCATTGAAATCCGTTAAGCTAATCCTGAGATCGTGTGGCTATACAGATATGCATACAAGAATTGCTCGTTTAAAGTTATAAAATACAAAAAAAAAAATTATGACGTGTACATGAAAATCGCCGATACACGTTTATTTTTATTTTTTATCCCCTTTCCGAAAAAGTATATTTGGTTCATAGGACAGAATGTGTGTAACGCGGTGTTATGAATTTATAAGGCAGGAAAAACCTCCAACTACGTTTAAATTTGAAGAAATAAGCACAGATATCGTTCATACCTATTGTTAGGAAATCAAAGAGAAAATTGGGTGGAAATAACTTTTTATCAGAAGGGGAAATTAAGGATTCAGTGAAATATATGGGTCAGTTTTACGCCTTACTGGTAAATAATAGTCTTAGGTCAAGAACAGTACCTATGGAATAGAAAACTTCCACCATAGTACCAGTAAAGAACTTAGAAAAAATATTAGAAACGGTGTTAAAAAACCAACTAATACCCTATATTGAGTCCAATAATATTTTCATAAAGGAGCAATCCGGTTTCAGGGCAAAGCATTCATGCGAAACTGCGCTTAACTTGGTACTGTCGCAGTGGAAGGAAGACCTCAATTCCAAACTGAATGTAGTAGCAGTATTTATTGACCTTAAAAGAGCTTTCGAGACGATTGAACGGGAAGTAATGTTAAAAAATTTAAATATATTGGTGTGGAGAACACTGAACTTGAATGGTTCCGTAGTTTCTTGTCAGATCGGAATCAACAAACGCTTATAGACTCATATATGTCAAGAAAGGTAGGAGTCGAACTTGGCTTGTCACAGGGGTCGGTCCTAGCTCCCATACTTTTTAATGTTTATATTATATTATATTCTTCGCAATAACATTGTACGTAACGGACGTGTTTTTCGGACCTCCCGCGTTAATTAATAAATAAATAAATTAAGTTTTATTGGTAATATACCTAATCGTTCGTGCGACAGTGACTCGATTTTGCTTATCGTTTTACTCACTTGGACACTTTTTTTGTCTATAATCCCATGCATATGCGGTCAAAAGGTTGACCGTGGGCAGCCAAACCAAAAACTTCAGTGTGAAGTGCAGCGAATTTTATCATCTTACTTGTGAAAATTTATTGCCTGCTGACATTGAGTACCTGCTGAAAATAAATAAGCAGTATTGTTGTAAACAATGCACAAAAGCGCGCCGTAATTCGGTCCTACTGTCTCCTCGCTCAGTTTCTCCGCCACTAGATGCAGACAACACTAATGAAAATATTTCTTGGACCGCCAACATCTCATTCAAATTCATCAGCGGAGTGCAGCAAGCAAGAAATCAACCTGCAAGCTGTTTTCGACGAAATTAGATCTCTTAGATATGCTCAGAAGAAAATGATAGCTGTAACTAGCTCTTTGCAAACCGACAAGAGAAATCTAATTAAAAAGGTAGAAGAATTACAGTTTGAGGTAAAAGCCGTTCGTCACAAACTTTGCGATCTCGATGTCGCTGCTACTATTCCTGCTTTGGCTAATGATATAATATAAAAGCCCCTCGCAACAATTTACATGTACTACACGACAATAATTCTGCAACAACAAAGAACAAGGATCGGGTACTTGTTTCTAACTCAACACCGTCATCTTTCTCTTCTGCTCCATCTACCTCTCATGTTACATCTGCTGCAGCCGCTGCCGACTCTCCAGTCAATATCGAACGAAATGCTAAGGTTTTTAATAAGCTCTCTCTCGCTGCTACGCCTAATGTTAAAATATCTAATACAGCAGAAACACAAAAACATAATACGCACTATCCAGCGCTGCTTACGTCGTTGCTATCACAAAGCAATCAAGCAGTGCCGTCGGATAACCTTTCTCTTGCTGATTCACAGCAGCAGTCGGTTAAAGACGAAATGTTTGCAACTGTTGGTGCTAAGAACAAAAAACCAAAACGTAAACCGAAAGACACTGTTGTTGGCTCCAATGCAAACCGTAAACTGAATGTAATTGTAGCCATGAAGTGGGTACATTTGTCATATTTCAACCACACAGTGGCCACTGAAAGCATAATTGAATATGTACACAACCATGCAGCGATTGATGAGAGCGACCTTTCTTGTTATATGTTAGTAAAGATAGACGTCGAACTTAAAGGACTAAAGAGAGTATCGTTTAAACTTGGTGTGTCTGAAAAAAATTATAACAAGATTTTCGATGCTTCTCTTTGGCAAGAGAATATAAAAGTGCGTCCATTTAAGAATTTTCAAAAAGACGCTGTTAATAAGATATCAAATACGGCAGATTTTTTACTGTATTTTCAGAATGCTAAAATGCTACCATTGTTGTTTTTCTCCTCTTCATCTGTCTATGATATCATAGTTTTAACAGAGACTTGGCTTTCTGAACGGCATTATACTGCAGAAATATTTGACTGTCAACTGTATAATGTATTTCGTAAAGACAGGTGGTGGCGTACTTGTTGCTGTAAGTTCGAGACTACTCACACAAATCACTTTGTCACCAAATATGAGTTCCGACAAGGGATTTTTTGATGTTGACCAGATATTAATTAAAATTAATTTAGGAAAATCGAAATTAGTGTAAGTTATATACCGCCTTCAAGCCCAATTGAATTATATAAAAAGCATGTAAATAATTGTTGTACAATACTGGATAGTCTAACTGACAGTCAAAACATAATTATTTTGGGTGACTTTAACTTACCCAATGTTAATTGGTGTTTCGACGATGATTCTAAGAAATTAGTACCATATGGAGTATCAAGCGAGAGAGAATGTGAAGTGCTTGACATTTTTGCCGAATATAACCTCTACCAGATTAACAGAGTACACAATGATATAAATCGCTTACTGGATTTAGTATTCATAAGGAATGACCTAAAGTCCGATGTCGAGTCCCTCTCTTCAGCCCCTCTTCCTAACTCCATGCACCACAAAGCGTTGTGTGTACGTTTTAAACATATAAGCTATATCAAATCAGTTATTAATAATTGCATAAATTATAGCTTCTATAACGCCAATTTCAACCAGATATCGCGGTCATTGGATTTGGTAGATTGGGGAACTGTCTTAAACAAATCCGAACTATCACAGATTAGAAAGGGCAATTCATATGTTTGTTCCTATAGTATCTGCAAAAAATCAGTCCAAACCGGCCTGGTATAATTCTAGGCTCATTAATCTTAACAATCAAAAAACCAAAGCATACAAACTATACCGCAAATCTAAAAATAAAACAATCGGTTGCAAAAAGAATTCAATGTTCTGAACAAATTTTTATATCAGAACTACATTTCTAAAGTCGAGTGGTATCAAAGAAAATTGTAAATCTTTTTGGCAGTTCATTAACCGTAAAAAGATAATCACTGGAATTCTGGATAAAATGCATTATTTGGCGGAAACGTTGTCGGACATTCAAAAAATTAGTAGCCTTTTTGCAGATTTTTTTCGATCAGTTTATGTTTGTCAACCCGACACCGGAATAGAAGATACCTCTTTTAACAGCTCACGAACAAATAATGGTTTCCAGCTGTTGTTGTTGTTGTAACAGCATAAACATTCCCCATACTTACATACAGGGAATGCTGCTGGGGTGACAGTCCTTGGCCGGATATAAAGCCGGGCCGTTTCGGTAACGTAGAACCGACTGTCCAATGATGTACCCAGGAGCCTTTCGGCCTTGGCAAATTACCCAACTCCTGGAGAAGATGGCTTCCCTCCTATATTATTAAAAAACTGTGCTACATCGTTAGCAAAACCATTAACAATTATCTTCAATAAATCACTAGCTTCTGGTAAGTTTTTACATAATTGGAAAAAATCGTTTATCATACCGATTATCGCCCTATCTGCAAAATCTCTTGCATACCTGAACTCTTTGAAAAGCTAGTTCATGATTTTATTTTTTTTCAAATTTCAAATCTCATATCGCCTAATCAGCACGGCTTTGTTAAGGGTAGATCTACTGTTACGAATTTAGGGTTATTTGCAAATTATGTCTTAAACCAATTTGAAACAGGCCAACAATGCGATGTTATATTCACCGATTGCGATGTTATATTCACCGATTTTTCGAAAGGTAGCCTCTTGGGCCACTATTGTTCTTAATGTTTGTTAATGACATTCCAGACGTTTTCGAGACATCACGTTGTCTGATTTATGCAGATGACCTGAAAATTTACAGTCGGATAGAGGACGTAACTGACTGCATAAGACTTAAAGAAGACTTAACAAGATTGGAAGCTTGGTGTGATGATAACTCTTGCATCGAATGCGAGATGCGGGGAACCAGAAGTATCGGAATTTGTACCAACACCCAGTGAACTTGGAACTGCAGTGCCGCCTTTAGTAACGCAAGCCGGCTTCAATGACCTTGTACGAGAAGGAAATTTGTCAAAGAGAACAGCCGAACTCTTTGCATCACGCTTTAAGCAGTGGAATATAGTGGCGGCTGATTTTAAAATAACAGCCGCTCGTGATCGACGTAGCAGTATTCCATATGACGAATTTTTTAAATTGCACGAAGATCGGGAAAAAACCTGGCTTATTGTTGTGATATTGATTCGATGTTTGAAAAAATTGGTTACCCTCATATTTCAGAGGAGTGGCGACTTTTCATCGATGCATCGGTCAACAGCCTTAAAGTAGTGCTGCTTCATATCGGTAACAAACATCCAGCTGTCCCGATCGCATATACCACCAACCTCAAAGAAACACACGAAGGCATGGAATTCATATTACAGCTGATAAACTACCAAGAGCATAATTGGAAAATATGCTGCGATCTAAAAGTGGTCGGATTACTCATGGGTGTTAAGCGTGTATTTCCAACCCACCAGTGCTTTTTGTGTACATGGGAAGGTCGCAAAAGAGATCAGCATTACACTGAATCTAAGTGAAAGCCGCGAACATGCTACAAAGTAGGCGTAGAAAGTATAGAAAATCTACCATTAGTGCAGCCATCTCAAATCATTTTGCCATCACTACATATTAAGCTCGGTATCGTATCAAATTTTGTTAAAAAACTGGATCGTAAGGGCGACGCGATTACAAATTTGCGCAATATTTTTCCGAAACTGAGTGACGCAAAGATTCATGCTGGTATTTTTTTTACGAAGGCTTTTAGTAACTTTATTTTTTTAATGATGTGTATAATTTAAAGTGTTTTCAGTGGCCCGCAGATAAAAAAAATAGTTGCAAGTTATGAATTTTCATCAAAATTGAATGCTATCGAACAACGTGCATGGAAAGGCACAGTTGCCGTTATTGAGCAGTTTCTTGGCAAGAAACGAGCTGACAATTATAAAAATATTGTTGCAGAAATTATTTCGGCATATGGCGAAATGGGCATATTAATGTCGCTAAAGATCCATTTCCTTCACAATCATTTTGATTGTTCCCTGGTGATTTAGGAGCTTGTAGCGATGAACATGGCGAAAGGTTCCATCAGGACATTGCGGCTATTGAAAAGCGCTTTAAAGGACAAGACATTACGCATATGCTTGGCGAATACTGTTGGCCTATTTGTCGCGATACTGACACAAATGCTTACAAACGCAAAAATAAAAGGCTTAAGTTTCTTTAAAAGCATTAAAATTTTTAATGTAACAATTTTTAATTTTAATATAATAAAATAAATAAAAAAATTCGGGGTTTTATATCTCTATTGTAATGCGGAGTGAAATACATTTCTTTTGATACCCACATCGGCATATCTCATGCAATTTTTTTTTCATTTCGAACAGGTGGCAACCCTGTGTCACTTTGTCAGTGGCAACACCTAGGTGAAAAGTCTAGAAATGTGATACACTATCTGTGTGCCCAATTTCATTGAAATCCGTTAAGCTAATCCTGAGATCGTGTGGCTATACAGATATGCATACAAGAATTGCTCGTTTAAAGTTATAAAATACAAAAAAAAAAATTATGACGTGTACATGAAAATCGCCGATACACGTTTATTTTTATTTTTTATCCCCTTTCCGAAAAAGTATATTTGGTTCATAGGACAGAATGTGTGTAACGCGGTGTTATGAATTTATAAGGCAGGAAAAACCTCCAACTACGTTTAAATTTGAAGAAATAAGCACAGATATCGTTCATACCTATTGTTAGGAAATCAAAGAGAAAATTGGGTGGAAATAACTTTTTATCAGAAGGGGAAATTAAGGATTCAGTAAAATATATGGGTCAGTTTTACGCCTTACTGGTAAATAATAGTCTTAGGTCAAGAACAGTACCTATGGAATAGAAAACTTCCACCATAGTACCAGTAAAGAACTTAGAAAAAATATTAGAAACGGTGTTAAAAAACCAACTAATACCCTATATTGAGTCCAATAATATTTTCATAAAGGAGCAATCCGGTTTCAGGGCAAAGCATTCATGCGAAACTGCGCTTAACTTGGTACTGTCGCAGTGGAAGGAAGACCTCAATTCCAAACTGAATGTAGTAGCAGTATTTATTGACCTTAAAAGAGCTTTCGAGACGATTGAACGGGAAGTAATGTTAAAAAATTTAAATATATTGGTGTGGAGAACACTGAACTTGAATGGTTCCGTAGTTTCTTGTCAGATCGGAATCAACAAACGCTTATAGACTCATATATGTCAAGAAAGGTAGGAGTCGAACTTGGCTTGTCACAGGGGTCGGTCCTAGCTCCCATACTTTTTAATGTTTATATTATATTATATTCTTCGCAATAACATTGTACGTAACGGACGTGTTTTTCGGACCTCCCGCGTTAATTAATAAATAAATAAATTAAGTTTTATTGGTAATATACCTAATCGTTCGTGCGACAGTGACTCGATTTTGCTTATCGTTTTACTCACTTGGACACTTTTTTGTCTATAATCCCATGCATATGCGGTCAAAAGGTTGACCGTGGGCAGCCAAACCAAAAACTTCAGTGTGAAGTGCAGCGAATTTTATCATCTTACTTGTGAAAATTTATTGCCTGCTGACATTGAGTACCTGCTGAAAATAAATAAGCAGTATTGTTGTAAACAATGCACAAAAGCGCGCCGTAATTCGGTCCTACTGTCTCCTCGCTCAGTTTCTCCGCCACTAGATGCAGACAACACTAATGAAAATATTTCTTGGACCGCCAACATCTCATTCAAATTCATCAGCGGAGTGCAGCAAGCAAGAAATCAACCTGCAAGCTGTTTTCGACGAAATTAGATCTCTTAGATATGCTCAGAAGAAAATGATAGCTGTAACTAGCTCTTTGCAAACCGACAAGAGAAATCTAATTAAAAAGGTAGAAGAATTACAGTTTGAGGTAAAAGCCGTTCGTCACAAACTTTGCGATCTCGATGTCGCTGCTACTATTCCTGCTTTGGCTAATGATATAATATAAAAGCCCCTCGCAACAATTTGCATGTACTACACGACAATAATTCTGCAACAACAAAGAACAAGGATCGGGTACTTGTTTCTAACTCAACACCGTCATCTTTCTCTTCTGCTCCATCTACCTCTCATGTTACATCTGCTGCAGCCGCTGCCGACTCTCCAGTCAATATCGAACGAAATGCTAAGGTTTTTAATAAGCTCTCTCTCGCTGCTACGCCTAATGTTAAAATATCTAATACAGCAGAAACACAAAAACATAATACGCACTAACCAGCGCTGCTTACGTCGTTGCTATCACAAAGCAATCAAGCAGTGCCGTCGGATAACCTTTCTCTTGCTGATTCACAGCAGCAGTCGGTTAAAGACGAAATGTTTGCAACTGTTGGTGCTAAGAACAAAAAACCAAAACGTAAACCGAAAGACACTGTTGTTGGCTCCAATGCAAACCGTAAACTGGATGTAATTGTAGCCATGAAGTGGGTACATTTGTCATATTTCAACCACACAGTGGCCACTGAAAGCATAATTGAATATGTACACAAACATGCAGCGATTGATGAGAGCGACCTTTCTTGTTATATGTTAGTAAAGGTAGACGTCGAACTTAAAGGACTAAAGAGAGTATCGTTTAAACTTGGTGTGTCTGAAAAAAATTATAACAAGATTTTCGATGCTTCTCTTTGGCAAGAGAATATAAAAGTGCGTCCATTTAAGAATTTTCAAAAAGACGCTGTTAATAAGATATCAAATACGGCAGATTTTTTACTGTATTTTCAGAATGCTAAAATGCTACCATTGTTGTTTTTCTCCTCTTCATCTGTCTATGATATCATAGTTTTAACAGAGACTTGGCTTTCTGAACGGCATTATACTGCAGAAATATTTGACTGTCAACTGTATAATGTATTTCGTAAAGACAGGTGGTGGCGTACTTGTTGCTGTAAGTTCGAGACTACTCACACAAATCACTTTGTCACCAAATATGAGTTCCGACAAGGGATTTTTTGATGTTGACCAGATATTAATTAAAATTAATTTAGGAAAATCGAAATTAGTGTAAGTTATATACCGCCTTCAAGCCCAATTGAATTATATAAAAAGCATGTAAATAATTGTTGTACAATACTGGATAGTCTAACTGACAGTCAAAACATAATTATTTTGGGTGACTTTAACTTACCCAATGTTAATTGGTGTTTCGACGATGATTCTAAGAAATTAGTACCATATGGAGTATCAAGCGAGAGAGAATGTGAAGTGCTTGACATTTTTGCCGAATATAACCTCTACCAGATTAACAGAGTACACAATGATATAAATCGCTTACTGGATTTAGTATTCATAAGGAATGACCTAAAGTCCGATGTCGAGTCCCTCTCTTCAGCCCCTCTTCCTAACTCCATGCACCACAAAGCGTTGTGTGTACGTTTTAAACATATAAGCTATATCAAATCAGTTATTAATAATTGCATAAATTATAGCTTCTATAACGCCAATTTCAACCAGATATCGCGGTCATTGGATTTGGTAGATTGGGGAACTGTCTTAAACAAATCCGAACTATCACAGATTAGAAAGGGCAATTCATATGTTTGTTCCTATAGTATCTGCAAAAAATCAGTCCAAACCGGCCTGGTATAATTCTAGGCTCATTAATCTTAACAATCAAAAAACCAAAGCATACAAACTATACCGCAAATCTAAAAATAAAACAATCGGTTGCAAAAAGAATTCAATGTTCTGAACAAATTTTTATATCAGAACTACATTTCTAAAGTCGAGTGGTATCAAAGAAAATTGTAAATCTTTTTGGCAGTTCATTAACCGTAAAAAGATAATCACTGGAATTCTGGATAAAATGCATTATTTGGCGGAAACGTTGTCGGACATTCAAAAAATTAGTAGCCTTTTTGCAGATTTTTTTCGATCAGTTTATGTTTGTCAACCCGACACCGGAATAGAAGATACCTCTTTTAACAGCTCACGAACAAATAATGGTTTCCAGCTGTTGTTGTTGTTGTTGTAGCAGCATAAACATTCCCCATACTTACATACAGGGAATGCTGCTGGGGTGACAGTCCTTGGCCGGATATAAAGCCGGGCCGTTTCGGTAACGTAGAACCGACTGTCTAATGATGTACCCAGGAGCCTTTCGGCCTTGGCAAATTACCCAACTCCTGGAGAAGATGGCTTCCCTCCTATATTATTAAAAAACTGTGCTACATCGTTAGCAAAACCATTAACAATTATCTTCAATAAATCACTAGCTTCTGGTAAGTTTTTACATAATTGGAAAAAATCGTTTATCATACCGATTATCGCCCTATCTGCAAAATCTCTTGCATACCTGAACTCTTTGAAAAGCTAGTTCATGATTTTATTTTTTTTCAAATTTCAAATCTCATATCGCCTAATCAGCACGGATTTGTTAAGGGTAGATCTACTGTTACGAATTTAGGGTTATTTGCAAATTATGTCTTAAACCAATTTGAAACAGGCCAACAATGCGATGTTATATTCACCGATTGCGATGTTATATTCACCGATTTTTCGAAAGGTAGCCTCTTGGGCCACTATTGTTCTTAATGTTTGTTAATGACATTCCAGACGTTTTCGAGACATCACGTTGTCTGATTTATGCAGATGACCTGAAAATTTACAGTCGGATAGAGGACGTAACTGACTGCATAAGACTTAAAGAAGACTTAACAAGATTGGAAGCTTGGTGTGATGATAACTCTTGCATCGAATGCGAGATGCGGGGAACCAGAAGTATCGGAATTTGTACCAACACCCAGTGAACTTGGAACTGCAGTGCCGCCTTTAGTAACGCAAGCCGGCTTCAATGACCTTGTACGAGAAGGAAATTTGTCAAAGAGAACAGCCGAACTCTTTGCATCACGCTTTAAGCAGTGGAATATAGTGGCGGCTGATTTTAAAATAACAGCCGCTCGTGATCGACGTAGCAGTATTCCATATGACGAATTTTTTAAATTGCACGAAGATCGGGAAAAAACCTGGCTTATTGTTGTGATATTGATTCGATGTTTGAAAAAATTGGTTACCCTCATATTTCAGAGGAGTGGCGACTTTTCATCGATGCATCGGTCAACAGCCTTAAAGTAGTGCTGCTTCATATCGGTAACAAACATCCAGCTGTCCCGATCGCATATACCACCAACCTCAAAGAAACACACGAAGGCATGGAATTCATATTACAGCTGATAAACTACCAAGAGCATAATTGGAAAATATGCTGCGATCTAAAAGTGGTCGGATTACTCATGGGTGTTAAGCGTGTATTTCCAACCCACCAGTGCTTTTTGTGTACATGGGAAGGTCGCAAAAGAGATCAGCATTACACTGAATCTAAGTGAAAGCCGCGAACATGCTACAAAGTAGGCGTAGAAAGTATAGAAAATCTACCATTAGTGCAGCCATCTCAAATCATTTTGCCATCACTACATATTAAGCTCGGTATCGTATCAAATTTTGTTAAAAAACTGGATCGTAAGGGCGACGCGATTACAAATTTGCGCAATATTTTTCCGAAACTGAGTGACGCAAAGATTCATGCTGGTATTTTTTTTACGAAGGCTTTTAGTAACTTTATTTTTTTAATGATGTGTATAATTTAAAGTGTTTTCAGTGGCCCGCAGATAAAAAAAATAGTTGCAAGTTATGAATTTTCATCAAAATTGAATGCTATCGAACAACGTGCATGGAAAGGCACAGTTGCCGTTATTGAGCAGTTTCTTGGCAAGAAACGAGCTGACAATTATAAAAATATTGTTGCAGAAATTATTTCGGCATATGGCGAAATGGGCATATTAATGTCGCTAAAGATCCATTTCCTTCACAATCATTTTGATTGTTCCCTGGTGATTTAGGAGCTTGTAGCGATGAACATGGCGAAAGGTTCCATCAGGACATTGCGGCTATTGAAAAGCGCTTTAAAGGACAAGACATTACGCATATGCTTGGCGAATACTGTTGGCCTATTTGTCGCGATACTGACACAAATGCTTACAAACGCAAAAATAAAAGGCTTAAGTTTCTTTAAAAGCATTAAAATTTTTAATGTAACAATTTTTAATTTTAATATAATAAAATAAATAAAAAAATTCGGGGTTTTATATCTCTATTGTAATGCGGAGTGAAATACATTTCTTTTGATACCCACATCGGCATATCTCATGCAATTTTTTTTTCATTTCGAACAGGTGGCAACCCTGTGTCACTTTGTCAGTGGCAACACCTAGGTGAAAAGTCTAGAAATGTGATACACTATCTGTGTGCCCAATTTCATTGAAATCCGTTAAGCTAATCCTGAGATCGTGTGGCTATACAGATATGCATACAAGAATTGCTCGTTTAAAGTTATAAAATACAAAAAAAAAAATTATGACGTGTACATGAAAATCGCCGATACACGTTTATTTTTATTTTTTATCCCCTTTCCGAAAAAGTATATTTGGTTCATAGGACAGAATGTGTGTAACGCGGTGTTATGAATTTATAAGGCAGGAAAAACCTCCAACTACGTTTAAATTTGAAGAAATAAGCACAGATATCGTTCATACCTATTGTTAGGAAATCAAAGAGAAAATTGGGTGGAAATAACTTTTTATCAGAAGGGGAAATTAAGGATTCAGTGAAATATATGGGTCAGTTTTACGCCTTACTGGTAAATAATAGTCTTAGGTCAAGAACAGTACCTATGGAATAGAAAACTTCCACCATAGTACCAGTAAAGAACTTAGAAAAAATATTAGAAACGGTGTTAAAAAACCAACTAATACCCTATATTGAGTCCAATAATATTTTCATAAAGGAGCAATCCGGTTTCAGGGCAAAGCATTCATGCGAAACTGCGCTTAACTTGGTACTGTCGCAGTGGAAGGAAGACCTCAATTCCAAACTGAATGTAGTAGCAGTATTTATTGACCTTAAAAGAGCTTTCGAGACGATTGAACGGAAAGTAATGTTAAAAAATTTAAATATATTGGTGTGGAGAACACTGAACTTGAATGGTTCCGTAGTTTCTTGTCAGATCGGAATCAACAAACGCTTATAGACTCATATATGTCAAGAAAGGTAGGAGTCGAACTTGGCTTGTCACAGGGGTCGGTCCTAGCTCCCATACTTTTTAATGTTTATATTATATTATATTCTTCGCAATAACATTGTACGTAACGGACGTGTTTTTCGGACCTCCCGCGTTAATTAATAAATAAATAAATTAAGTTTTATTGGTAATATACCTAATCGTTCGTGCGACAGTGACTCGATTTTGCTTATCGTTTTACTCACTTGGACACTTTTTTTGTCTATAATCCCATGCATATGCGGTCAAAAGGTTGACCGTGGGCAGCCAAACCAAAAACTTCAGTGTGAAGTGCAGCGAATTTTATCATCTTACTTGTGAAAATTTATTGCCTGCTGACATTGAGTACCTGCTGAAAATAAATAAGCAGTATTGTTGTAAACAATGCACAAAAGCGCGCCGTAATTCGGTCCTACTGTCTCCTCGCTCAGTTTCTCCGCCACTAGATGCAGACAACACTAATGAAAATATTTCTTGGACCGCCAACATCTCATTCAAATTCATCAGCGGAGTGCAGCAAGCAAGAAATCAACCTGCAAGCTGTTTTCGACGAAATTAGATCTCTTAGATATGCTCAGAAGAAAATGATAGCTGTAACTAGCTCTTTGCAAACCGACAAGAGAAATCTAATTAAAAAGGTAGAAGAATTACAGTTTGAGGTAAAAGCCGTTCGTCACAAACTTTGCGATCTCGATGTCGCTGCTACTATTCCTGCTTTGGCTAATGATATAATATAAAAGCCCCTCGCAACAATTTACATGTACTACACGACAATAATTCTGCAACAACAAAGAACAAGGATCGGGTACTTGTTTCTAACTCAACACCGTCATCTTTCTCTTCTGCTCCATCTACCTCTCATGTTACATCTGCTGCAGCCGCTGCCGACTCTCCAGTCAATATCGAACGAAATGCTAAGGTTTTTAATAAGCTCTCTCTCGCTGCTACGCCTAATGTTAAAATATCTAATACAGCAGAAACACAAAAACATAATACGCACTATCCAGCGCTGCTTACGTCGTTGCTATCACAAAGCAATCAAGCAGTGCCGTCGGATAACCTTTCTCTTGCTGATTCACAGCAGCAGTCGGTTAAAGACGAAATGTTTGCAACTGTTGGTGCTAAGAACAAAAAACCAAAACGTAAACCGAAAGACACTGTTGTTGGCTCCAATGCAAACCGTAAACTGGATGTAATTGTAGCCATGAAGTGGGTACATTTGTCATATTTCAACCACACAGTGGCCACTGAAAGCATAATTGAATATGTACACAACCATGCAGCGATTGATGAGAGCGACCTTTCTTGTTATATGTTAGTAAAGATAGACGTCGAACTTAAAGGACTAAAGAGAGTATCGTTTAAACTTGGTGTGTCTGAAAAAAATTATAACAAGATTTTCGATGCTTCTCTTTGGCAAGAGAATATAAAAGTGCGTCCATTTAAGAATTTTCAAAAAGACGCTGTTAATAAGATATATTTTCAGAATGCTAAAATGCTACCATTGTTGTTTTTCTCCTCTTCATCTGTCTATGATATCATAGTTTTAACAGAGACTTGGCTTTCTGAACGGCATTATACTGCAGAAATATTTGACTGTCAACTGTATAATGTATTTCGTAAAGACAGGTGGTGGCGTACTTGTTGCTGTAAGTTCGAGACTACTCACACAAATCACTTTGTCACCAAATATGAGTTCCGACAAGGGATTTTTTGATGTTGACCAGATATTAATTAAAATTAATTTAGGAAAATCGAAATTAGTGTAAGTTATATACCGCCTTCAAGCCCAATTGAATTATATAAAAAGCATGTAAATAATTGTTGTACAATACTGGATAGTCTAACTGACAGTCAAAACATAATTATTTTGGGTGACTTTAACTTACCCAATGTTAATTGGTGTTTCGACGATGATTCTAAGAAATTAGTACCATATGGAGTATCAAGCGAGAGAGAATGTGAAGTGCTTGACATTTTTGCCGAATATAACCTCTACCAGATTAACAGAGTACACAATGATATAAATCGCTTACTGGATTTAGTATTCATAAGGAATGACCTAAAGTCCGATGTCGAGTCGCTCTCTTCAGCCCCTCTTCCTAACTCCACGCACCACAAAGCGTTGTGTGTACGTTTTAAACATATAAGCTATATCAAATCAGTTATTAATAATTGCATAAATTATAGCTTCTATAACGCCAATTTCAACCAGATATCGCGGTCATTGGATTTGGTAGATTGGGGAACTGTCTTAAACAAATCCGAACTATCACAGATTAGAAAGGGCAATTCATATGTTTGTTCCTATAGTATCTGCAAAAAATCAGTCCAAACCGGCCTGGTATAATTCTAGGCTCATTAATCTTAACAATCAAAAAACCAAAGCATACAAACTATACCGCAAATCTAAAAATAAAACAATCGGTTGCAAAAAGAATTCAATGTTCTGAACAAATTTTCATATCAGAACTACATTTCTAAAGTCGAGTGGTATCAAAGAAAATTGTAAATCTTTTTGGCAGTTCATTAACCGTAAAAAGATAATCACTGGAATTCTGGATAAAATGCATTATTTGGCGGAAACGTTGTCGGACATTCAAAAAATTAGTAGCCTTTTTGCAGATTTTTTTCGATCAGTTTATGTTTGTCAACCCGACACCGGAATAGAAGATACCTCTTTTAACAGCTCACGAACAAATAATGGTTTCCAGCTGTTGTTGTTGTTGTTGTAACAGCATAAACATTCCCCATACTTACATACAGGGAATGCTGCTGGGGTGACAGTCCTTGGCCGGATATAAAGCCGGGCCGTTTCGGTAACGTAGAACCGACTGTCTAATGATGTACCCAGGAGCCTTTCGGCCTTGGCAAATTACCCAACTCCTGGAGAAGATGGCTTCCCTCCTATATTATTAAAAAACTGTGCTACATCGTTAGCAAAACCATTAACAATTACCTTCAATAAATCACTAGCTTCTGGTAAGTTTTTACATAATTGGAAAAAATCGTTTATCATACCGATTATCGCCCTATCTGCAAAATCTCTTGCATACCTGAACTCTTTGAAAAGCTAGTTCATGATTTTATTTTTTTTCAAATTTCAAATCTCATATCGCCTAATCAGCACGGCTTTGTTAAGGGTAGATCTACTGTTACGAATTTAGGGTTATTTGCAAATTATGTCTTAAACCAATTTGAAACAGGCCAACAATGCGATGTTATATTCACCGATTGCGATGTTATATTCACCGATTTTTCGAAAGGTAGCCTCTTGGGCCACTATTGTTCTTAATGTTTGTTAATGACATTCCAGACGTTTTCGAGACATCACGTTGTCTGATTTATGCAGATGACCTGAAAATTTACAGTCGGATAGAGGACGTAACTGACTGCATAAGACTTAAAGAAGACTTAACAAGATTGGAAGCTTGGTGTGATGATAACTCTTGCATCGAATGCGAGATGCGGGGAACCAGAAGTATCGGAATTTGTACCAACACCCAGTGAACTTGGAACTGCAGTGCCGCCTTTAGTAACGCAAGCCGACTTCAATGACCTTGTACGAGAAGGAAATTTGTCAAAGAGAACAGCCGAACTCTTTGCATCACGCTTTAAGCAGTGGAATATAGTGGCGGCTGATTTTAAAATAACAGCCGCTCGTGATCGACGTAGCAGTATTCCATATGACGAATTTTTTAAATTGCACGAAGATCGGGAAAAAACCTGGCTTATTGTTGTGATATTGATTCGATGTTTGAAAAAATTGGTTACCCTCATATTTCAGAGGAGTGGCGACTTTTCATCGATGCATCGGTCAACAGCCTTAAAGTAGTGCTGCTTCATATCGGTAACAAACATCCAGCTGTCCCGACCGCATATACCACCAACCTCAAAGAAACACACGAAGGCATGGAATTAATATTACAGCTGATAAACTACCAAGAGCATAATTGGAAAATATGCTGCGATCTAAAAGTGGTCGGATTACTCATGGGTGTTAAGCGTGTATTTCCAACCCACCAGTGCTTTTTGTGTACATGGGAAGATCGCAAAAGAGATCAGCATTACACTGAATCTAAGTGAAAGCCGCGAACATGCTACAAAGTAGGCGTAGAAAGTATAGAAAATCTACCATTAGTGCAGCCATCTCAAATCATTTTGCCATCACTACATATTAAGCTCGGTATCGTATCAAATTTTGTTAAAAAACTGGATCGTAAGGGCGACGCGATTACAAATTTGCGCAATATTTTTCCGAAACTGAGTGACGCAAAGATTCATGCTGGTATTTTTTTTACGAAGGCTTTTAGTAACTTTATTTTTTTAATGATGTGTATAATTTAAAGTGTTTTCAGTGGCCCGCAGATAAAAAAAATAGTTGCAAGTTATGAATTTTCATCAAAATTGAATGCTATCGAACAACGTGCATGGAAAGGCACAGTTGCCGTTATTGAGCAGTTTCTTGGCAAGAAACGAGCTGACAATTATAAAAATATTGTTGCAGAAATTATTTCGGCATATGGCGAAATGGGCATATTAATGTCGCTAAAGATCCATTTCCTTCACAATCATTTTGATTGTTCCCTGGTGATTTAGGAGCTTGTAGCGATGAACATGGCGAAAGGTTCCATCAGGACATTGCGGCTATTGAAAAGCGCTTTAAAGGACAAGACATTACGCATATGCTTGGCGAATACTGTTGGCCTATTTGTCGCGATACTGACACAAATGCTTACAAACGCAAAAATAAAAGGCTTAAGTTTCTTTAAAAGCATTAAAATTTTTAATGTAACAATTTTTAATTTTAATATAATAAAATAAATAAAAAAATTCGGGGTTTTATATCTCTATTGTAATGCGGAGTGAAATACATTTCTTTTGATACCCACATCGGCATATCTCATGCAATTTTTTTTTCATTTCGAACAGGTGGCAACCCTGTGTCACTTTGTCAGTGGCAACACCTAGGTGAAAAGTCTAGAAATGTGATACACTATCTGTGTGCCCAATTTCATTGAAATCCGTTAAGCTAATCCTGAGATCGTGTGGCTATACAGATATGCATACAAGAATTGCTCGTTTAAAGTTATAAAATACAAAAAAAAAAATTATGACGTGTACATGAAAATCGCCGATACACGTTTATTTTTATTTTTTATCCCCTTTCCGAAAAAGTATATTTGGTTCATAGGACAGAATGTGTGTAACGCGGTGTTATGAATTTATAAGGCAGGAAAAACCTCCAACTACGTTTAAATTTGAAGAAATAAGCACAGATATCGTTCATACCTATTGTTAGGAAATCAAAGAGAAAATTGGGTGGAAATAACTTTTTATCAGAAGGGGAAATTAAGGATTCAGTGAAATATATGGGTCAGTTTTACGCCTTACTGGTAAATAATAGTCTTAGGTCAAGAACAGTACCTATGGAATAGAAAACTTCCACCATAGTACCAGTAAAGAACTTAGAAAAAATATTAGAAACGGTGTTAAAAAACCAACTAATACCCTATATTGAGTCCAATAATATTTTCATAAAGGAGCAATCCGGTTTCAGGGCAAAGCATTCATGCGAAACTGCGCTTAACTTGGTACTGTCGCAGTGGAAGGAAGACCTCAATTCCAAACTGAATGTAGTAGCAGTATTTATTGACCTTAAAAGAGCTTTCGAGACGATTGAACGGGAAGTAATGTTAAAAAATTTAAATATATTGGTGTGGAGAACACTGAACTTGAATGGTTCCGTAGTTTCTTGTCAGATCGGAATCAACAAACGCTTATAGACTCATATATGTCAAGAAAGGTAGGAGTCGAACTTGGCTTGTCACAGGGGTCGGTCCTAGCTCCCATACTTTTTAATGTTTATATTATATTATATTCTTCGCAATAACATTGTACGTAACGGACGTGTTTTTCGGACCTCCCGCGTTAATTAATAAATAAATAAATTAAGTTTTATTGGTAATATACCTAATCGTTCGTGCGACAGTGACTCGATTTTGCTTATCGTTTTACTCACTTGGACACTTTTTTGTCTATAATCCCATGCATATGCGGTCAAAAGGTTGACCGTGGGCAGCCAAACCAAAAACTTCAGTGTGAAGTGCAGCGAATTTTATCATCTTACTTGTGAAAATTTATTGCCTGCTGACATTGAGTACCTGCTGAAAATAAATAAGCAGTATTGTTGTAAACAATGCACAAAAGCGCGCCGTAATTCGGTCCTACTGTCTCCTCGCTCAGTTTCTCCGCCACTAGATGCAGACAACACTAATGAAAATATTTCTTGGACCGCCAACATCTCATTCAAATTCATCAGCGGAGTGCAGCAAGCAAGAAATCAACCTGCAAGCTGTTTTCGACGAAATTAGATCTCTTAGATATGCTCAGAAGAAAATGATAGCTGTAACTAGCTCTTTGCAAACCGACAAGAGAAATCTAATTAAAAAGGTAGAAGAATTACAGTTTGAGGTAAAAGCCGTTCGTCACAAACTTTGCGATCTCGATGTCGCTGCTACTATTCCTGCTTTGGCTAATGATATAATATAAAAGCCCCTCGCAACAATTTACATGTACTACACGACAATAATTCTGCAACAACAAAGAACAAGGATCGGGTACTTGTTTCTAACTCAACACCGTCATCTTTCTCTTCTGCTCCATCTACCTCTCATGTTACATCTGCTGCAGCCGCTGCCGACTCTCCAGTCAATATCGAACGAAATGCTAAGGTTTTTAATAAGCTCTCTCTCGCTGCTACGCCTAATGTTAAAATATCTAATACAGCAGAAACACAAAAACATAATACGCACTATCCAGCGCTGCTTACGTCGTTGCTATCACAAAGCAATCAAGCAGTGCCGTCGGATAACCTTTCTCTTGCTGATTCACAGCAGCAGTCGGTTAAAGACGAAATGTTTGCAACTGTTGGTGCTAAGAACAAAAAACCAAAACGTAAACCGAAAGACACTGTTGTTGGCTCCAATGCAAACCGTAAACTGGATGTAATTGTAGCCATGAAGTGGGTACATTTGTCATATTTCAACCACACAGTGGCCACTGAAAGCATAATTGAATATGTACACAACCATGCAGCGATTGATGAGAGCGACCTTTCTTGTTATATGTTAGTAAAGATAGACGTCGAACTTAAAGGACTAAAGAGAGTATCGTTTAAACTTGGTGTGTCTGAAAAAAATTATAACAAGATTTTCGATGCTTCTCTTTGGCAAGAGAATATAAAAGTGCGTCCATTTAAGAATTTTCAAAAAGACGCTGTTAATAAGATATCAAATACGGCAGATTTTTTACTGTATTTTCAGAATGCTAAAATGCTACCATTGTTGTTTTTCTCCTCTTCATCTGTCTATGATATCATAGTTTTAACAGAGACTTGGCTTTCTGAACGGCATTATACTGCAGAAATATTTGACTGTCAACTGTATAATGTATTTCGTAAAGACAGGTGGTGGCGTACTTGTTGTTGTAAGTTCGAGACTACTCACACAAATCACTTTGTCACCAAATATGAGTTCCGACAAGGGATTTTTTGATGTTGACCAGATATTAATTAAAATTAATTTAGGAAAATCGAAATTAGTGTAAGTTATATACCGCCTTCAAGCCCAATTGAATTATATAAAAAGCATGTAAATAATTGTTGTACAATACTGGATAGTCTAACTGACAGTCAAAACATAATTATTTTGGGTGACTTTAACTTACCCAATGTTAATTGGTGTTTCGACGATGATTCTAAGAAATTAGTACCATATGGAGTATCAAGCGAGAGAGAATGTGAAGTGCTTGACATTTTTGCCGAATATAACCTCTATCAGATTAACAGAGTACACAATGATATAAATCGCTTACTGGATTTAGTATTCATAAGGAATGACCTAAAGTCCGATGTCGAGTCCCTCTCTTCAGCCCCTCTTCCTAACTCCATGCACCACAAAGCGTTGTGTGTACGTTTTAAACATATAAGCTATATCAAATCAGTTATTAATAATTGCATAAATTATAGCTTCTATAACGCCAATTTCAACCAGATATCGCGGTCATTGGATTTGGTAGATTGGGGAACTGTCTTAAACAAATCCGAACTATCACAGATTAGAAAGGGCAATTCATATGTTTGTTCCTATAGTATCTGCAAAAAATCAGTCCAAACCGGCCTGGTATAATTCTAGGCTCATTAATCTTAACAATCAAAAAACCAAAGCATACAAACTATACCGCAAATCTAAAAATAAAACAATCGGTTGCAAAAAGAATTCAATGTTCTGAACAAATTTTTATATCAGAACTACATTTCTAAAGTCGAGTGGTATCAAAGAAAATTGTAAATCTTTTTGGCAGTTCATTAACCGTAAAAAGATAATCACTGGAATTCTGGATAAAATGCATTATTTGGCGGAAACGTTGTCGGACATTCAAAAAATTAGTAGCCTTTTTGCAGATTTTTTTCGATCAGTTTATGTTTGTCAACCCGACACCGGAATAGAAGATACCTCTTTTAACAGCTCACGAACAAATAATGGTTTCCAGCTGTTGTTGTTGTTGTTGTAACAGCATAAACATTCCCCATACTTACATACAGGGAATGCTGCTGGGGTGACAGTCCTTCGCCGGATATAAAGCCGGGCCGTTTCGGTAACGTAGAACCGACTGTCTAATGATGTACCCAGGAGCCTTTCGGCCTTGGCAAATTACCCAACTCCTGGAGAAGATGGCTTCCCTCCTATATTATTAAAAAACTGTGCTACATCGTTAGCAAAACCATTAACAATTATCTTCAATAAATCACTAGCTTCTGGTAAGTTTTTACATAATTGGAAAAAATCGTTTATCATACCGATTATCGCCCTATCTGCAAAATCTCTTGCATACCTGAACTCTTTGAAAAGCTAGTTCATGATTTTATTTTTTTTCAAATTTCAAATCTCATATCGCCTAATCAGCACGGCTTTGTTAAGGGTAGATCTACTGTTACGAATTTAGGGTTATTTGCAAATTATGTCTTAAACCAATTTGAAACAGGCCAACAATGCGATGTTATATTCACCGATTGCGATGTTATATTCACCGATTTTTCGAAAGGTAGCCTCTTGGGCCACTATTGTTCTTAATGTTTGTTAATGACATTCCAGACGTTTTCGAGACATCACGTTGTCTGATTTATGCAGATGACCTGAAAATTTACAGTCGGATAGAGGACGTAACTGACTGCATAAGACTTAAAGAAGACTTAACAAGATTGGAAGCTTGGTGTGATGATAACTCCTTACCTCTTAATGTTTGCCAGCACATGTCATTCAGAAAAAAAATTATTACAAGAAAGACTTGGGGGTCATATTTACATCGAAAATGTCGTTTTCTTAACATATAGACTTTATAATTGTCAAGTCTAGATCTATGCTTGGCTTTGTAATAAGGAATTCATGGGAGTTCCAGAATATTTCTACGCTGAGGAATTTGTATTTTTCCCTTGAGAGATCAAACGTCGAATATTGCAGCATTATTTGGGATCCATTCTATATGGGTTCATCTTTAAGAATTGAGAAGGTTCAAAAACGTTTCACTAGATTTGCTATTCATTCACTTCGTTGGCCTAGCAGTTTGCCTGCATATGAAGTAGAGGTATTTTGTTAGTCTTGCCAACTTTAGAAATGCGGAGAAAAATTTCATCGGTAATGTTTATAAGGGACATAGTTACGAATGATATCAAATGTCACTTCTTGCTGGAGCTAATACTTTTTAATTGTCCCACTAGTAACCTAAGACTCAGCAATATGTTCCATTTACCTTATCACAAGACCAATTTTAGTCGAAATGAACCGCGTGCACATTGTATAAAACAGTCTAACCAATTATGCAAAAATTTGGATATATTCTCTAACTCACGAGAGGCTTTCAAATCAAAACTTAATCTGGAGATACACTTTCTGAATTCTGACTAATGTCAACGCAATCGGTAAACCTAAATGACTTTGAGGTTACCTTTGACAATGTCTTCAAGCAGCTGAACTCCGTAGATCCTAGTAAAGGTGCGGGACCTGATGGCCTACCGAATGCCTTTCTTAAGAACTGCGCCAATGGCCTCTGTGAACCGCTGACACACATTTTCCAATCGTCTCTGCAGTGTGGTGTTTTTCCTACAGACTGGAAACTCTCGTACATCAGCCCCATTCATAAAGAAGGTCCAAAGAATACAGTCACGAATTATCGGCCAATCTGCATTCAGTCGGCCTTGGCTAAACTTTTTGAAAAGCTGATCCTACCGAAACTCTCTGCTGCTTTTGGTCCAATCATTACCACAAGACAGCATGGTTTTATTAGTAGCCGTTCAACGTCAACTAACCTTTTCGCCTACACCAACTATCTACTGAACTCACTGAATACCAACACCTGTGTTCATAGCATCTATACTGACTTCAGAAAAGCGTTCGATCGAGTTGACCATGACATCTTGCTATACAAGCTCAGGAAATATGGCGTCGGCGGCAAAGCGTTAGACTGGCTTAGGTCATATCTAGCTGGTAGGCACCTGCAGGTCAAAGTGGATGGCCACCTATCCGATGAATATGTGGCTAACTCGGGTGTTCCGCAAGGTTCTCACCTCGGTCCGATTCTTTTCAGCATATTCGTGAATGATATTGGTAACGACTTCAACTCGGAATACCTACTTTTTGCAGACGATCTTAAAGTTTATCGATCAATCACTAGTGTGCTGGATGGTCATCTACTACAACAGGACGTCGACAATCTCTCTGGCTGGTGTGCAAGGAACAAACTGGATCTCAACTTTAAAAAGTGTGCAGTGATGTGCATCTCGAGATCGCGCACTCCCTTACCTGCAGTGTACACACTCAATGGTGATAAAATAAGGGAGGTGGATGACATCAAAGACCTCGGTGTCACGATTGACACAAAACTAACTTTCCACAAGCATATAGACGGAATAACTCAGAGAGCTTTCAAGATACTCGGTTTTATAACTAGGAATAGCAAGGACTTCAAGAATCCCTACTCCCTGATTTGTCTTTTCAAAACTCAAGTTCTTCCAATACTGGAGTACGGATCCATAATCTGGTCTCCATACACTGAAGCAGGCATTACTAGACTTGAAAGAGTGCAGCGTAAGCTCTGCAAGACCTTAGCCTTCCGACATTCATCATCAACCGCTTCAGCTACAGAAGATATATTATCTACATTCGGTACAACATCAACAGTCTGCGGGCTCGCCGTCGCATAACTGATCTGGCGTTCTTTTATAAAGTGGTAAATGGTATTATTGATGCCCCGGAAGTACGCAGCTCCTTCGAGCTTGCCCCGGCTGGTCTCACACTTAGGAATAGTCGTCTACTGAAAACAGTCGCTACTTACAAAAGCTACGTCTATCACGGCCCGTGCAATAGAATAGCCATCAGTGTCAACTCACTTCATGGTGTTCTCGACTTCTATGGTGGAACCTACGATACTTTTCTGCGAAATGCCAAAAATATCATCCTATAGATTTTTCTCAAGAACCGTCCGGCCCATTTTCTTTATCATTGTATTACATACCAGCCCTCTATAAGTTCTGTTTCTGTACCCTCTTTTTATTTGTATGTATATTGCCGATTGGCGTTTGTTAAATAAATAAATAAATAAATGTATCTCACAGTATTGTTTACCATATATAATATTATATTTAAGCTTTAGTGTTAGTAATCTGAGTTGTACTTTAATTGATCAAAGAATGAATAAATAAACATTAATGATATAAATACAGCATTGAAATTTGCAAGATAAATCTATTCGCTGACGATACTCTCTCAACAGTCAGCGATAGAAATCTGCCTAGAGCAGTAACAAAAATACAAGAAGATTACAAAAAGATAATTAAATATCTTGAATTTATATAGATAATAAGTTAAAATAAGAAGAGCACGTTGAATATACAGTTAATAAGATTGCGAAAAAAATCGGACTCGTGAAAAGATCATGCAAGTACATAGGAAAGAGGTTGTTGTTGTTGTTGTAGCAGCATAAACATTCCCCATACATATATGGGGAATGCTGCTGAGGTGGCAGTCCTTGGCCGGATATAAATCCGGGTCGTTCCGGTAACTTAGAACCAACTGTAGTGGGAACGAAAGGTATAAAGGAAAGAGGTATACAATTTTGGTTTATAGATCAATAGTTGAGCCGCATTTTATATACTGTTCAACAATTTTTATCATGGCTAGCGACACATAAGTTGAGAAACTCCACAGAGAGCTGCGATTCATTTCGAATAAGCGTTATGATACACCCATACAAGAAATGATCAGAAACTTGAAATGGCTGAGCGTGAAACAGCAAATATTTTATCACGCCATGAAGTTCGTTTTTAATATAAACCAGGGCAAGTTACCGTATTATCTGAGCGATAATCTTAGATACATACACGAAATCCATTCATATACTCAGGGAAAGTAATAGTTTTAGACTACCACTGTTTAGAATAGAAGTTGATAAGAAAAATATATTCTATAGGGTTATCTAATAAGAGGTGTTATTTTGATATTCAAAGAAAAATTTTATTTTTTAATATAAATGATCGGATGTTTATTTCATTATAAAGAGGAAGGTATGCCGTTAATAGTGGAAAATAACATCAGGCAAATGACCAGCACGATCACGCTTACAGGACATTACCCTTTTCATGAAATTTTCCATAACCGAATTGCAAAGTGGCTGACCTATGTCCTCGATAGCCTCACGAATTCCATATTTGTGGTCTTGAATCGACTCTGGGCTATTGGCGTAGACCTTCTCGTTCACGTGACCCCAAAGAAAAAAGTCACAAGGTGTTGACTCACAAAATCTCGGTGGCCAATTGTGATCACCTCTTCGAGAGATAACACAGTCCGGAAACTTTTCCCTTAAAAGATCTATAGTTTCGTTGCGCCGTCTTGTTGAAAATAAACGTTGTCCAGATCAATCCCATCCAATTCAGGCCATAAAAAATCGTTAATCATCTCTCGACAGCGCAATCCATTCACCTGTAACAGATTTTATTGGAAACCCCTTTTTAAAGGATTAATATGTTTTAACGAGCTACCAACTCAAATTAAAAATTCTCTTAACATGAGCACTTTTAAGAGGCTGCTATTTAATCACTGTAAAACGTTGCCGATTAGATAGAAACTAGACCCTTCCTTTACAAGCAGTGGTCATATGTATTACATTAACTATGCTAAACTATAAATTACGCTGTAAAAACTTGATAATTGTAAACTATAATTTGTTTTATTGTACACATAGGAATATTATTATTGTACTATTTAGCATATAAGCATATAAATGTATAAATTAGGTTTTAAGACCGTAAAAACTAAATAAATAAAAATAAAATTACTGAAGCCTGGGAAACCCGCCAACCGACTGTTGTCGGACGATAACAGATAAGCGCGGGATCAACCAAAACCGCCCCTGCGAGAGGACTGTCTTAGTAGCTTTGGACTTGAAGAAGGCTTTCGACACAGTCAGCCATTCCACACTACTCGATGACATTATACAGTCGACATTCCAGCCAGGGCTGAGGAGGTGGTTCGCTAACTATCTAAGTGGTCGACACTCGTCAGTGATCTTTCGCGACCAAATCTCTAAACAGAGGAAGACAAAGCAAAGGGTTCCGAAGAGTGGTGTCATTTCACGCTTGCTTCTCAGCTTCTATATCCATATATCGAAGTTTCCCCAGCCACCAGAGGGACTCTCGCTGGTTTGTTTGTTAACAGTAATAGCAGCCCCGCCAGTGTCGGGCATATCACCGGTCGTCTTCGTCTAGCTCATCTAAGGGTAGGCCCACGAAACAAGCTGTTTCGACGGGTTGGGTCCAGAGGGAGAGGGGTCTTCGATGAGTAGGTTTAACGGGGCATTTGAAGAGGTGGTTAGTGTCGTGCGGAGTGTCTTTGCCTGCCGAACATATGTTTCGTATGTCGGGGTCAATTCTGGATAAGAAGGAGTTTAACCTGCTACAATATATATAGTTGCGCCAGTGTTACATGTGTCCCACGGAGAAGCTGGAGCTCTTCATCTTCAATGGTTGGTCTCCGATTACGGCATTCCCAGGGCGGGAACTTAAGAAGGTGGTGACGGTTCCCGGTGAATGTCGTTTATTGACTGTCTAAATACTGTCTGGTCCAGTAGATTTCTGTCAGTTTTGTCCTGGATCTCGTCGGTATAGTTTAAAAGGTGCCTCCTGACGCGCCTAGGAGGCGGCTCTGGCTCAAGCAGGTGTCTGCAAGGGTGAAACCTGCCGTAGCACCCCAGCAGTAACTGCTTGCTGAGCAGTTTGCTGTGCTCCATTACAGGGAGCATTAGTGCCTCGTTGTGAAGGTGTTGAATAGGGGACATCAGGAGACAACCGGTCGCTGTCCGAATGGCAGTATTTTGGCATGTCTGCGTGTCACTAGTTCCAAGCGACCAGCCAGGCGCAGTATAGTTTAGAACCGGCCGACCAATTGCCTTAAATGTCGAGAGCAACAGTTCTTTGTCTTTACCCCAAGTGCTGCTGGTAAGCGACTTAAGGACCTTGTTGCGATTTTGGACCTTGCGGTTGTATGCGCCGAGAAGGAGGGCAAACTGTCAAAGGTCACACCCAAAATTTTGGGATTGTTTACCGTCGGAATGGGTGTGTCATCCACTTTTACCCTGAGGGACAGTTTGACCTCCTTTTTCCAGGAGGTAAATAGGGTCGCCGTGGATTTAGCGGGGGAAAGTTGTCGATTCCTCGCAGTGAAAAAGCGAGAAAGGTCGGTGAGGTAGTTGTTCACTTTGGAGCAGAGACCATCAATGTCATTGCCCGACCCCATTATCGTGCAGTCATCCGCGTATGAGACCAGGGAGACTCCCTCTGATGGTTGGGGGAGCTTCGAGATGTAGAAGTTGAACAGCAAGGGTGAAAGGACACCACCTTGCCGTACACCTTGCTTTATCTTCCTCTGCTTTGATATTTGGTCTCGAAAAATCACTGACGAGTGACTGATAAATATCATCTAGTAGCGTGGAATGGCTGACTGTGTCGAAACCTTTCTTCAGGTTCAATGGTACTAGGACAGTCCTCTCGCAGCGGGGGGTTTCGGTTAAGCCCGCGGTTTATCTGGGCGTTTATGGCGGTGAGTGCAGTAATGGTGCTATGCACTCGTCGGAAGCCGTGCTGATGTTGGGCTGGGCCCAGGTATTTCGTGAAGAGTGGGAGTAGGAGAGCTTCAAGTGTCTTCACTACTGGGGAAAGGAGAGTTATCGGACGATTCCTCTTGGTTGGATTCCTCAGGGATGATGAGAGTGGCCAAGGACAGATTGAAGACCCTTGTGAGAAATCTTACTTCCAAAGGTCCCAGGTGCTTCAGCATCAGCGCGTTTAGTCCGTCAGGGCCAATGGCTTTGGATGTTTTCGACTTGTTGATGGCCCCCTGAACCTCATCACCGGAGAAAGTATGTGGCGCACTGCCGTTCGTCAGTTTGTGCAGCCTCCTGGTAGCACGACGCTTGGATCTGTCGACCGGAGGATGCAGTATAAAAAGCCGGCTAAAATAGCTCGCGCATCTCTTTGGGTCCGACGAAGTACAACCGTTGAAGGTGATGGCCACCTTGTCGTTGTATGAAGCCGTGAATTCCGTGACGCCGGCCCAATTAGCTTTTTTAAAGTTAAAATAGGACCGGTGGTTCGCGGAAACAAAGTCGGCAGGTCTCTCAATCGAGACGATAATGGGCAAGTGGTCTGATGGAAGCGATAGCATAGGTCGCCACGTTATGCTATTTATCAGACCTGCGCTAGCTATTGTTAGATCAGGCGAGCTGCTACAATTGCCCACTACCCTGGTGGGGGCTTCGTCGTTCACAGTGCTGAATGTCGAATCGTCTATTTGCTCTGCCAATTGCTGCCCCCTATGATCATTTGGCAGGCTTGAATGCCAAGGTGGAATATACACGCCAGGCCACCACCATTGTCTCGCTCGCGATCATGTCTGTGCACGTTATAGCCATATCTGGTGATCAGAGAGGACCTAGCGTGCAGCTTGGTTTCCTGAACCGCAGCTATTTTGATACTGTGTCGGCTCATGAAGTCAACTATCTCGTCGACCTTACTCGTGAGTCCGTTGCAGTTGAATTGTAGAATCATGAAGCTTCTAGGTAAGGTCGTTGTAACTCGGGGGGGTGAGGGACGCGTGGGGTTGCTTTCGTTGGGCCTGCTGGCGGGAGCAACACGAGGCCACATACCGCGTTGGCCACTCACCTGAAGACCTGAACAGAAAGACCTGAACAGGTCTGCACCTAACCAAGGTGGAATTCGGATGGAGCCGTTTATGGCAGACGCAGCAATAGAATACTTCTGGCCTAGGGTTGGATTCAATTGTAGCCCTGAGGGGAAGCATTTGGAGGAAGGCTGCTGCGAGAAGTTGCTCCTGTGACGTAAGGGGTGGGGTGATATGCTGTTTCGCTAGACAGGGCTAGTTTACTGGGGCGGCAGCCCTTGGACGGGAAAAACCTGAGTCATTCCGGTAACGTAGACCCGGCTGCCATGGGAATGGGAGTCTCTAGGGTCTCCTACGCTGCACAATATTGGTGTCGGACAATGACATTGACGGCCAGTGCGCCGAAGTGAATGTTTACCTCACCAACTTTTCTTACTTTTTCACTGCGAGGACAAAAGAGGTCAAACTGAAACTCAAAGTGAAAGTCGACACACACTAATACCGACAGTAAACAAGCCCAAAAGCTTGGGTGTCACCTTCGACAGTTTGCTCTCCTTCTCTGCGCACCCAACAGCAATTGCCACTAAAGTAGCAACAAGGTCCTCAAATCACTCGCCGGTAGCACTTGGGGCAAAGGCAAAGAAATGTTGCTAGCGAAATTTAAAGCATTCGGCCAGCCGGTTTTTAATTATGTTGCGCCTGTCTAGTCGCCTGGCACAAGTGATTCCCAGTGGATAAAGCTGCAGACATGTCAAAATTCTGCAATCAAGACAGCTACAGGATACCTTCTGATGTCCACCCTGTAACACATACACAATGAGGCATCAATGCTTCCGGTCAGGGAGCACAATAAAATGCTGCAAGCAGTTTCTCCCTGGGTGCTTCGGAAGGTAACACGTCCGCAGCCACACATTAATAATTATTGGACTAACGACATTCATCGGGAGACACTTACCATTTTACTAAACTCTCTGAATGAGGTCATGGGAGTCCTATGGCAGGTGAAGAGCTTCAGCTACCCGGCGAGACCCGCGTAACTTTGGCCCACTTGCAAACCTACTGACCAGCACCCCTCTCCCTCTGGACTCAACCTGTGGAAACAGCACGTTTTCTTGGTACACCGTTAGATGGTTGGACGAAAACGACCGGTAACTACATCGCCCTGAAAGGGTTTAGTAAGTTGCTACAACAAGAATCAGCAATTAACTATTAAGACGCAGATGCAATTTCCCACCTTTTTTTTAGTTAATTGCGTTTATTATTTTAAAAGTAAATAATATTGGATATAAATGGAAAAGTCAATTGTTTTGCCATCCTGTTTTGGCTCCTTAAGTGTACTTACCATGTCTTCCCTTATTTTTTATCGATAAACTAAATGTTCGATTTCTAAGAACACGTGATCAGTACAAGAAAATGTGTTTGCAACAGTTCATCATTAGTGCATGCGGGATATGATATGATATTTCTTGGTTGCTTCGCCGAGCTCCTCCTCCAATTTGTGGAGGGAGTCTTTATTTTGTTCCACAAACTACCTACAGCCTAAGCCGCCACCGCACGGCAAGTAGTTTTTTACGAGGAATTTTTTATAGCGGAAATTTAGTCGGAGGTTTGCCATTGCCTGCCAAGGGGCGACCACTATTAGAATAAAACTTTTTTTAATCATTTGTTGTTTCATGCTCGCAGTGGGTTTCGAGCCCGAGCCCTACCGAATGATAGTCACTCACAAACCTATTCGGTTAAACACCACCCAAAAAATTACTATACCATTACTTATTTATACGTCACAAGTCGATATAAGATAGGAACTTACCATTAAGTGGCGATAGTGTCGAATAAGGCTCACATTTGATACTTTTATTATTGTTAGTCGGTGACGATGCAGTTCCTCCTGTAGGAGTCGGCCCCGAAGGTTTCTTGTTATTATTTCCTGACGTTGATAACATACTCTCACAATGATTTTTCAATATGTTATCTTTTTTTTGAATCTCTTGCTGCTTATTTTGATATGTTTCACTCAGAAATGGAAGTACGGGGCTGTCTATTGGCGATATCTTTCCAGATAGAATGCGAGAGTTCGCCAAATTGTTTGTATTCGAATCACCGATAATGGTACTCCCAACACAATTAATAGCAGAGGCAATTTCTGAGGATGATATTTTTACTTCAGACTTTGGTGAGAACTTTGAAGAATCTTTAAATGGCGAAGAAGATTTGGAAGATCTCTCTACTGTAATTGACTCAATTGTTGCAGTATTTGATGAAATCTCAACCAAAGGCGATGTTATATCAAATGTCTCCAATGATTTCGTTTGACTTATAAGTAGCTTCGAAACTGCCCTTGACGCAGTGTTCATTGCTGAATATATAAAATTATACTTGACATTTATATTGTTATGCCACTTGTTTACACGCGTAATTTTCGTTAATGGATCACACTATTAACTGTAAGACAAATTATATAAAGAAATTTATTAGAATGATAGAAAAATTTAAACAAAGATGAAGTCATAAATTAAATTCTGTTTCCTGGCATTATGCTTTTTGGAGAGTTGAAACGGACATTCCAAATATTCGATTCATAAACATGAATGGAATGTCTTATAAGACAAAAAGCTTTTCTAATGGTACAATTTTTGATATTGGTTTTCCAAAAGTTTGCTTATAATGTCCAAGTGCGTGGACCTAATTTAAAAACTATTGCACAGAAATATGGTCAATATATAGCCTTTTGTATAACAGTATTTTTTACAAATTACCATTAAGAACTAATATGAAAATTTAACGGTAAGCATTCTTATTTTTGCATACGTTTTAAGAAACTTCTTATTACACTTTTTTTTACTTTAATACAAACACCGAACAGGAACAAAATTCACTTATAAAGAATCTTCACTTCATTTAAAGCTTTGCTACTAAATAATACTCTATGTTTTTCTTAATTCAATTATTAAAACTGTTCTTCTAAGTAGTTGTAATGAAATAGAAGTGAGGGACGAAGTCAAAAGAACGAAATCGTGAAAAGAATAAAACGACACAAGAAAACACCCAGCCAACAAAAAGCGAAAAGTTTTTGTAATACTATTTATTTTAGAAAAAAAAATTGGAGAAAAATGATTACGAAAGCGGCGGATAAAACCAGCACATAATACTGCAGTAAGAGAACGAATTATGTTCTGTAATACTGCGGTAACAGAAAGGGTAATTCTCTTGATTGAGGGTTATGCATCTCAGACGACACCGGCATTAATTGTCAAGATTTACATAAGCATTTTTATTAGAATATTTTAATAATTAGTGAAAATTTTGAACAAAAAAACGCGAATCTTCTTTTTGTTTAATTTTTAATATTTTTTGTAGTTTTTATTGTCTGCATATGAAATTTGATTATTTGGAGGGCTTCATTCTAAAGTTTTCTCTTCACTGTTTTCGAGGTGTTTTCAAAAAACACAAACACTTTCTAGTTTAAAAGTTCATCTGTTATGAATTATAAAATCCTGATTAAATGCATGTTGGGTTACCAATTGCGTTATACAGTTCTCAACGTTATTTCTTTTCTTTTTCTGGAGGTTCCCTAAGGATATATGTATATAGATCCTAGTAGGTTAGGACTTCTGTAAATAGTACGGTGTTCTTTAATATGAGGGTTGTAGACGAAGACAAGCTCTATCCACCTCCCAACAAAAATAAAATACTTTGTGTTCATACTGGAAAGTTTAGCCCAGGACCAGCCAATTTCACTCGGAAATGAATTAGCTCAAATTCCATATTACTCTCAGTGCAGCTCACCTAAGACCTTTCATTCAAAGCGATTCAAATCTCGCTGTCCGATGCCAAAATTACCAATCGTCACTTAATTTACCAAACTTTTTCATTTTAGCATAGAAAACTTGTAAACACACCTTTTATCCGTCTGCCTTTCAATATAGCAAACAGTATCCAAATTAGGAATCTCAACGTTCTACGTTCTAATAACAAACAACTGTGACTTATAATATTATCAGGTTTTCAGACGATTATTATCATACTTTACTACCGCGGACATCGAATCACAATCAATGCAGCGATTTTGGTGTATCTTTACTTTACAATCAAATTTGTACAAACGTGTGGTGAAAGTCATTTATGATGTTAAATTTCCAAGTAGTGAAATTAAAGGTCCGTCTACATACAATTATTTTGTTGCGTTGGCATCGCTTCGAAAGCTGACTGTGAAAACCAAAATTACATAAGCATCCCCCATAACCAAAGTTGGGCACCGCGAACGTCAAAGCGTCAGACAGGTATGTATATCGCATATTTTTGCATGCATCGACGATCATCAGATGTAAACAAATAATATTATTAAAAAAATTTTTACCGGATTTAAATATAAGTAGGTATAACATTTGATATAAATAGGTGAAAAACTGCATTTTGTTTTTATTGTAAATAAAAAATTGTATTTACTATATTATGCATATTTACCTAAGGTCCAATTCGCATGACTACGCATAACTTCTTCCAATTTCAGAAAATATAAAGGGGATTAAGCTCTGCGTACAATCATATATAAATCAGTATTTCTTACAAAAATGGTATATGTATATATATATAGCATATATATTTATACATATGTATATAAGAGCCATTTATATATATATATATAATTGGCTCTTACACCCTTAATTAGGAGCTGGGCCGAGCTTCTCTTACTATTTGTGGTGTGGATCTCGATGCTGTTCTACGAATGGAGGGGATTACACATACAATTTTTTTATACCATTATAATTAAATAAATAAATAAATAAAAATTATATAAATATAATTGGCCGTACACCCTTTTTGTGTGTTTGGCCGAGCTCCTCCTCCTATTTGTGGTGTGCGTTTTGATGTTGTTCCACAAATGGAGAGACCTACAGTTTCAAGCCGATTCCGAACGGCAGATATTTTATGAGGAGCTTTTTCATGGTAGAAATACACTCGGAGGTTTGCCATTGCCTACCGAGGGGCGACCGCTATTAGAAAAATGTTTTTCTTAATTTTGGTGTTTTCACCGAGATTCGAACCAACGTTCTCTCTGTGAATTCCGAATGGTAGTCACGCACCAACACAATCGGCTACGGCGGGCACCAGTTTCATTAGTTTCTCAATATAATAATATTCTTTTTAGCTCAAATCTGTAAAATATTGCTACTAGTATAATTGCGTGTGAAATGTCACTTAACAAAGCTTTTAACAAAATCGAAAGACAATGACTGAAGCGGTCATTGTGTCAAGCATCGAACTCTCCCGTTGCATCAAAACGAAGCGACCACCAAAAGGAAACGAAAATTGTATATAGACGGGTCTTAAGTGTAGCATAGTTTTTCACCACACACAGTGGCTTGTGTAAAAAGCTTACACCTTGTTCAGAATCGGAGCGGACATCGAGAAATGGGTTGACGACTGCACATTAGCAAAATTAAAACATTTAAGAGCATGAAATTGCACAAACGACGGATTGCTTGGCATCGGTTATTTATACATCGGGAAAATAGTTAGATTAATTTATAATTTCTCCGACTCGTTGAAGGCTCAGGGTTTGCTTTTCTGATCATTTGATAACAATTTTTTTACGAGCAAACAGCAGGCAAATAATATTCGATTTGCACAAGAAAACCCACACAGTTTCAATACACTGAAAAAGAATATGTTTTTATGTATCAATGAGCTGAAACGAGTTGCCTCACAAATATATATATCAAACAAAAATACTCTACGACAAACTTAATTTTATTGTAACCACAAAATGTCAACTGAAAACCCTTTTCTCGTAATAATGTTTTCCGCCCCCGTCGCAATTGCCATCTTCCGACGGCAGTCGATCAGCTGATGACCACCAGTCAATCCGTTACCCGCAGTCCTGCTGCAATTCTACTTCGGGTGTAAGTTAATTGTACAAAAATTCAAGTAAAAACAATCTTCATTTCTCTATTTGTTGACAAGCACCTTTGGTGTGAATTTGACAGGCAGTCCAGCGGGTGATGCTTGGTATTTTTGTTTGAGCGTATTGGCTGCGTTGCTATGCCGAATTAAAATTTTTATGGTAGCAACAAAAATAATAAACAAATATCCAAAATATTATCTTTGACTTGGAAAATTTACAATAAAAAATACTTTTAATACATTTTATATCTATAATTATGATTTTTATTGAGAAATATCTGAATTTTTAAGCCATTGTTTAGACCTCTTGATCAGATTTTCTATGAAATATAATCGATTTGTATGCAACCACGCTACATAAAAGAGCAATTTAAAATCAGCTTATCTAAGTTGAGGGAATTTTTCGACATCCAAGTGAGAGTATTTTTACTTATAGGCCTATGCAATGACTAAACATACGTATTCTTACGCTCTTAAAATCAGTCGTTGTTCTGACCATAGATAATAAGATGCGAAACCTTTTCATCTGGAGTGAGAGCGCGCCCATTAGCTTGTGACAGAGCTTGGCAGTATTCACACATCATGGAACGGTGAACAGCTGATAGGCAGAATGGCGATGAAAAAAAAACGCTCCGAAAATAACTGACGAAAACCGTTTGCGTAAAAATGCTGCGAATGAAATCTTTACAATTATTTGTCTTAAATTAATTCAATTAAAACGTAATGATTTAAATTGAAGAGAGCTTTTAGAATTTTCTAAAGCATCTTATATGCTTTTCGGCTTCTACTTTTAATTAATCTTGTGTACATATATGAATACATTTTACATACATGTAATTTTATTTTAAACTGTGTACTGGTTTATGTCTGTAAATTTGTATATACGTAAATATTTTATGGTTGAAAAGCGTAGGTTAGGGAATTGATACTGCTTTAACTTATTCTAATAACCTATATTACCCAGTTTTTATGTTATACTAAAAAATCGGAATATTTTATGTATTTATTTATACGTATGTTTTTCGGGTATATTTCTTTATTATCAGCATTTTTTCAATTTTGAATAATTTTATTTAAATATCAATTTTAGTATTTTTTGGTTATTGATGTACATATTTATTAGGATTGTGATAATTTATATTATATTGTTACGAATTTTCTTAAGATACAATTCAAATAAAACTCTTACAATAACTCTCTGAGTTCAATCACTGGCTTGTTGAATAAAACACAAAAATTAATGGCAACACACTTATGTATATATATATATATAATATAATTGGCGCGTACACCCTCTTTGGGTGTTTGGCCGAGCTCCTCCTCCTATGTGTGGTGTGCGTCTTGATGTTGTTCCACAAAATGGAGAGACCTACAGTTTCAAGCCGACTCCGAACGGCAAATATTTTTATGAGGAGTTTTTTCATGGCAGAAATACACTCGGAGGTTTGCCATTGACTGCCGAGGGACGACCGCTATTAGAAAAATGTTTTTCTTAATTTTGACGTTTCACCGAGATTCGAACCTACATTCTCTCCGTGAACTCCGAATGGTAATCACGCACCAACCCATTCGGCTACGGCGGCCGCAACACACTTGCTTTATTTTATTTCCAACACTTTACTTCTAAATGTACACGTTCAGCTTAAGAGTGAATCACTCTATTACTTTTCGTTTATTCGCTCACAACTTTTATTTCCAATCCATATTAATAATCATAGCAATTTCTAGATCTGACAAGCTCCTATCTTCTGGCGAGTTCTGTTGTTGCAGCAGCGTACTAGTCAAATGTTGTCTTCGTCTAACTCACATAGTTGTAGGGCCAGAAAGCGTGCACTATCTCGCTATCTGCTGGCGCTATTAAGGCTAATTAATGACTTTGTCAGTTGTTTTTCGAAACTTCGTGAATGTAATACTGCCTTTTGATTAAGTCTGATTGCCCCGATTAGACACCAAATCTTTTGATCTAATCTTTTGATCTTTTAATCATCTTCCCATTCCTTACGCATTATACAGAAGTACCAAACTTCCTTTGCTGAATCCTTCGGAGTTCAAAGCATGGTCAAATCTGTTCTTCATTCATGTCCATGTCATCCTGCAGCGTTTCCCAATGACAGCCTGCGTGCATTTCAGGAGCGGCACCTCTTCCGAACGATAAATCACCCAAAAGTCTTAATTCGCTCCCAAAAATGGTCCTAGCAAGCGATTAGCCAGTATTTTATGAACAGATGAGCGATAGGACAACAGGAACATTTAGCCGTGTTTATCCAAATTTCATTTGAACTTTCCAACTACCTTTCGCAAGTGCTCCACCAGAGTGCGCTTGAATATTTCGACTATTCCATATGATTGGGGGTGCACGAGTGTTCGACGTGTTTTTTAATTTCCAACAAGCAACACATTTTTCTGAATACTGCGGATTCGAAGTTCCTGCCTTGGTCTGAATGCAACTCCAAACCGAGTCACCCAATTCTTCATAAAACCATTAGCAATGGTTTGGCCTCTTAGTTTGGTAGAGCGTACACTTCTGGCCATTTACTGAAGTACTCGATAACAACGACTACATATTTGTTGCCGGAATCATTTGTTGGAAACGGGCCTTCAACATCCATGGCCACTCGCTCAATTGGTGAACCTGCATTATATTTTTGTAATCCCCATGTCTCAACTCCTTTGGACCTCTGCGATACATTCAGCGCAATTTCGAATCCATCCTGCTACTAATTCTCTGCAATTTACCCAGTAAAACTACTGTTTAATCTTCTCCAGCGTTTTAGTGATACCCAGATGACCTCCACTTGCCCCATGGTGAAATTCCTCTAACACAGAGGCAGTTCTAGATTTAGGGACTATAATCAGATCACGGGGATGGTTTCCATCTTCACTTTTCCATACGCGATGCCAAACTCCATTAATTAATATTAAGACTAGTTCACTGCACCCAATGGGCTTTAGCCCCAGGACTTTTTTTTGTCTTTTCTTTTTTAGATTAGCTCTTTCCTGCCTCTTTCACTTCCATGATTTTCCCAAGGTCAGCATCATTGAATTGACTTCTTCTTATTGCACTTAGTTCCTACTCATCATCGAGATCCAATTGCATTAGTCTGATATCAACTATCCCTTCAGACCTATCGATTTTGGAACAATGCTTACACTCTATTGCACAAGGTCGCCGAGATACTGCATCAGCATTTCCATGGTGTTCCCTCTAGTCGTAATTTTGCAGTCTTTCGATCCGCTGTGCAATTTTTCCTTCCGGATGCTTGAACTTGAGTAACCATCTCAATACACATGGTCGGTTCTTAACTGGAATCGTTGACGGCAAAAGTATATGTGGAAATGTTTTACGCACTCAACTGCAGCTAACAGTTCTCGTCTGGCCACTCAGTAATTCATCTCCGGCTTTCCGAGAACTCTGTTCTTATCAGCACTCCACCGTATGCGCTAGCATCTGTATCCACAACGAACTTTTCCCCCGCGACCGGATACGCTAGCATAAATGCAGTACAGAGTAGCTCTCTCAATTCTTGGAACGCTTCCTCCTGTTCTTTGTGTCACACAAACGCTCAATTCTTCTTAGTGAACACTGGAACAAAACGACGGTAATACGTGCACAGTCCTCGGAAACTTCGCACTTCGTACACATATCTGGGTCGTGGCCAATCTTATACTAATTTAAATTTTTCCTCGTCCATTTTGATGACATCGGTTGTCACCTTATGTCTAAGATACGTGACTTCCGTTTTGAACAAGACACACTTCTTCGGGTGTACTCGTAATCCCGCGGGGGCGATGTCCTGAAGCATTTCTTCCAAATTTTTGAGATGGTCGCTAAAATTTTACCCATGATGATGATGTCATCCAGATAGACTAACCACGTTTTCCAGTGCAGTCCCCTCAGCACATGCTTCATTAGGCGCTCTAAGGTTCTGGTGCGTTACATAAATCAAGCGTAGAAACCATTTTGCGCCGGATAAAAAGTGTTATCTATTCGTGGTAATGAGTAGCTGTCCTTTTTCGTGACTTCATTCAGCTTTCTATAACCCACACAAAATCGGCTGCTTCCATCCTTTTTCTTAACCAGCACAACCTGTGTGCTCCACGGGCTTATTGGTGGTTCAATAACTCCACTTTGCTGCATATCCTGGATTATCGGATTTGCTTCTTCGCGCTTTGCTAGTGGAACTCGACGTGGACCTTGGCGAATTGGCTTTGCATCTTTTGTATCTAGTCGATATTTCACGATCTCAGAATTTTCAAAATCGCTGTTGAATAGGTAACCGTATTTCTCCAGCAATTTCTTAGCTTTCATTCTCTATAGTCGTCTTACTTCTTGCCACCAAGTCCTTACGAAATTGGAGGTTTTTCTTACTGCTTCCTGGAATTCTTCCCTTTCCTGTTGTGGTCGATCGCAGTTAACTATAGCTTCTACAGCCCGACATTTCCCAATTACAGCTCCTTTATCCAGAAAAACTTCTGACTTCAAATTTTTTGGAACCCTTACTGGAACTCTTCTGTTTTTTTCCGTTCTCTAGTGTCCTTCTCACGATTATGTTTGTCGTCGTCTATGACTCACACTTCGCCTGTCCACAGCTTCGTTCCACATAAGCTTATATAACTTCTTCAGATTTCGGCGGAATGCGTTGATGATGACTTAGGATTACCTTTTAGAACTGTACACTTGGCTCATACTCGGTGCTCAGCGGTATCTCCATATTCTGACACGACAGAACCCTTTTACCCAAATCCAAGGTAAATTTCGGCCAGTAAAAATTTGAGACTGACAGAGCTCCAATAACGACTTCGCAAACTACCTTTTCGGAAATCTCTCCTGTAGCTGTCTGGAACTTCTAGCCAACCAGTGGTTCCACATTATGTATATATATACATTTGGCGCGTACACCCTTTTTGGGTGTTTGGCCAAGCTCCTCCTCCTATTTGTGGTGTGCGTCTTGACCTTGTTCCACAAATGGAGGGATCTACAGTTTCGAGCAGACTCCGAACGGCAGGTATTTTTTATGAGGAGCTTTTTCATGGCAGAAATACACTCGGAGGTATGCCATTGCCTGCCAAATCTGACCGCATGATCGAGTTCGTTACACCTGTGTCCAGAGTAAGCACTTGGGATCGAAGATTTACATTTCTCCTTATAGTCAAGTTGTTGCTTTTCCGTTCAATTTGCGAGTAAGAAACTGTGAGGCATTCAGTTGTGGGAACCAGTTCTCGCACCTTAGAGCTGTTTCGTTATCGTTTAACGTCTACTTTGCATCTGGAGCGTTATTGTAACTTTCAGAGCCTCGTTTTCTCGCTCCTGGACTCGCCTTCGGTTGACTGCTTGGTGGCTCTGTCTTTTCTTTCATTTTGGTTCATAATTCCTCATCTTCTAGCTGTAACACATATTCGTCTACATCAACGCACGCTGTCTCCATAGCCTCACACTGAAGCCTGAGTTTGCTCAACTTTGGCATTTATCCAACAATCCCACTTCTGGTAACAATTGTTACGAATTTTTTTACGATAAAATTCAAATAAATCTCGTACAATAACTCTCTGAGTTCGATCACTGGATTTATTTCCAACACTTGACTTCTAAATGTACACGTTCAGCTTAAGGGGGAAGTCTACTGTGACAAGGGAAAAAACAGGCTTATTTTCCGGATTTTATTTCTAACAAAATATTGCTCGTACATAAAATCTATTTAAACTCTTATCTTTATTATATATTTAAGTTTTTGAAAAAAAAAAATTGTAAGTCAAAATATTCAAAATGGCCGCTGTGGCACTTCTGCAAGCGCAGGTCCGCTTTTCTTAGGTGCCTAAACGGTGTACATGAAATCTTACGTTTCGGTGATTTAAAACAAAAAAACAAAATATTGTTATCATATACATAGTATTGACTCTCGTCTGACGTAGGATTATGTCGATAAAAAATTTTGGCGTTGAAAAAAAAATTCTTGAAATTTTTTTCTTTTTTTTTGCCTAAAATTGATGTTACTATTGTTTATAACAATTTAACAAATAACGATATCAAAAAAATCCTATGTCAGACGAGAGACACTATTACAGAGAATATATAATTAAATTTTTAAGCTGATTCATTTATCAGAACTCGAGATATCGTGTACACCGTATAGAAAAGCGGACCTGCGCTTGCAGAAGTGCCACAGCGGCCATTTTGAATATTTTGACTTAAAATTTTTTTTTCAAAAACTTAAATATATAATAAAGATAAGAGTTTAAATAGATTTTATGTACGAGCAATATTTTGTTAGAAATAAAATCCGGAAAATAAGCCTGTTTTTTCCCTTGTCACAGTAGACTTCCCCCTTAAGAATGAATCACTCTATTACTTTTCGTTTATTCGCTTACAAGTTTAATTTCCAACTAAATATCCCAAACGCATGCACCTCGACTTATACAAGGTGGCGCAAAAGTAACCTTGCGATGTTTTTTTGCTGTAATTAAAAAAAAAAAAGAAAAACTTTGATTCTTCTTGTGGATTATTTTTATTTTGTCTTTTAATTTTTTTTTACATCAAGTCGAGAATATGATGTCATGTAAATGGCCGCCGCCACAGTTGATTGCCATTTGAGCCCTTTTTATGGCATTTTCCATCACTTTGGCCAAAACTTCCAGCGATACATAGGTCCTCACATTCTTGACGGATATTGCCTTTAAGAGCTGCAAGAGTCTGAGGCTTATTGACATAAACCCGCGACTTCCAAAAGCCCCACAAAAAGAAGTCTAGAGCGGTCAAATCAGGCGATCTTGCTGGCCAGTGCAAATCGCCAAAACGGGAGATTAGGCGCCCGGGAAATGCATCCTTCAACATATCGGTTGTCGCACGTGCAGTGTGTGCCGTTGCACCGTACTGTTGGAACCACATGTTTTCCAATCCCCATTCATCAAGTTGCGGCAAAAAGAACTCGTTGATCATTGCTCTGTAGCGCTCACCATTCACAGTAACCGTCTGGTCCGCGACGTCTTCGAAGAAAAAAGGTCCGATGACTCCTCCAGCGAAAACAGCACACCATACAGTGCCCCAGAAGCGTAAATTTTGCTTATTTACGTACCCGCTAAGATGGAAATGGGTCTCATCAGTCATGATTAGTTTTGATGAAAAATCATCTTCCTCTTGGTGGTGATTAAGGATGGCTTGAGCGTATGTTAGACGCGATTGGCGGTCAGCAGCTAACAGCTGATGCACCCTCTGGACTTTGTACGGAAACATCTTCAAATCTTGTACCAAAATTCGCTGTAAAGACCGTCGACTGATACCCGTTTGCGTGGCACGTCGTCTGATCGATGTCAACGGCGCTTCCATGACGTCACCGGGTACAGCAGCAATATTCTCTGCAGAACGGCTACTCCGGGGTCTGCCACGCCTGGCAGCATCTCGTGTTGTGCCAGTCTCTTCGAGGCGAGCGACTAAACGTGGAAGTGTTTCACCAGTAGGCGTTAGACGGCGAGGAAATCTGCGGCGAAATTCACGTTGTGCCAAAGTCACCGACCGATTATTGGTCAAATAAATAGTCAACAATATTCCGCGTTCTGGAGCAGTGTAGCGTAACATTGTTTATTAACGTGTATTTCGCATGTGTTTACTACACAAATGTCAAAACAGAACTGACATTAGGGGCCAATCGCAAAATTTATAGCATTTTCTGATAGGAGGATTACTTTAGCGCCACCTGTTATACATGTGCTTAATAACTATCCTAATTTCTAGATCTGACAGCTCGTATCTTCTGGCGAGTTCTGTTGTAGCAGCAGCGTACTAGTCACCTGGTGTCTTCGTCTAACTCACATAGTTGAGCGTGTAATGCCTATCTGCTGACGCTATCAAGGCTAATTAATGATTTTGTTTTGGCCTCTTGTTCGCTAATGTTGTCAGTCGGTTCGCGAAACTTCGCGATTGCAACAGAATTGTAGAAAAAAAATTGAATGGGTAGTTTTGAAACTAAAATTGGGAATTTTTAGTTTCCACTCCACCATTGAGGTAAGTATTTAATGCACGGTTACCCGGTAGCCTAATATCACCCGTATACACCTACATACAATAAAAATAAGCATAATCAGTACAAAATACATAAATAAGCATAATATTCGAAAACTGATATTTAAATGAAATTATTCAAAATTGATATAAAAAAAGAATATATTGTAATAATAATAAAGTAATGAACAATGAAAACATAAGTATAAATTTACTAGCAAACCACGCCCGCTTCGCTGGGCACACACACTGTGGATTATATTTTTTGTTTTTTTATTTTTTTTATCATTTGATTCACTCATGGTGCATCGTAGTTTATCGCATATGAACCGAAAAAATAAATCCATTAAATTTGATGAAAACTTACATTAATTAATTCCAATTTACCACGTGAAAATTCCTAAATGTATAAGAAAAATATAAGCACGTGAGCGATTGTTAATTGAAAAAATAATAAATTTCTTTTTTCTTTTTGACGATTGTTTCTTAGTTATTCATTTGCGTTGATTTGAAATTAAAAAAAAAAAGTTCTTTTTTCATGATCATCAAGTGTTAACAATGTGTGTAAGTTTGGTTTAATTCGACGCAAAGACACGGCGGGTCCACGTTTTGGCATATATTTCGAGACCCTAGTTATCAATAGGTATGAAAATTACCCCGTATTAAAGCACTTATCGACAGCTTTCATTTGCATAAAGCATTCACCAACAGCTTCAATTTGATCTCCATATTGTACAAACACATTCTAGGTTCCACGTTTTGACCTATATCTCGAGACCCTAGTCACGGAGCGGGATGAAAAATACTCTGTACTAAAGCATTCACCAACAGCTTCCAATTGATATCCTTATTGTACAAACACATTCTAGGGTCCACGTGTTGGTCTCTATCTCAAGGCCCTAGTCACGGAGCGGCATGAAAAATACTCTGTACTAAAGCATTCACCAACAGCTTCCATTTGATACCCATATTGTACATACACATCCGAAGGTTATCCGGGTCCACGTTTTGACCTATATCTCGAGCCTTATCCACCAATAGGCATCCAAACTATACGTAAACCATCTTCAATACCTACTTAACAATGTGTGTAGGTTTGGTTTAATTCGGTGCAAAGACATGGCCGGTTAGCGAACACACACAAAAAGTTGACTTTATTTTATATATAAGATAAGATATATAAAATATTGGGATTTTTAATGAATAAGACAGAGCAGGTAACCTTTAATTTTTTATAACTTAAACATACAAATATACAAATTTACAGACATAAATCAACACACAGATTTCAATAAAATTATATGTACAATATTTAAATAAATGCATTCATATACCTATGTTAACAAGACAAATTAAAAGTACAAACCGAAAAGGACATAAGAGGTTTTGAAAAATTCTAAAAACCCTCTTCAATTTAAATTATTACATTTCAATTGAATTGATTTGAAGATAAATTCTTTTAAATATTTGAATCTCGGCATTTTTCCATAAAGCATAAAAGAACTGTCAGTTATTTTTGGTGGCTTACTTCTGGCAGCTCGCAATTTCGCCTATCAACTGTTCATATGATAGAAAAAGTAATGTAATTTAAATATTTGGGTATAGATGTATCTAGCAATCGAAATATAATAACACAGGTGTGAGAGAGATGCGGAAGTGGTGAACGGATGTCACAGTGTCTGTGACAACTCGTTTGTAGAAACAAGTATCTATATGAACATGGAAATCAAAATACGACTTACGGAGTAGAAGCTCGTGCAAAAAGCATGAAAACGAAGCAATTGCTGTGGACTACCGAAATGCATGCTTTGGACCATAGCTGGAAAAACTAGACTAGGCCACATAAGAAACGAGGAGATAAGAACGGAGACAGGTGTGATCGATATTATAAAATTCATAAGAACCAGAAGACGGGCATGGAACGAATATGTGACACGAGCCCCTAGAAATCGGTGTGATGGGCACCACCAAAACGATAGGCAGAAAGATGGATATCTATGTACCAAAAATCAAACACAGCAATGATATGAGATTTATGCATGTGTAATTTCTCTAAATGCTAAAATGAATTGATGTATCAATGTATATGTGTAAGTATGGGCAGAAAGATGGATATCTATGCACCAAAAATCAAACACAGCAATGATATGAGATTTATGCATGTATAATTTCTCTAAATGCTAAAATGAATTGATGTATCAATGTATATGTGTAAGTATGTGTGTATGTATTACAATTTTTATGTAAAGAAAAACAGATAAAACCTATAATAAAAGATAAAGAAAAAAAGAAGAAAGACCCATAAAAAGTTCCTTCTGCTATGTATCAAATACTTGAGATCGTCAACAAGCTGGAGTTATCTAATCCGCTGGAGAACTACCAAGCAAAAAACCCTGAATGGGAGATAACGAAATTATCGTGCGACCCCAATTTATTAAAATTTGCAAAAAAACCACATAACCAGAAGCATTCCTTTCCATGTTCCAAGAGCGCAAGACATACTATGAATCTGAAAACTGGATTTTGTGGTTCACAGATGGCTTAAAATCTGATAGTATACCAGCCAGCTTTGCAGTAGTTCACACAAACGGCGACACTCTACGGGTTCAAACTATGCCGGACTGTGCATCTCTTATTACTGCAGAAGCAGTTGCCGTTTATCAGGCTATAAACATGACTTTGGAAACAGATTGTAAAACTCTTATATGCACCAACAGAAAATCCGTTCTAAAAGCCGTTCAAAACCCTCTATCTAACTCATTTATCTTCAGTATAAAATGAGATACGCGTATTGGCAAGGAGGCTACCTTACGTATACTTTGGATACTAAGTCATATAGGAATTCACGGGAATGAGATGGCAGACTGTGCAGCTAAACAAGCCTCCTCAGCAGCGGTAACAAAAGATCTCACATGTGAAAAAAGAGATATTATCATCAATTAGCGATATCTAAACATCAGAACGAAAATAGAATGACTAAACACTACCGTAAATCGAGAGTATGTATCCCATAATATCCCACCGGCCTATGGAAACACAGATAAAACGTTTCTAAGGTCTACGGCTTGGCCACACTATTGACACGCAAGACCACATTATGACAGTGGAGCCACACCAGTGCGCGCACACAGTACACGGCAGAAATCATTATCTCAGGAAAAACTGGATTGAATTATTAAAAAATCCGAATTTAAATGAACTACAAATTTTCCCTATTAGGTTTTTAGTACGTAAGTAAAAATGTATACCTTTTATTTCCACACAAACATACTAGTCCTACTGTTTTTACATATCATATTTTTGTAGAGCTGATAGCCCTGGCAGCTAATGCTCGTTCAATATTAATATTTAGTTAATAATAGTTAATATATAATAATAATAATAATAAATAATAATAATTTTGTAATTAGATGATCTCAGTTGTGGTACTAATTTTGTAACAATCTTAAGACCTATACACAGATTTCGAGAATCTTCAAAGCCCTTCGCATACGGCTCGTATCGTCATCGACATGATATGTGTTTTTACAGCGACAACACGCTTACAAGTCGAGTTGTCAATATGTCGAGCGAAGTAGAGGAATTTGTTTAATACATATATTGTAACGAAACGCGGATATTCCCGAACCGACTAGCAACAATACTGAGCGAATGAGATACCAAAACAAAACTCTAGATGGCGAGACAGAAATCGCCAGAAGATACGATTTGCCAAATATAAAAATTGTTATTAAGCACATGTAAATACGCAGAGGAGCATTCTCATAGGATATTCAGTCTTAAGTTAAACGTGTAAAAGAGTAAACGAAAAATATAATAAAGTAATTCAAACAAACTCGTAACAATTGGTGTTAGAAGTGGGATTGGTGAATAAAGCCCCATAGAACAGGAAAGGGAAAATGGCAAAGCTGTGCGAACTTAAAATTCAGCATCCTAAGAAAAAGTTTGAACAGCGTGGTTTGTTAACTAATAGACGTTATTACGTAAGTGTTGCAAGAAGCGCAAGCGTAACAGTCCAGTTGGCGATGGAGATGTTATAATATATGAGGAGCACATTGTAGAATCAAAGGAAATAGTTGAAGAAATACCACAAGACGATGACCGTATTGTATACTGAGAACTTCTAGTTGACCGTCCGAAGGAGGTGCATGTTCACCATGCAGGAAGACGAGCAAGTTGTCACGGAAGAGTTCCTTGTATCAGAAACAGGCATCGACAAAAAAAGTTCTCATTGCCATTTGGACCAACGGGTGTACAAAACGAAGAGGGTACGAATGAGTCTGAGAGAAAGTTTTGTACCCGCTTCCTTAGCCAGTGACAATGTCAATAGTTTGCCATTGACAGAGGGGATGAGGAAAATTATGTTAAAAAGGATGACCTATCCGCTATCTGAACCGGTAATTGCAGAAGACATTGGAGTTTGTACGGATGCCAATAATGGAGCTGTTGCATACACCAGAAATAAATGATGCGGAAGAGGTATTTGACGACAAACTTCTAGCACCTCAGTGCGCCGAATTGCCTGCAGATGCCGAAGTAATATCTTAGGATGAAAGAAAAACGAAAAGAAGCAATCGCCTGCATCACCAAAAACTCCCATTAAGAGTAATTCTACAGTAAGAGTAATTCTTCTCTATCGGAGGTACTGGGTGTATCCGTACATTAGGAATAACTCAAACAGCAGATTATTCATTGCCACGAGGGAGTTACAAGAGGATGATTACAAATTTCAGACATTTTACAGGATGTCTAAAACAAAATACCAACATCCGAGAATGCATTAGCACGGAGAAAAGGATTATGATTACGCTGAGGCAAGTAGCATTCTATTTGATATTTTGGTGTGGTGGAAGGAGTACAAGAAGGTGTGGGTTTCTCAACCCTCCTCCTTAGGAAAAACAGTATCTGTACTTTAACATAAGTTACCCCTAACCACTTTTACTCCTCTAGGGAACTCTGGGGAATTTTTTTTAAAACATTACTATCTGTAGATAATTATTAACAAGATTATCAAAATTTTTGTAAATTACAAAATTTTAGAGGTAAGTTCTTAGAAAAAATTCTTAATTGCAGAAAAAAACCTTTATATATATACATATATATATAATTGGCGCGTACACCCTTTTTGGGTGTTTGGCCGAGCTCCTCCTCCTATTTCTGGTGTGCGTTTTGATGTTGTTCCACAAATGGAGGAACCTACAGTTTCAAGCCGACTCCGAACGGCAGATATTTTTATGAGAAGCTTTTTAATGACAGAAATACACTCGGAGGTTTGCCATTGCCTACCGAGGGGCGACCGCTATTAGAAAAATGTTTTTCTTAATTTTGGTGTTTCACCGAGATTCGAACCTACGTTCTCTCTGTGAGTTCCGAATGGTAGTCACGCACCAACCCATTTGGCTACGGTGACCGCAAATTTATGACAATATAATTGAATGGTTTTAAATGAAAGATAAGTTATATGACATGCCGCAACCTTACTTCAATACCATTGTGTTTGAAGGCAAAAACCGGATAATCTGTGGCCATAGACAGATTGAGGAAGTATGCTACACCCAATGGGGCCAGGTTTTTCAACATCGGCATGTTAATACCGTCGGGGCTAATGGCTTTTGACGCAGTGTTGCGGTGTACAGTTGTTTGGCAGATTGTGCAGACATCTGGTGAAAAGACGCTTAGAACTATTGACCAGAGGATGTGAAATGAATTGTCGTCGATGAAGTAAAACCACAGAAACGATTGCCCCCCTGTCGGGTTCGATAAGAACCTTACATAGGACCAGAGCTTACTTGCACCAGAGGGGAAATTGCAAGTTTTCAGGTAATCAGCCTATTTGGTCCGCTTACGTTGAGTACCCAGTTGCCGAATCTCCAAATTGAGATCCCGTACGTGGAGATCCCCGAATCGACCTGGGGTAGGTGATCACGCTCGTTTGCTAGAACGGCAGTGATCGCCTTGCGGAATGCGTGTTTGCTACGCGCACATCGGTGGAATTTTGTTTCTTGGACCGTAGATATTAAAATACCGTGTCGGTTCGTGAAGTCGGTTGGAGCCATTGAGGTTCCATTTGTTGTGGTAGATATGTGCGTCGGATGGGGGGAGCAACCATGTCACCATAAGCCATGGGGACAACTCCATATATGCCTTAAGGCCTGAGCAGTTCTAACTAATCCATTAAATTACTGTATCGAAAAGCAGCCACTTTCTCCAGTTGAACTACTTTGACTTTCCCCTGTCCAGTTTTGCATTGCTGTATACGATACGCCACATCATTCAATCTTTCAGTTTCCTTGCATGGACCTTCCCAGACTGCTTGCTGTTTCGGAGCTACCCCTTTTTTTCTTTGCGGATTATAAAGAAGTACGAAATTACCTTCGCTAATTCCCTCGGAGCTCACAGCATGGTCAAATCGATCATTAATGTTATTACTTATGCTGGTATATAACCTCACATAATTATGTATTATAGTTCATCTATATCACCTTGCAGTGTTTCCCAATGACTACCTTCGTCCATTCCCGGATTGGCACCTATTCCGAACACTTAACCACCCACTTCAAAGATAGTCCTTGCGGGGATTGGTCTGTGGCTTCATGTTTAGCTGAGCGCTAAAGCAATAGGAACGTTTAGATGTGTTTCTTCGAATTTTGTTGGCACTTCTCAACTACCTTTCGCATGTGCTCCTCTAGAGTGTAGTTGACCATTTCGTGCTTTCGACCATTCTATCTGATTGCGGGTGAAAGAGTGTTGTACGTGTTTTTTAATCTCCATGTGTTGCTTATCTTTTCAAATGCTGCGGATTCGAAGTTTCTTCCTTGGTTTGAATGCAATTCAAACCGTGTCACCAATTACCGCTCCCCATGAGGAGTTGCCTGATCTCCCATCGGGCGCGTCGCATTTTGGGGATAGGTAAGCATTGGCATCACACGAGTGGCCTTCCCTGATGGGCTATCTTCAAATAAAAACCTTCTTTGGTAATGGATAACAGAAAGGATATTACTCCAGGTGGAACCCACACAAGTGGGGATCAACCCGCTTCGGTGGCAGGAGCATGGATTCCTCCTCTTCTTCAGAGACTGAAAAACGTTTCCCAATTTCGGAGAGCCTGAGTTTTGAAGTCAATTCGGTGGCGGCACGACCTCCCAAAGAAGCCGAGAAAACGAAGAGCGTGGCAAGGAGGGAAAGAAGAAAGTGGCGGGCAAGGCTCAAGCAGGGGAAGTCTTTATGTGGCTCTGCCGGCCCTTCTGCGGCTGTGTCTTCCAAAAGACTTCGGTCGATGGAAGTGACACCCACGGAAGCTACCGAGTCCTCGGTAGGCACGGGCGCTCCCAAACTGTCCCGCTCTCAGGGAAAGTGGAGAAGGATGGTGGCTGAAAGCAGTGCACCTCCTTACCCTGCAGTCGCGGGGTACATTTGGCGCGTACACCCTTTTTGGGTGTTTGGCCGAGCTCCTCCTCCTATTTGTGGTGTGCGTCTTGACCTTGTTCCACAAATGGAGGGATCTACAGTTTCGAGCAGACTCCGAACGGCAGGTATTTTTTATGAGGAGCTTTTTCATGGCAGAAATACACTCGGAGGTATGCCATTGCCTGCCAAATCTGACCGCATGATCGAGTTCGTTGCAGCTGTGTCCAGAGTAAGCACTTGGGATCGAAGATTTACATTTCTCCTTATAGTCAAGTTGTTGCTTTTCCGTTCAATTTGCGAGTAAGAAACTGTGAGGCATTCAGTTGTGGGAACCAGTTCTCGCACCTTAGAGCTGTTTCGTTATCGTTTAACGTCTACTTTGCATCTGGAGCGTTATTGTCACTTTCAGAGCCTCGTTTTCTCGCTCCTGGACTCGCCTTCGGTTGACTGCTTGGTGGCTCTGTCTTTTCTTTCATTTTGGTTTATAATTCCTCATCTTCTAGCTGTAACACATATTCGTCTACATCAACGCCCGCTGTCTCCATAGCCTCACACTGAAGCCTGAGTTTGCTCAACTTTGGCATTTATCCAACAATCCCACTTCTGATAACAATTGTTACGAAATAAATCTCGTACAATAACTCTCTGAGTTCGATCACTGGATTTATTTCCAACACTTGACTTCTAAATGTACACGTTCAGCTTAAGAATGAATCACTCTATTACTTTTCGTTTATTCGCTTACAAGTTTAATTTCCAACTAAATATCCCAAACGCATGCACCTCGACTTATACAAGGTGGCGCAAAAGTAACCTTGCGATGTTTTTTGGCTGTAATTTAAAAAAAAAAAATGAAAAACTTTGATTCTTCTTGTGGATTATTTTTATTTTGTCTTTTAATTCTTTTTACATCAAGTCGAGAATATGATGTCATGTAAATGGCCGCCGCCACAGTTGATTGCCATTTGAGCCCTTTTTATGGCATTTTCCATCACTTTGGCCAAAACTTCCAGCGATAGGTCCTCACATTCTTGACGGATATTGCCTTTAAGAGCTGCAAGAGTCTGAGGCTTGTTGACATAAACCCGCGACTTCCAAAAGCCCCACAAAAAGAAGTCTAGAGCGGTCTAATCAGGCGATCTTGCTGGCCAGTGCAAATCGCCAAAACGGGAGATTAGGCGCCCGGGAAATGCATCCTTCAACATATCGGTTGTCGCACGTGCAATGTGTGCCGTTGCACCGTACTGTTGGAACCACATGTTTTCCAATCCCAATTCATCAAGTTGCGGCAAAAAGAACTCGTTGATCATTGCTCTGTAGCGCTCACCATTCACAGTAACCGTTTGGTCCGCGACGTCTTCGAAGAAAAAAGGTCCGATGACTCCTCCAGCGAAAACAGCACACCATACAGTGACTTTCAGCGGGTGTAATGGCTCTTCGTGGGTTACACGCGGATTTTCAGTGCCCCAGAAGCGTAAATTTTGCTTATTTACGTACCCGCTAATATGGAAATGGGTCTCATCAGTCATGATTAGTTTTGATGAAAAATCATCTTCCTCTTGGTGGTGATTAAGGATGGCTTGAGCGTATGTTAGACGCGATTGGCGGTCAGCAGCTAACAGCTGATGCACCCTCTGGACTTTGTACGGAAACATCTTCAAATCTTGTACCAAAATTCGCTGTAAAGACCGTCGACTGATACCCGTTTGCGTGGCACGTCGTCTAGTCGATGTCGACGGCGCTTCCATGACGTCACCGGGTACAGCAGCAATATTCTCTGCAGAACGGCTACTCCGGGGTCTGCCACGCCTGGCAGCATCTCGTGTTGTGCCAGTCTCTTCGAGGCGAGCGACTAAACGTCGCAGTGTTTCACCAGTAGGCGTTAGACGGCGAGGAAATCTGCGGCGAAATTCACGTTGTGCCAAAGTCACCGACCGATTATTGGTCAAATAAATAGTCAACAATATTCCGCGTTCTGGAGCAGTGTAGCGTAACATTGTTTATTAACGTGTATTTCGCATGTGTTTACTACACAAATGTCAAAACAGAACTGACATTAGGGGCCAATCGCAAAATTTATACCATTTTTTGATAGGAGGATTACTTTAGCGCCACCTGTTATACATGTGCTTAATAACTATCGTAATTTCTAGATCTGACAGCTCGTATCTTCTGGCGAGTTCTCTTGTAGCAGCAGCGTACTAGTCACCTGGTGTCTTCGTCTAACTCACATAGTTGAGGGCCAGAAAGCGTGTAATGCCTATCTGCTGACGCTATCAAGGCTAATTAATGATTTTGTTTTGGCCTCTTGTTCGCTAATGTTGTCAGTCGGTTCGCGAAACTTCGCGATTGCAACAGAATTGTAGAAAAAAAATTGAATGGGTAGTTTTGAAACTAAAATTGGGAATTTTTAGTTTCCACTCCACCATTGAGGTTAGTATTTAATGGACGGTTACCCGGTAGCCTAATATCACCCGTATACACCTACATATAATAAAAATAAGCATAATCAGTACAAAATACATAAATAAGCATAATATTCGAAAACTGATATTTAAATGAAATTATTCAAAATTGATATAAAAAAAGAATATAATGTAATAATAATAAAGTAATGAACAATGAAAACATAAGTAAAAATTTACTAGCAAACCCCGCCCGCTTCGCTGGGCACACACACTGTGGATTATATTTTTGGTTTTTTTATTTTTTTTATCATTTGATTCACTCATGGTGCATCGTAGTTTATCGCATATGAACCGAAAAAATAAATCCATTAAATTTGATGAAAACTTACATTAATTAATTCCAATTTACCACGTGAAAATTCCTAAATGTATAAGAAAAATATAAGCACGTGAGCGATTGTTAATTGAAAAAATAATAAATTTCTTTTTTCTTTTTGACGATTGTTTCTTAGTTATTCATTTGCGTTGATTTGAAATTTAAAAAAAATGTTCTTTTTTCATGATCATCAAGTGTTAACAATGTGTGTAAGTTTGGTTTAATTCGGCGCAAAGACACGGCGGGTCCACGTTTTGGCATATATTTCGAGACCCTAGTCATCAATAGGTATGAAAATTACCCCGTATTAAAGCACTTATCGACAGCTTTCATTTGATGCCCATGTAGTAATTACATACACAACAAAAGGTTACCCGGGTCCACGTTTTGACCTATATCTATATCTCGAGACCCCAGTCACGGAGCCGCATGAAAAATACTCTGTACTAAAGCATTCACCAACAGCTTCAATTTGATATCCATATTGTACAAACACATTCTAGGCTCTACGTTTTGGTCTCTATCTCGAGACCCTAGTCACGGAGCGGCATGACAAATACTCTGTACTAAAGCATTCACCAACAGCTTCCATTTGATATCCATATTGTACAAACACGTTCTAGGCTCCACGTTTTGGTCTCTATCTCGAGACCCTAGTCACGGAGCGGCATGAAAAATACTCTGTACTAAAGCATTCACCAACAGCTTCAATTTGATATCCATATTGTACAAACACATTCTAGGGTCCACGTGTTGGTCTCTATCTCGAGACCCTAGTCACGGAGCGGCATGAAAAATACTCTGAACTAAAGCATTCACCAACAGCTTCAATTTGATATCCATATTGTACAAACACATTCTAGGGTCCACGTTTTGGTCTCTATCTCGAGACCCTAGTCACAGAGCGGCATGAAAAATACTCTGAACTAAAGCATTCACCAACAGCTTCCATTTGATACCCATATTGTACATACACATCCGAAGGTTACCCAGGTCCACGTTTTGACCTATATCTCGAGCCCTATCCACCAATAGGCATTCAAACTATACGTAAACCATCTTCAATACCTACTGTGTGTAAGTTTGGTTTAATTCGGTGCAAAGACACGGCCGGTTAGCGAACACACACAAAAAGTTGACTTTATTTTATATAGATATAAGATATATAAAATATTGGGATTTTTAATGAATAAGACAGAGCAGGTAACCTTTAATTTTTTATAACTTAAACATACAAATATACAAATTTACAGACATAAATCAACACACAGTTTTCAATAAAATTATATGTACAATATTTAAATAAATGCATTCATATACCTATGTACACAAGACAAATTAAAAGTACAAACCGAAAAGGACATAAGAGGTTTTGAAAAATTCTAAAAACCCTCTTCAATTTAAATTATTACATTTCAATTGAATTGATTTGAAGATAAATTCTTTTAAATATTTGAATCTCGGCATTTTTCCATAAAGCATAAAAGAACTGTCAGTTATTTTTGGTGGCTTACTTCTGGCAGCTCGCAATTTCGCCTATCAACTGTTCATATGATAGAAAAAGTAATGTAATTTAAATATTTGGGTATAGATGTATCTAGCAATCGAAATATAATAACACAGGTGTGAGAGAGATGCGGAAGTGGTGAACGGATATCACAGTGTCTGTGACAACTCGTTTGTAGAAACAAGTATCTATATGAACATGGAAATCAAAATACGACTTACGGAGTAGAAGCTCGTGCAAAAAGCATGAAAACGAAGCAATTGCTGTGGACTACCGAAATGCATGCTTTGGACCATAGCTGGAAAAACTAGACTAGGCCACATAAGAAACGAGGAGATAAGAACGGAGACAGGTGTGATCGATATTATAAAATTCATAAGAACCAGAAGACGGGCATGGAACGAATATGTGACACGAGCCCCTAGAAATCGGTGTGATGGGCACCACCAAAACGATAGGCAGAAAGATGGATATCTATGTACCAAAAATCAAACACAGCAATGATATGAGATTTATGCATGTGTAATTTCTCTAAATGCTAAAATGAATTGATGTATCAATGTATATGCGTAAGTATGGGCAGAAAGATGGATATCTATGTACCAAAAATCAAACACAGCAATGATATGAGATTTATGCATGTATAATTTCTCTAAATGCTAAAATGAATTGATGTATCAATGTATATGTGTAAGTATGTGTGTATGTATTACAATTTTTATGTAAAGAAAAACAGACAAAACCTATAATAAAAGATAAAGAAAAAAAGAAGAAAGACCCATAAAAAGTTCCTTCTGCTATGTATCAAATACTTGAGATCGTCAACAAGCTGGAGTTATCTAATCCGCTGGAGAACTACCAAGCAAAAAACCCTGAATGGGAGATAACGAAATTATCGTGCGACCCCAATTTATTAAAATTTGCAAAAAAACCACATAACCAGAAGCATTCCTTTCCATGTTCCAAGAGCGCAAGACATACTATGAATCTGAAAACTGGATTTTGTGGTTCACAGATGGCTTAAAATCTGATAGTATACCAGCCAGCTTTGCAGTAGTTCACACAAACGGCGACACTCTACGGGTTCAAACTATGCCGGACTGTGCATCTCTTATTACTGCAGAAGCAGTTGCCGTTTATCAGGCTATAAACATGACTTTGGAAACAGATTGTAAAACTCTTATATGCACCAACAGAAAATCCGTTCTAAAAGCCGTTCAAAACCCTCTATCTAACTCATTTATCTTCAGTATAAAATGAGATACGCGTATTGGCAAGGAGGCTACCTTACATATACTTTGGATACTAAGTCATATAGGAATTCACGGGAATGAGATGGTAGACTGTGCAGCTAAACAAGCCTCCTCAGCACCGGTAACAAAAGATCTCATATGTGAAAAAAGAGATATTATCATCAATTAGCGATATCTAAACATCAGAACGAAAATAGAATGACTAAACACTACCGTAAATCGAGAGTATGTATCCCATAATATCCCACCGGCCTATGGAAACACAGATAAAACGTTTCTAAGGTCTACGGCTTGGCCACACTATTGACACGCAAGAACACATTATGACAGTGGAGCCACACCAGTGCGCGCACACAGTACACGGCAGAAATCATTATCTCAGGAAAAACTGGATTGAATTATTAAAAAATCCGAATTTAAATGAACTACAAATTTTCCCTATTAGGTTTTTAGTACGTAAGTAAAAATGTATACCTTTTATTTCCACACAAACATACTAGTCCTACTGTTTTTACATATCATATTTTTGTAGAGCTGATAGCCCTGGCAGCTAATGCTCGTTCAATATTAATATTTAGTTAATAATAGTTAATATATAATAATAATAATAATAAATAATAATAATTTTGTAATTAGATGATCTCAGTTGTGGTACTAATTTTGTAACAATCTTAAGACCTATACACAGATTTCGAGAATCTTCAAAGCCCTTCGCATACGGCTCGTATCGTCATCGGCATGATATGTGTTTTTACAGCGACAACACGCTTACAAGTCGAGTTGTCAATATGTCGAGCGAAGTAGAGGAATTTGTTTAATACATATATTGTAACGAAACGCGGATATTCCCGAACCGACTAGCAACAATACTGAGCGAATGAGATACCAAAACAAAACTCTAGATGGCGAGACAGAAATCGCCAGAAGATACGATTTGCCAAATATAAAATTTGTTATTAAGCACATGTAAATACACAGAGGAGCATTCTCATAGGATATTCAGTCTTAAGTTAACGTGTAAAAGAGTAAACGAAAAATATAATAAAGTAATTCAAACAAACTCGTAACAATTGGTGTTAGAAGTGGGATTGGTGAATAAAGCCCCATAGAACAGGAAAGGGAAAATGGCAAAGCTGTGCGAACTTAAAATTCAGCATCCTAAGAAAAAGTTTGAACAGCGTGGTTTGTTAACTAATAGACGTTATTACGTAAGTGTTGCAAGAAGCGCAAGCGTAACAGTCCAGTTGGCGATGGAGATGTTATAATATATGAGGAGCACATTGTAGAATCAAAGGAAATAGTTGAAGAAATGCCACAAGACGATGACCGTATTGTATACTGAGAACTTCTAGTTGACCGCCCGAAGGAGGTGCATGTTCACCATGCAGGAAGACGAGCAAGTTGTCACGGAAGAGTTCCTTGTATCAGAAACAGGCATCGACAAAAAAAGTTCTCATTGCCATTTGGACCAACGGGTGTACAAAACGAAGAGGGTACGAATGAGTCTGAGAGAAAGTTTTGTACCCGCTTCCTTAGCCAGTGACAATGTCAATAGTTTGCCATTGACAGAGGGGATGAGGAAAATTATGTTAAAAAGGATGACCTATCCGCTATCTGAACCGGTAATTGCAGAAGACATTGGAGTTTGTACGGATGCCAATAATGGAGCTGTTGCATACACCAGAAATAAATGATGCGGAAGAGGTATTTGACGACAAACTTCTAGCACCTCAGTGCGCCGAATTGCCTGCAGATGCCGAAGTAATATCTTAGGATGAAAGGAGGAAGGAAGGAGTTACAAGAGGATGATTACAAATTTCAGACATTTTACAGGATGTCTAAAACAAAATACCAACATCCGAGAATGCATTAGCACGGAGAAAAGGATTATGATTACGCTGAGGCAAGTAGCATTCTATTTGATATTTTGGTGTGGTGGAAGGAGTACAAGAAGGTGTGGGTTTCTCAACCCTCCTCCTTAGGAAAAGCAGTATCTGTACTTTAACATAAGTTACCCCTAACCACTTTAACTCCTCTAGGGAACTCTGGGGAATTTTTTTTAAAACATTACTATCTGTAGATAATTATTAACAAGATTATCAAAATTTTTGTAAATTACAAAATTTTAGAGGAAAGTTCTTAGAAAAAATTCTTAATTGCAGAAAAAAACCTTTATATATATACATATATATATAATTGGCGCGTACACCCTTTTTGGGTGTTTGGCCGAGCTCCTCCTCCTATTTCTGGTGTGCGTTTTGATGTTGTTCCACAAATGGAGGAACCTACAGTTTCAAGCCGACTCCGAACGGCAGATATTTTTATGAGGAGCTTTTTAATGGCAGAAATACACTCGGAGGTTTGCCATTGCCTACCGAGGGGCGACCGCTATTAGAAAAATGTTTTTCTTAATTTTGGTGTTTCACCGAGTGTTGCCGACTTAAGCAACCCGTAAAAATTTACGAATAAGAGCAACTCTGCGCGAAATTATGACTTGTCACTATAACTAAGCTTTACTCTTTTATATCGCTCATTTCATTTTTATCGGTGCGCGCGGACACACATAAGGCCTAATTGAAAGAAATAAAGAATAAGAGAGGAAAACTAAGGTAAAGAAAAACTGAAATATAATTAAACTATGAATTGTAAAAAATATGTAAAAACTAAAAGAATAAAATAAATAAATACCTTTACAGGTTTTTTAAAGCATCAATCAAAGAAGCTATTAAAAATTAGAATCCTCTTTTCTTTACAACAAAATCTTTAAAAAACCTTATTAAATGATGGCGGAATTAAACGGTGTTCCAGCAACGCTAAACACGATGGCTGAAGAAGTTGTAGTGCAAAATGATTGTGAGTATAACGTCACTAGTCCTGCACCGCCTGCAGATCAAAATTTACAAATAAATCTAGGTGGCGACGGTGGCAGTCTCAGCGCACCACAAGAATTGCTAATCCATAGCAGAAAAAAACAGCTCCGTTTACAGCAACTAGAAGAGACCATGCGTTTAAGAGAAGAGTATTTACGGGAAAAATTTCGCATTTTGAACGCAGAAGATGCAGACGAGGAAATAGAAGGTCCATGTGTTATTGGCCCCACCAAAATGTGTGGAACTAATGTGAGCGGTAACACAGCATTTTCTCCTACTCCAGTGCAGCCTGTACAAAATAATAGAACCAACATATGTCCAGCGCGTGAGGTACCGGTACATACAGTTATGCAGTCACCACGTCAGCCGTCGACGCGGACTGCGGCAGAGCGTAGTCAGGCCTTACATGTAGACTGCAACGGTAATTCGCCAAACATATTTACAACGTTCACAGCACCAACCAGTACAGCACGTTCGCCAAATCAGGTATTCGCAACTCAATCAGCCGATACCTGTAATTTGACGACTTCGCAGTTTGCAGCGCGGCAATGCGTGCCAAAAGACTTGCCGATATTTAGCGGTGACCCCCAAGAGTGGCATATTTTTGTTAGTGCATATGAACAGAGCACACAAATGGCTGGTTACTCTCATCATGAGAATTTAGTTCGCCTTCAAAAATGTCTACGTGGTAAGGCTAGGGAGGTCGTGCGCAATTTACTGGTATTACCGGAGATGGTACCTGATATTATAAATACGCTCAGAATGTATTTTGGACGTCCTGAGCAAATACTTAGAGTACTTATTGATAGGGCGCGGCAATTACCATCGCCTAAGGGTAAACTTGATCTACTCATCGACTTTGCATTTGCTATCAAGAATATAGTAGCAATAATTCATGCAAGCAAACTAAGCGGTTACCTCAACAGCCCATTACTATTGCAGGAATTCGTTGAGAAGCTCTCTCAGGAGTCAAAACTTAACTGGGCAATTTATTCAACTGGCATGAATAACCCTTGCTTGGAAGATTTTTCTACCTGGTTGTCCACATTGGCTGAAGCAGCTTGCCGTGTTACGAATCCGGCATCACTCTCAGAGAAACTTAACAAGCGTGAAGCTCATTTGCACACGCATAAATCTGATGCCGTTTTAAAACAATACGAAGAAGCAAAATCTATGCCCAGATGCGCAATATGTAATAACCCGCATAAGGTTCCTCAGTGTGACCGGTTTAAAGCACTCACTATGAATGAGAGATGGGACTTTGTTAAGAGGAAAAATCTATGCCGCCAGTGTTTGGGAACACACTCTCGCCGCTGCTGGAGTAATAAGTCGTGTGGGGTGGATAGCTGCACAATACGTCACCACAGACTCCTTCACAATTCTGATGTTAAACAAAATAGTGAAGTTTCAACGATGCTGAATAACCACCGTTCGATTTCCAGCAACAACACCACATATTTTCGAATCTTGCCGATAGTTTTGTATGGAAGAAATAAAACAATATCCACATACGCGTTTATGGATGATGGATCTACACTAACACTTATAGATCAAACACTTGCAGATGAATTGGGTGAGGTTGGCGTTCCCGATCCTCTATGCATTCACTGGACTGGAGACATAAACCGATATGAAGCTGATTCGCAACGACTCGATTTACGAATTTCAGGTAATATTCAAGGTGCGACAATATATCCACTCCGAGGTGTTTACACGGTTAGTAGCTTAAATATGTCATCATCAACATTGATTGCTGACCAATTGAAAACAAAATATGCACATTTAAAAGGCATTCCCTTGCCAAACTTTATTGACATAGTTCCTAAGCTAATTATTGGTGTAAATAACCCCAATTTGATAATGGCACAGAAGGTACGTGAAGGTGGATGGCAAGATCCCGTAGGGGCAAAAACCAGATTAGGGTGGACAATTTTTGGTGGCGGTAATAATCAGAGTAAAGGTAACGGATTAAACTTACATAAATGCGACTGTGAGAGCGATAGCAACTTGCATGAACTCGTAAAGTCTTTCATGTTGAATGAAAATATTGGAATTTCAGTGCCAAAGGTAAATCCAGTTTCAATGGAAGATCAACGAGCCATAGCAATTTTGGGTAACTGCGAGTTGCATGAGGGTCAGTACACCGCGAGCTTGCTGTGGTCAAATGATAATATACGATTGCCAGACAGCTTGCCAACAGCTCTTAGTCGCTTTAAGTGTCTGGAACGTAAGTTATCTAGCAATCCTGAACTACAACGCAATATGCAGCAACAAATTGACAACTTAGTTAAGAAAAATTATGCGACCAAGTTACCGAACGAAGCTATAAATGATCGTGGTGATAAAATTTGGTATTTGCCGGTTTTTATTGTTCGCAATCCGCACAAGCCAAATAAAATTCGACTTGTGTGGGATGCAGCCGCAAAATCTAGAGATGTATCCCTAAACAATTTCTTACTGAAAGGACCAGATATGTTAACTCCACTAGTAAATATATTATTCAACTTCCGAATGGGTAGAATCGCAATATGCGGTGATATCGAAGAAATGTTCCACCGCATTAAGTTACGACACCCAGACGCAGATGCTCAGCGTTTTCTCTGGCGTACTAACATGAATGATCCGATAAACGTTTACAGGCTCAACGTTTTAAGTTTTGGTGCTTCTTGTTCTCCATGTATAGCGCATTACGTGCGAAACCTAAATGCTTCGGTACACGCTGCTCAAAATTCTCAGGTAGCGTGTGCAATAAAGAATCACCATTACGTCGATGATTTTATTGATTCGACTCAAACCGTCGACGAAGCTATCAAATTGGCAAAAAATGTTCGAGATGTTCACTCCAAATGTGGTTTCAACATGCGTAATTGGTCAAGCAATTCGCCAGATGTTTTAGCAGCGCTTAATGGAGATGGGGAGCCACTACTTAAATCATTTGACTGCAGTAAGGATGTCATAAATTTCGAAAAAATACTTGGTATGTATTGGGAACCAAAATCCGATACATTCAGCTACGTGCTCAAATTTGTTCGGCTTAAGCGCAACGTATTCGCGGACAGGGTCGTCCCTACAAAGAGAGAAGTATTGCAAGTGCTCATGTCAGTTTTCGATCCGATGGAACTAGTAGCTTGCTTAACTTCATATCTAAAGATTCTTATTCAAGATATCTGGCGAAGTGGAATAGACTGGGATCAACCGTTAAATTATGAACTTTCATTGAAATGGAAAACTTGGATTGAATACATTCCCGTTATTACTAGCGTGTCGGTACCGCGTTGCTACTCTCCACTCCTTTATGAAGATGACTGTAAAGTACAACTGCATACGTTCGTAGACGCAAGTGAAAATGCATACGCTGCCGTATCATATTTTCGTATTGAAGCTGGTGGTCACATCGTCAGTAGGTTGGTGGCAGCTAAAGCAAAGGTCGCACCGTTGCGCCCGCTCTCAATACCACGACTGGAACTACAGGCTGCGGTAATTGGTGCACGTTTAACAAACATGGTTGAGGAAGCACATCATATAAAATTTGAGAAACGTTGCATCTGGAGCGACTCAAAAACCGTTCTAAAGTGGCTTCATGGTGATCCGCGTAAATTTCAACAATTTGTAATGTTTCGTATCGCTGAAATCCAAGAAGCAACTGCTATCAGTGAATGGCGTTGGATACCAACAAAATTGAATGTCGCTGATATTGCTACGAAAACGAGGCCTTGCATTGAGGTGGCTCATCAGTGGATAAATGGTCCCGCTTTCCTTACTTTACCTACTAAAGAGTGGCCGGAACAAGAAGATCTGGGTACGGTGAACCCTAGCGAATTTCGAGCTAAGCTTCTAATTCACAACGTGCAAAAGGTAAATATCAACTTTGAATATTTTTCGAATTGGATTCGACTATATAGAGCTATAGCAAACTGTGTGCTTTACATCGAAAAACTTAAACAACGGCTCCAAATCACATCGGAAGGCAGTCATCTAACCGCATGTCATTTTCGGCGTGCAAAACTGTTTATTTTTAAGACAATCCAAATGGAACATTTTGATGACTGGTCATTGCTTAAAGTTGGTAAGCCTGTATGTAAAACTGGTCCGCTACGAAACCTGCAAGTTTATATGGACGACGAGCATCTCATTCGCGTGAAAAATAGGGCAACATATTTTCAGTCATGCGACCAGCCTCAACGTGATTTCATTGTTCTACCACCTGGTCATCGAGTAACCTATCTTATAGTAGATCACTATCATCAACGCTTTTACCATATTCAGCACGAGACAGCCTTGAATGAGGTAAGACAATTGTTTTTTATACCAAAACTGCGATCGTTATTTAAAGCTGTGAGGCGAAATTGCCAAGTATGTAAAATCGCGAACGCCGCTCCGCAAGCTCCACAAATGGCGCAATTACCCATAGCCCGGCTTGCCGCATTCTCTCGTCCCTTTACGTATGTTGGAATCGATTACTTTGGGCCGATCTTAGTTACTGAAAACCGCAAGGCGAAGAAGAGGTGGGGAGTATTGCTGACCTGCCTGACAATAAGAGCTATACACATAGAAATAGCCCATTCTCTAAGTACTGACTCCTGTCTAATGTGCTTGCGAAATTTCATTGCTCGCCGTGGCTGCCCTGTTGAAATATATAGCGATAACGGTACGAATTTTCGCGGAGCTGATAGTTTTTTAAAAGACGAGTTGCTTAAACTGAATGCTTCTATAGTAGAACGTGAACTTGCTCACAAAGGTATCGCCTGGAAGTTTAATCCACCAGCTGCACCTCACATGGGTGGAGCATGGGAACGCCTAATAAGAACAACAAAAGCAGTGCTGTATAAGATCTCGCCGTCGCAGAGATTCTCTGATGAAAGTTTACGTTCGGCTTTGCTGGAGGTGGAGATGATCATTAATTCTCGACCGCTGACATATCTATCGCTCGACTATGAGGACCAGGAACCGATTACCCCAAACCATTTTTTATTGGGCAGTTCAAATGGAGCCAAGCCGTTTTGTAAACCTGAAGAAATTAGCTTAAAAATGAATTTACGTCAAAGCGAGATGTTTGCGAATTTGTTCTGGCGTCGATGGGTACGCGAAATGATTCCATCACTTACACGTCGCAGTAAATGGTTTGAAAAAGTGAAACCCATAAGCGAGGGTGACATCGTATTGATTGTCGATGAAAACGCAGAAAGGAACACTTGGCTAAAAGGTATAGTCGTCGAAACAACGATGGCAAAAGATGGACAAGTAAGGCGTGCTAAAGTAAAAACGAGGCAAGGTGTTTTAGAACGACCAGCAGTAAAGCTTGCAGTGCTCGACATCGGCAAAGACAAGGCAAGCTCCGAAGATTCGTCCGCTTACCGGGGGGACATTGTTGCCGACTTAAGCAACCCGTAAAAATTTACGAATAAGAGCAACTCTGCGCGAAATTATGACTTGTCACTATAACTAAGCTTTACTCTTTTATATCGCTCATTTCATTTTTATCGGTGCGCGCGGACACACATAAGGCCTAATTGAAAGAAATAAAGAATAAGAGAGGAAAACTAAGGTAAAGAAAAACTGAAATATAATTAAACTATGAATTGTAAAAAATATGTAAAAACTAAAAGAATAAAATAAATAAATACCTTTACAGGTTTTTTAAAGCATCAATCAAAGAAGCTATTAAAAATTAGAATCCTCTTTTCTTTACAACACCGAGATTCGAACCTACGTTCTCTCTGTGAGTTCCGAATGGTAGTCACGCACCAACCCATTCGGCTACGGCGACCGCAAATTTATGACAATATAATTGAATGGTTTTAAATGAAAGATAAGTTATATGACATGCCGCAACCTTACTTCAATACCATTGTGTTTGAAGGCAAAAACCGGATAATCTGTGGCCATAGACAGATTGAGGAAGTATGCTACACCCAATGGGGCCAGGTTTTTCAACATCGGCATGTTATTACCGTCGGGGCTAATGGCTTTTGAAGGTTTCACTTTGTTGACGCAGTGTTGCGGTGTACAGTTGTTTGGCAGATTGTGCAGACATCTGGTGAAAAGACGCTTAGAACTATTGACCAGAGGATGTGAAATGAATTGTCGTCGATGAAGTAAAACCACAGAAACGATTGCCCCCCTGTCGGGTTCGATAAGAACCTTACATAGGACCAGAGCTTACTTGCACCAGAGGGGAAATTGCAAGTTTTCAGGTAATCAGCCTATTTGGTCCGCTTACGTTGAGTACCCAGTTGCCGAATCTCCAAATTGAGATCCCGTACGTGGAGATCCCCGAATCGACCTGGGGTAGGTGATCACGCTCGTTTGCTAGAACGGCAGTGATCGCCTTGCGGAATGCGTGTTTGCTACGCGCACATCGGTGGAATTTTGTTTCTTGGACCGTAGATATTAAAATACCGTGTCGGTTCGTGAAGTCGGTTGGAGCCATTGAGGTTCCATTTGTTGTGGTAGATATGTGCGTCGGATGGGGGGAGCAACCATGTCACCATAAGCCATGGGGCAACTCCATATGTGCCTTAAGGCCTGAGCAGTTCTACCTAATCCATTAAATTACTGTATCGAAAAGCAGCCACTTTCTCCAGTTGAACTACTTTGACTTTCCCCTGTCCAGTTTTGCATTGCTGTATACGATACGCCACATCATTCAATCTTTCAGTTTCCTTGCATGGACCTTCCCAGACTGCTTGCTGTTTCGGAGCTACCCCTTTTTTTCTTTGCGGATTATAAAGAAGTACGAAATTACCTTCGCTAATTCCCTCGGAGCTCACAGCATGGTCAAATCGATCATTAATGTTATTACTTATGCTGGTATATAACCTCACATAATTAGCATATAGTTCATCTATATCACCTTGCAGTGTTTCCCAATGACTACCTTCGTCCATTCCCGGATTGGCACCTATTCCGAACACTTAACCACCCACTTCAAAGATAGTCCTTGCGGGGATTGGTCTGTGGCTTCATGTTTAGCTGAGCGCTAAAGCAATAGGAACGTTTAGATGTGTTTCTTCGAATTTTGTTTGCACTTCTCAACTACCTTTCGCAAGTGCTCCTCTAGAGTGCAGTTGACCATTTCGTGCTTTCGACCATTCTATCTGATTCCGGGTGCAAGAGTGTTGTACGTGTTTTTTAATCTCCATGTGTTGCTTATCTTTTCAAATGCTGCGGATTCGAAGTTTCTTCCTTGGTTTGAATGCAATTCAAACCGTGTCACCAATTACCGCTCCCCATGAGGAGTTGCCTGATCTCCCATCGGGCGCGTCGCATTTTGGGGATAGGGAAGCATTGGCATCACACGAGTGGCCTTCCCTGATGGGCTATCTTCAAATAAAAACCTTCTTTGGTAATGGATAACAGAAAGGATATTACTCCAGGTGGAACCCACACAAGTGGGGATCAACCCGCTTCGGTGGCAGGAGCATGGATTCCTCCTCTTCTTCAGAGACTGAAAAACGTTTCCCAATTTCGGAGAGCCTGAGTTTTGAAGTCACTTCGGTGGCGGCACGACCTCCCAAAGAAGCCGAGAAAACGAAGAGCGTGGCAAGGAGGGAAAGAAGAAAGTGGCGGGCAAGGCTCAAGCAGGGGAAGTCTTTATGTGGCTCTGCCGGCCCTTCTGCGGCTGTGTCTTCCAAAAGACTTCGGTCGCTGGAAGTGACACCCACGGAAGCTACCGAGTCCTCGGTAGGCACGGGCGCTCCCAAACTGTCCCGCTCTCAGGGAAAGTGGAGAAGGATGGTGGCTGAAAGCAGTGCACCTCCTTACCCTGCAGTCGCGGGGTACATTTGGCGCGTACACCCTTTTTGGGTGTTTGGCCGAGCTCCTCCTCCTATTTGTGGTGTGCGTCTTGACCTTGTTCCACAAATGGAGGGATCTACAGTTTCGAGCAGACTCCGAACGGCAGGTATTTTTTATGAGGAGCTTTTTCATGGCAGAAATACACTCGGAGGTATGCCATTGCCTGCCAAATCTGACCGCATGATCGAGTTCGTTGCAGCTGTGTCCAGAGTAAGCACTTGGGATCGAAGATTTACATTTCTCCTTATAGTCAAGTTGTTGCTTTTCCGTTCAATTTGCGAGTAAGAAACTGTGAGGCATTCAGTTGTGGGAACCAGTTCTCGCACCTTAGAGCTGTTTCGTTATCGTTTAACGTCTATTTTGCATCTGGAGCGTTATTGTCACTTTCAGAGCCTCGTTTTCTCGCTCCTGGACTCGCCTTCGGTTGACTGCTTGGTGGCTCTGTCTTTTCTTTCATTTTGGTTTATAATTCCTCATCTTCTAGCTGTAACACATATTCGTCTACATCAACGCCCGCTGTCTCCATAGCCTCACACTGAAGCCTGAGTTTGCTCAACTTTGGCATTTATCCAACAATCCCACTTCTGATAACAATTGTTACGAAATAAATCTCGTACAATAACTCTCTGAGTTCGATCACTGGATTTATTTCCAACACTTGACTTCTAAATGTGCACGTTCAGCTTAAGAATGAATCACTCTATTACTTTTCGTTTATTCGCTTACAAGTTTAATTTCCAACTAAATATCCCAAACGCATGCACCTCGACTTATACAAGGTGGCGCAAAAGTAACCTTCCGATGTTTTTTGGCTGTAATTTAAAAAAAAATGAAAAACTTTGATTCTTCTTGTGGATTATTTTTATTTTGTCTTTTAATTTTTTTTACATCAAGTCGAGAATATGATGTCATGTAAATGGCCGCCGCCACAGTTGATTGCCATTTGAGCGCTTTTTATGGCATTTTCCATCACTTTGGCCAAAACTTCCAGCGATAGGTCCTCACATTCTTGACGGATATTGCCTTTAAGAGCTGCAAGAGTCTGAGGCTTGTTGACATAAACCCGCGACTTCCAAAAGCCCCACAAAAAGAAGTCTAGAGCGGTCTAATCAGGCGATCTTGCTGGCCAGTGCAAATCGCCAAAACGGGAGATTAGGCGCCCGGGAAATGCATCCTTCAACATATCGGTTGTCGCACGTGCAATGTGTGCCGTTGCACCGTACTGTTGGAACCACATGTTTTCCAATCCCAATTCATCAAGTTGCGGCAAAAAGAACTCGTTGATCATTGCTCTGTAGCGCTCACCATTCACAGTAACCGTTTGGTCCGCGACGTCTTCGAAGAAAAAAGGTCCGATGACTCCTCCAGCGAAAACAGCACACCATACAGTGACTTTCGGCGGGTGTAATGGCTCTTCGTGGGTTACACGCGGATTTTCAGTGCCCCAGAAGCGTAAATTTTGCTTATTTACGTACCCGCTAAGATGGAAATGGGTCTCATCAGTCATGATTAGTTTTGATGAAAAATCATCTTCCTCTTGGTGGTGATTAAGGATGGCTTGAGCGTATGTTAGACGTGATTGGCGGTCAGCAGCTAACAGCTGATGCACCCTCTGGACTTTGTACGGAAACATCTTCAAATCTTGTACCAAAATTCGCTGTAAAGACCGTCGACTGATACCCGTTTGCGTGGCACGTCGTCTGGTCGATGTCGACGGCGCTTCCATGACGTCACCGGGTACAGCAGCAATATTCTCTGCAGAACGGCTACTCCGGGGTCTGCCACGCCTGGCAGCATCTCGTGTTGTGCCAGTCTCTTCGAGGCGAGCGACTAAATGTCGCAGTGTTTCACCAGTAGGCGTTAGGCGGCGAGGAAATCTGCGGCGAAATTCACGTTGTGCCAAAGTCACCGACCGATTATTGGTCAAATAAATAGTCAACAATATTCCGCGTTCTGGAGCAGTGTAGCGTAACATTGTTTATTAACGTGTATTTCGCATGTGTTTACTACACAAATGTCAAAACAGAACTGGCATTACATGTGACTATACATGTGCTTAATAACTATCGTAATTTCTAGATCTGACAGCTCGTATCTTCTGGCGAGTTCTCTTGTAGCAGCAGCGTACTAGTCACCTGCTGTCTTCGTCTAACTCACATAGTTGAGGGCCAGAAAGCGTGTAATGCCTATCTGCTGACGCTATCAAGGCTAATTAATGATTTTGTTTTGGCCTCTTGTTCGCTAATGTTGTCAGTCGGTTCGCGAAACTTCGCGATTGCAACAGAATTGTAGAAAAAAAATCGAATGGGTAGTTTTGAAACTAAAATTGGGAATTTTTAGTTTCCACTCCACCATTGAGGTTAGTATTTAATGGACGGTTACCCGGTAGCCTAATATCACCCGTATACACCTACATATAATAAAAATAAGCATAATCAGTACAAAATACATAAATAAGCATAATATTCGAAAACTGATATTTAAATGAAATTATTCAAAATTGATATAAAAAAAGAATATAATGTAATAATAATAAAGTAATGAACAATGAAAACATAAGTAAAAATTTACTAGCAAACCCCGCCCGCTTCGCTGGGCACACACACTGTGGATTATATTTTTGGTTTTTTTATTTTTTTTATCATTTGATTCACTCATGGTGCATCGTAGTTTATCGCATATGAACCGAAAAAATAAATCCATTAAATTTGATGAAAACTTACATTAATTAATTCCAATTTACCACGTGAAAATTCCTAAATGTATAAGAAAAATATAAGCACGTGAGCGATTGTTAATTGAAAAAATAATAAATTTCTTTTTTCTTTTTGACGATTGTTTCTTAGTTATTCATTTGCGTTGATTTGAAATTTAAAAAAAAATGTTCTTTTTTCATGATCATCAAGTGTTAACAATGTGTGTAAGTTTGGTTTAATTCGGCGCAAAGACACGGCGGGTCCACGTTTTGGCATATATTTCGAGACCCTAGTCATCAATAGGTATGAAAATTACCCCGTATTAAAGCACTTATCGACAGCTTTCATTTGATGCCCATATTGTACATACACAACCAAAGGTTACCCGGGTCCAGGTTTTGACCTATATCTCGAGACCCCAGTAACGGAGCGGCCTGAAAAATACTTTGTACTAAAGCATTCACCAACAGCTTCAATTTGATATCCATATTGTACAAACACATTCTAGGTTCCACGTTTTCGTCTCTATATCGAGACCCTAGTCACGGAGCGGCATGAAAAATACTCTGAACTAAAGCATTCACCAACAGCTTCCATCTGATATCCATATTGTACAAACACATTCTAGGCTCCACGTTTTGGTCTCTATCTCGAGACCCTAGTCACGGAGCGGCATGAAAAATACTCTGAACTAAAGCATTCACCAACAGCTTCAATTTGATATCCATATTGTACAAACACATTCTAGGCTCTACGTTTTGGTCTCTATCTCGAGACCCTAGTCACGGAGCGGCATGAAAAATACTCTGTACTAAAGCATTCACCAACAACTTCCATTTGATATCCATATTGTACAAACACGTTCTAGGCTCCACGTTTTGGTCTCTATCTCGAGACCCTAGTCACGGAGCGGCATGAAAAATACTCTGTACTAAAGCATTCACCAACAGCTTCAATTTGATATCCATATTGTACAAACACATTCTAGGGTCCACGTGTTGTCTCTATCTCGAGACCCTAGTCACGGAGCGGCATGAAAAATACTCTGAACTAAAGCATTCACCAACAGCTTCAATTTGATATCCATATTGTACAAACACATTCTAGGCTCCACGTTTTGGTCTCTATCTCGAGACCCTAGTCACGGAGCGGCATGAAAAATACTCTGAACTAAAGCATTCACCAACAGCTTCCATTTGATACCCATATTGTACATACACATCCGAAGGTTACCTGGGTCCACGTTTTGACCTATATCTCGAGCCCTATCCACCAATAGGCATCCAAACTATACGTAAACCATCTTCAATACCTACTTAATAATGTGTATAAGTTTGGTTTAATTCGGTGCAAAGACACGGCCGGTTAGCGAACACACACAAAAAGTTGACTTTATTTTATATAGATACTAGCAAACCCCGCCCGCTTCGCTGGGCACACTAAAATAGAATAGATATGGTTTAGAACAGAAAAGATATGGTTTTCATATTATTTATTTCTTTATTCTTTATTCCAGCGCTTTGGCATACACAATATTTTTTGTTTTTCTATTTGTTTTTGAGTAAATATATAATGCTGTTGGCTTCCCAACACGTGAACAGCCAACGTATAGTTGACCATGGGTGAATACTGGTTCTTCTAAGTTCATCCCGCATATTTCTAAAGTTCGCCCTTGTGATTTATTGATAGTTATTGCAAATGTTAAGCGAATGGGTAGTTGCAAACGCTTGAATTCAAATGGCAATTCAGGTGGAATCATTGGAATTCTCGGTATTAGAACGTCTTCATTTGATGCCCATATTGTACATACACAACCAAAGGTTACCCGGGTCCACGTGTTGACCTATATCTCGAGATCCCAGTCACGGAGCGGCATGAAAAATACTCAGAACTAAAGCATTCACCAACAGCTTCCATTTGATACCCATATTGTACATACACATTCTAGGCTCCACGTTTTGGTCTCTATCTCGAGACCCTAGTCACGGAGCGGCATGAAAAATACTCTGAACTAAAGCATTCACCAACAGCTTCCATCTGATATCCATATTGTACATACACATTCTAGGCTCCACGTTTTGGTCTCTATCTCGAGACCCTAGTCACGGAGCGGCATGAAAAATACTCTGAACTAAAGCATTCATCAACATCTTCCATTTGATACCCATATTGTACATACACATTCTAGGCTCCACGTTTTGGTCTCTATCTCGAGACCCTAGTCACGGAGCGGCATGAAAAATACTCTGAACTAAAGCATTCACCAACAGCTTCCATCTGATATCCATATTGTACAAACACATTCTAGGCTCCACGTTTTGGTCTCTATCTCGAGACCCTAGTCACGGAGCGGCATGAAAACTACTCTGAACTAAAGCATTCATCAACAGCTTCCATTTGATACCCATATTGTACATACACATTCTAGGCTCCACGTTTTGGTCTCTATCTCAAGACCCTAGTCACGGAGCGGCGTGAAAAATACTCTGAACTAAAGCATTCACCAACAGCTTCCATTTGATACCCATATTGTACATACACATTCTAGGCTCCACGTTTTGGTCTCTATCTCGAGACCCTAGACATTTTCCAGGAGACCAAATTGTGAATCTAAACCATTCTCGAATCCCATTGAACACACACAAAAAATTTCATCAAAATCGGTTTAGTCGTTTAGGAGGAGTTCAGTGACAAACACACGAACATAAGAAATATATATATAAAGATAAGATATATAAAATATTGGGATTTTTAATGAATAAGACAGAGCAGGTAACCTTTAATTTTTTATAACTTAAACATACAAATATACAAATTTACAGACATAAATCAACACACAGATTTCAATAAAATTATATGTACAATATTTAAATAAATGCATTCATATACCTATGTACACAAGACAAATTAAAAACACAAACCGAAAAGGACATAAGAGGTTTTGAAAAATTCTAAAAACCCTCTTCAATTTAAATTATTACATTTCAATTGAATTGATTTTAAGATATTTGAATCTCGGCATTTTTCCATAAAGCATAAAAGAACTGTCAGTTATTTTTGGTGGCTTACTTCTGGCAGCTCGCAATTTCGCCTATCAACTGTTCATATGATAGAAAAAGTAATGTAATTTAAATATTTAGGTATAGATGTATCTAGCAATCGAAATATAATACCACAGGTGTGAGAGAGATGCGGAAGTGGTGAACGGATATCACAGTGTCTGTGACAACTCGTTTGTAGAAACAAGTATCTATATGAACATGGAAAACAAAATACGACTTACGGAGTAGAAGCTCGTGCAAAAAACATGAAAACGAAGCAATTGATGTGGACTACCGAAATGCATGCTTTGGACCATAGCTGGAAAAACTAGACTAGGCCACATAAGAAACGAGGAGATAAGAACGGAGACAGGTGTGATCGATATTATAAAATTCATAAGAACCAGAAGACGGGCATGGAACGAATATGTGACACGAGCCCCTAGAAATCGGTGTGATGGGCACCACCAAAACGATAGGCAGAAAGATGGATATCTATGTACCAAAAATCAAACACAGCAATGATATGAGATTTATGCATGTGTAATTTCCCTAAATGCTAAAATGAATTGATGTATCAATGTATATGCGTAAGTATGGGCAGAAAGATGGATATCTATGTACCAAAAATCAAACACAGCAATGATATGAGATTTATGCATGTATAATTTCTCTAAATGCTAAAATGAATTGATGTATCAATGTATATGTGTAAGTATGTGTGTATGTATTACAATTTTTATGTAAAGAAAAACAGATAAAACCTATAATAAAAGATAAAGAAAAAAAGAAGAAAGACCCATAAAAAGTTCCTTCTGCTATGTATCAAATACTTGAGATCGTCAACAAGCTGGAGTTATCTAATCCGCTGGAGAACTACCAAGCAAAAAACCCTGAATGGGAGATAACGAAATTATCGTGCGACCCCAATTTATTAAAATTTGCAAAAAAAACCACATAACCAGAAGCATTCCTTTCCATGTTCCAAGAGCGCAAGACATACTATGAATCTGAAAACTGGATTTTGTGGTTCACAGATGGCTTAAAATCTGATAGTATACCAGCCAGCTTTGCAGTAGTTCACACAAACGGCGACACTCTACGGGTTCAAACTATGCCGGACTGTGCATCTCTTATTACTGCAGAAGCAGTTGCCGTTTATCAGGCTATAAACATGACTTTGGAAACAGATTGTAAAACTCTTATATGCACCAACAGAAAATCCGTTCTAAAAGCCGTTCAAAACCCTCTATCTAACTCATTTATCTTCAGTATAAAATGAGATACGCGTATTGGCAAGGAGGCTACCTTACGTATACTTTGGATACTAAGTCATATAGGAATTCACGGGAATGAGATGGCAGACTGTGCAGCTAAACAAGCCTCCTCAGCACCGGTAACAAAAGATCTCATATGTGAAAAAGAGATATTATCATCAATTAGCGATATCTAAACATCAGAACGAAAATAGAATGACTAAACACTACCGTAAATCGAGAGTATGTATCCCATAATATCCCACCGGCCTATGGAAACACAGATAAAACGTTTCTAAGGTCTACGGCTTGGCCACACTATTGACACGCAAGAACACATTATGACAGTGGAGCCACACCAGTGCGCGCACACAGTACACGGCAGAAATCATTATCTCAGGAAAAACTGGATTGAATTATTAAAAAATCCGAATTTAAATGAACTACAAATTTTCCCTATTAGGTTTTTAGTACGTAAGTAAAAATGTATACCTTTTATTTCCACACAAACATACTAGTCCTACTGTTTTTACATATCATATTTTTGTAGAGCTGATAGCCCTGGCAGCTAATGCTCGTTCAATATTAATATTTAGTTAATAATAGTTAATATATAATAATAATAATAATAAATAATAATAATTTTGTAATTAGATGATCTCAGTTGTGGTACTAATTTTGTAACAATCTTAAGACCTATACACAGATTTCGAGAATCTTCAAAGCCCTTCGCATACGGCTCGTATCGTCATCGGCATGATATGTGTTTTTACAGCGACAACACGCTTACAAGTCGAGTTGTCAATATGTCGAGCGAAGTAGAGGAATTTGTTTAATACATATATTGTAACGAAACGCGGATATTCCCGAACCGACTAGCAACAATACTGAGCGAATGAGATACCAAAACAAAACTCTAGATGGCGAGACAGAAATCGCCAGAAGATACGATTTGCCAAATATAAAAATTGTTATTAAGCACATGTAAATACGCAGAGGAGCATTCTCATAGGATATTCAGTCTTAAGTTAAACGTGTAAAAGAGTAAACGAAAAATATAATAAAGTAATTCAAACAAACTCGTAACAATTGGTGTTAGAAGTGGGATTGGTGAATAAAGCCCCATAGAACAGGAAAGGGAAAATGGCAAAGCTGTGCGAACTTAAAATTCAGCATCCTAAGAAAAAGTTTGAACAGCGTGGTTTGTTAACTAATAGACGTTATTACGTAAGTGTTGCAAGAAGCGCAAGCGTAACAGTCCAGTTGGCGATGGAGATGTTATAATATATGAGGAGCACATTGTAGAATCAAAGGAAATAGTTGAAGAAATGCCACAAGACGATGACCGTATTGTATACTGAGAACTTCTAGTTGACCGTCCGAAGGAGGTGCATGTTCACCATGCAGGAAGACGAGCAAGTTGTCACGGAAGAGTTCCTTGTATCAGAAACAGGCATCGACAAAAAAAGTTCTCATTGCCATTTGGACCAACGGGTGTACAAAACGAAGAGGGTACGAATGAGTCTGAGAGAAAGTTTTGTACCCGCTTCCTTAGCCAGTGACAATGTCAATAGTTTGCCATTGACAGAGGGGATGAGGAAAATTGTGTTAAAAAGGATGACCTATCCGCTATCTGAACCGGTAATTGCAGAAGACATTGGAGTTTGTACGGATGCCAATAATGGAGCTGTTGCATACACCAGAAATAAATGATGCGGAAGAGGTATTTGACGACAAACTTCTAGCACCTCAGTGCGCCGAATTGCCTGCAGATGCCGAAGTAATATCTTAGGATGAAAGAAAAACGAAAAGAAGCAATCGCCTGCATCACCAAAAACTCCCATTAAGAGTAATTCTACAGTAAGAGTAATTCTTCTCTATCGGAGGTACTGGGTGTATCCGTACATTAGGAATAACTCAAACAGCAGATTATTCATTGCCACGAGGGAGTTACAAGAGGATGATTACAAATTTCAGACATTTTACAGGATGTCTAAAACAAAATACCAACATCCGAGAATGCATTAGCACGGAGAAAAGGATTATGATTACGCTGAGGCAAGTAGCATTCTATTTGATATTTTGGTGTGGTGGAAGGAGTACAAGAAGGTGTGGGTTTCTCAACCCTCCTCCTTAGGAAAAGCAGTATCTGTACTTTAACATAAGTTACCCCTAACCACTTTAACTCCTCTAGGGAACTCTGGGGAATTTTTTTTAAAACATTACTATCTGTAGATAATTATTAACAAGATTATCAAAATTTTTGTAAATTACAAAATTTTAGAGGAAAGTTCTTAGAAAAAATTCTTAATTGCAGAAAAAAACCTTTATATATATACATATATATATAATTGGCGCGTACACCCTTTTTGGGTGTTTGGCCGAGCTCCTTCTCCTATTTCTGGTGTGCTTTTTGATGTTGTTCCACAAATGGAGGAACCTACAGTTTCAAGCCGACTCCGAACGGCAGATATTTTTATGAGAAGCTTTTTAATGGCAGAAATACACTCGGAGGTTTGCCATTGCCTACCGAGGGGCGACCGCTATTAGAAAAATGTTTTTCTTAATTTTGGTGTTTCACCGAGATTCGAACCTACGTTCTCTCTGTGAGTTCCGAATGGTAGTCACGCACCAACCCATCCGACTACGGCGACCGCAAATTTATGACAATATAATTGAATGGTTTTAAATGAAAGATAAGTTATATGACATGCCGCAACCTTACTTCAATACCATTGTGTTTGAAGGCAAAAACCGGATAATCTGTGGCCATAGACAGATTGAGGAAGTATGCTACACCCAATGGGGCCAGGTTTTTCAACATCGGCATGTTAATACCGTCGGGGCTAATGGCTTTTGACGCAGTGTTGCGGTGTACAGTTGTTTGGCAGATTGTGCAGACATCTGGTGAAAAGACGCTTAGAACTATTGACCAGAGGATGTGAAATGAATTGTCGTCGATGAAGTAAAACCACAGAAAGCGATTGCCCCCCTGTCGGGTTCGATAAGAACCTTACAGGGGACCAGAGCTTACTTGCACCAGAGGGGAAATTGCAAGTTTTCAGGTAATCAGCCTATTTGGTCCGCTTACGTTGAGTACCCAGTTGCCGAATCTCCAAATTGAGATCCCATACTTGGAGATCCCCGAATCGACCTGGGGTAGGTGATCACGCTCGTTTGCTAGAACGGCAGTGATCGCCTTGCGGAATGCGTGTTTGCTACGCGCACATCGGTGGAATTTTGTTTCTTGGACCGTAGATATTAAAATACCGTGTCGGTTCATGCAGTCGGTTGGAGCCATTGAGGTTCCATTTGTTGTGGTAGATATGTGCGTCGGATGGGGGGAGCAAACATGTCACCATGAGCCATGGGGACAACTCCATATATGCCTTAAGGCCTGAGCAGTTCTAACTAATCCATTAAATTACTGTATCGAAAAGCAGCCACTTTCTCCAGTTGAACTACTTTGACTTTCCCCTGTCCAGTTTTGCATTGCTGTATACGATACGCCACATCATTCAATCTTTCAGTTTCCTTGCATGGACCTTCCCAGACTGCTTGCTGTTTCGGAGCTACCCCTTTTTTTCTTTGCGGATTATAAAGAAGTACGAAATTACCTTCGCTAATTCCCTCGGAGCTCACAGCATGGTCAAATCGATCATTAATGTTATTACTTATGCTGGTATATAACCTCACATAATTATGTATTATAGTTCATCTATATCACCTTGCAGTGTTTCCCAATGACTACCTTCGTCCATTCCCGGATTGGCACCTATTCCGAACACTTAACCACCCACTTCAAAGATAGTCCTTGCGGGGATTGGTCTGTGGCTTCATGTTTAGCTGAGCGCTAAAGCAATAGGAACGTTTAGATGTGTTTCTTCGAATTTTGTTTGCACTTCTCAACTACCTTTCGCATGTGCTCCTCTAGAGTGCAGTTGACCATTTCGTGCTTTCGACCATTCTATCTGATTGCGGGTGAAAGAGTGTTGTACGTGTTTTTTAATCTCCATGTGTTGCTTATCTTTTCAAATGCTGCGGATTCGAAGTTTCTTCCTTGGTTTGAATGCAATTCAAACCGTGTCACCAATTACCGCTCCCCATGAGGAGTTGCCTGATCTCCGATCGGGCGCCTTCTTTGGTAATGGATAACAGAAAGGATATTACTCCAGGTGGAACCCACACAAGTGGGGATCAACCCGCTTCGGTGGCAGGAGCATGGATTTCTCCTCTTCTTCAGAGACTGAAAAACGTTTCCCAATTTCGGAGAGCCTGAGTTTTGAAGTCAATTCGGTGGCGGCACGACCTCCCAAAGAAGCCGAGAAAACGAAGAGCGTGGCAAGGAGGGAAAGAAGAAAGTGGCGGGCAAGGCTCATGCAGGGGAAGTCTTTATGTGGCTCTGCCGGCCCTTCTGCGGCTGTGTCTTCCAAAAGACTTCGGTCGCTGGAAGTGACACCCACGGAAGCTAGCGAGTCCTCGGTAGGCACGGGCGCTCCCAAACTGTCCCGCTCTCAGGGAAAGTGGAGAAGGATGATGGCTGAAAGCAGTGCACCTCCTTACCCTGCAGTCGCGGGGTACATTTGGCGCGTACACCCTTTTTGGGTGTTTGGCCGAGCTCCTCCTCCTATTTGTGGTGTGCGTCTTGACCTTGTTCCACAAATGGAGGGATCTACAGTTTCGAGCAGACTCCGAACGGCAGGTATTTTTTATGAGGAGCTTTTTCATGGCAGAAATACACTCGGAGGTATGCCATTGCCTGCCAAATCTGACCGCATGATCGAGTTCGTTGCAGCTGTGTCCAGAGTAAGCACTTGGGATCGAAGATTTACATTTCTCCTTATAGTCAAGTTGTTGCTTTTCCGTTCAATTTGCGAGTAAGAAACTGTGAGGTATTCAGTTGTGGGAACCAGTTCTCGCACCTTAGAGCTGTTTCGTTATCGTTTAACGTCTACTTTGCATCTGGAGCGTTATTGTCACTTTCAAAGCCTCGTTTTCTCGCTCCTGGACTCGCCTTCGGTTGACTGCTTGGCTCTGTCTTTTCTTTCATTTTGGTTTATAATTCCTCATCTTCTAGCTGTAACACATATTCGTCTACATCAACGCCCGCTGTCTCCATAGCCTCACACTGAAGCCTGAGTTTGCTCAACTTTGGCATTTGCCATCTGATAACAATTGTTACGAAATAAATCTCGTACAATAACTCTCTGAGTTCGATCACTGGATTTATTTCCAACACTTGACTTCTAATTGTACACGTTCAGCTTAAGAATGAATCACACTATTACTTTTCGTTTATTCGCTTACAAGTTTAATTTCCAACTAAATATCCCAAACGCATGCACCTCGACTTATACAAGGTGGCGCAAAAGTAACCTTGCGATGTTTTTTGGCTGTAATTTAAAAAAAAAAATGAAAAACTTTGATTCTTCTTGTGGATTATTTTTATTTTGTCTTTTAATTTTTTTTACATCAAGTCGAGAATATGATGTCATGTAAATGGCCGCCGCCACAGTTGATTGCCATTTGAGCGCTTTTTATGGCATTTTCCATCACTTTGGCCAAAACTTCCAGCGATAGGTCCTCACATTCTTGACGGATATTGCCTTTAAGAGCTGCAAGAGTCTGAGGCTTGTTGACATAAACCCGCGACTTCCAAAAGCCCCACAAAAAGAAGTCTGGAGCGGTCAAATCAGGCGATCTTGCTGGCCAGGGCAAATCGCCAAAACGGGAGATTAGGCGCCCGGGAAATGCATTCTTCAACATATCGGTTGTCGCACGTGCAGTGTGTGCCGTTGCACCGTACTGTTGGAACCACATGTTTTCCAATCCCAATTCATCAAGTTGCGGCAAAAAGAACTCGTTGATCATTGCTCTGTAGCGCTCACCATTCACAGTAACCGTTTGGCCCGCGACGTCTTCGAAGAAAAAAGGTCCGATGACTCCTCCAGCGAAAACAGCACACCATACAGTGACTTTCAGCGGGTGTAATGGCTCTTCGTGGGTTACACGCGGATTTTCAGTGCCCCAGAAGCGTAAATTTTGCTTATTTACGTACCCGCTAATATGGAAATGGGTCTCATCAGTCATGATTAGTTTTGATGAAAAATCATCTTCCTCTTGGTGGTGATTAAGGATGGCTTGAGCGTATGTTAGACGTGATTGGCGGTGAGCAGCTAACAGCTGATGCACCCTCTGGACTTTGTACGGAAACATCTTCAAATCTTGTACCAAAATTCGCTGTAAAGACCGTCGACTGATACCCGTTTGCGTGGCACGTCGTCTGGTCGATGTCGACGGCGCTTCCATGACGTCACCGGGTACAGCAGCAATATTCTCTGCAGAACGGCTACTCCGGGGTCTGCCACACCTGGCAGCATCTCGTGTTGTGCCAGTCTCTTCGAGGCGAGCGACTAAACGTCGCAGTGTTTCACCAGTAGGCGTTAGACGGCGAGGAAATCTGCGGCGAAATTCACGTTGTGCCAAAGTCACCGACCGATTATTGGTCAAATAAATAGTCAACAATATTCCGCGTTCTGGAGCAGTGTAGCGTAACATTGTTTATTAACGTGTATTTCGCATGTGTTTACTACACAAATGTCAAAACAGAACTGACATTAGGGGCCAATCGCAAAATTTATAGCATTTTCTGATAGGAGGATTACTTTAGCGCCACCTGTTATACATGTGCTTAATAACTATCGTAATTTCTAGATCTGACAGCTCGTATCTTCTGGTGAATTCTGTTGTAGCAGCAGCGTACTAGTCACCTGGTGTCTTCGTCTAACTCACATAGTTGAGGGCCAGAAAGCGTGTAATGCCTATCTGCTGACGCTATCAAGGCTAATTAATGATTTTGTTTTGGCCTCTTGTTCGCTAATGTTGTCAGTCGGTTCGCGAAACTTTGCGATTGCAACAGAATTGTAGAAAAAAAATTGAATGGGTAGTTTTGAAACTAAAATTGGGAATTTTTAGTTTCCACTCCACCATTGAGGTTAGTATTTAATGCACGGTTACCCGGTAGCCTAATATCACCCGTACACACCTACATATAATAAAAATAAGCATAATCAGTACAAAATACATAAATAAGCATAATATTCGAAAACTGATATTTAAATGAAATTATTCAAAATTGATATAAAAAAAGAATATAATGTAATAATAATAAAGTAATGAACAATGAAAACATAAGTAAAAATTTACTAGCAAACCCCGCCCGCTTCGCTGGGCACACACACTGTGGATTATATTTTTGGTTTTTTTATCATTTGATTCACTCATGGTGCATCGTAGTTTATCGCATATGAACCGAAAAAATAAATCCATTAAATTTGATGAAAACTTACATTAATTAATTCCAATTTACCACGTGAAAATTCCTAAATGTATAAGAAAAATATAAGCACGTGAGCGATTGTTAATTGAAAAAATAATAAATTTCTTTTTTCTTTTTGACGATTGTTTCTTAGTTATTCATTTGCGTTGATTTGAAATTTAAAAAAAAATGTTCTTTTTTCATGATCATCAAGTGTTAACAATGTGTGTAAGTTTGGTTTAATTCGGCGCAAAGACACGGCGGGTCCACGTTTTGGCATATATTTCGAGACCCTAGTCATCAATAGGTATGAAAATTACCCCGTATTAAAGCACTTATCGACAGCTTTCATTTGATGCCCATATTGTACATACATAACCAAAGGTTACCCGGGTCCACGTTTTGACCTATATCTCGAGACCCCAGTAACGGAGCGGCATGAAAAATACTTTGTACTAAAGCATTCACCAACAGCTTCAATTTGATATCCATATTGTACAAACACATTCTAGGTTCCACGTTTTGGTCTCTATATCGAGACCCTAGTCACGGAGCGGCATGAAAAATACTCTGAACTAAAGCATTCACCAACAGCTTCCATTTGATACCCATATTGTACATACACATCCGAAGGTTACCCGGGTCCACGTTTTGACCTATATCTCGAGCCCTATCCACCAATAGGCATCCAAACTATACGTAAACCATCTTCAATACCTACTTAATAATGTGTATAAGTTTGGTTTAATTCGGTGCAAAGACACGGCCGGTTAGCGAACACACACAAAAAGTTGACTTTATTTTATATAGATATAAGATATATAAAATATTGGGATTTTTAATGAATAAGACAGAGCAGGTAACCTTTAATTTTTTATAACTTAAACATACAAATATACAAATTTACAGACATAAATCAACACACAGATTTCAATAAAATTATATGTACAATATTTAAATAAATGCATTCATATACCTATGTACACAAGACAAATTAAAAACACAAACCGAAAAGGACATAAGAGGTTTTGAAAAATTCTAAAAACTCTCTTCAATTTAAATTATTACATTTCAATTGAATTGATTTTAAGATAAATTCTTATAAATATTTGAATCTCGGCATTTTTCCATAAAGCATAAAAGAACTGTCAGTTATTTTTGGTGGCTTACTTCTGGCAGCTCGCAATTTCGCCTATCAACTGTTCATATGATAGAAAAAGTAATGTAATTTAAATATTTGGGTATAGATGTATCTAGCAATCGAAATATAATACCACAGGTGTGAGAGAGATGCGGAAGTGGTGAACGGATATCACAGTGTCTGTGACAACTCGTTTGTAGAAACAAGTATCTATATGAACATGGAAAACAAAATACGACTTACGGAGTAGAAGCTCGTGCAAAAAACATGAAAACGAAGCAATTGCTGTGGACTACCGAAATGCATGCTTTGGACCATAGCTGGAAAAACTAGACTAGGCCACATAAGAAACGAGGAGATAAGAACGGAGACAGGTGTGATCGATATTATAAAATTCATAAGAGCCAGAAGACGGGCATGGAACGAATATGTGACACGAGCCCCTAGAAATCGGTTGATAAAAATAGCTCGATATAGGAAGGAAGAAGACGACCAGGAAGACCACCAAAACGATGGGCAGAAAGATGGATATCTATGTACCAAAAATCAAACACAGCAATGATATGAGATTTATGCATGTGTAATTTCTCTAAATGCTAAAATGAGTTGATGTATCAATGTATATGTGTAAGTATGTGTGTATGTATTACAATTTTTATGTAAAGAAAAACAGACAAAACCTATAATAAAAGATAAAGAAAAAAAGAAGAAAGACCCATAAAAAGTTCCTTCTGCTATGTATCAAATACTTGAGATCGTCAACAAGCTGGAGTTATCTAATCCGCTGGAGAACTACCAAGCAAAAAACCCTGAATGGGAGATAACGAAATTATCGTGCGACACCAATTTATTAAAATTTGCAAAAAAACCACATAACCAGAAGCATTCCTTTCCATGTTCCAAGAGCGCAAGACATACTATGAATCTGAAAACTGGATTTTGTGGTTCACAGATGGCTTAAAATCTGATAGTATACCAGCCAGCTTTGCAGTAGTTCACACAAACGGCGACACTCTACGGGTTCAAACTATGCCGGACTGTGCATCTCTTATTAAAACAAACAAGCCTCCTCAGCACCGGTAACAAAAGATCTCATATGTGAAAAAGAGATATTATCATCAATTAGCGATATCTAAACATCAGAACGAAAATAGAATGACTAAACACTACCGTAAATCGAGAGTATGTATCCCATAATATCCCACCGGCCTATGGAAACACAGATAAAACGTTTCTAAGGTCTACGGCTTGGCCACACTATTGACACGCAAGAACACATTATGACAGTGGAGCCACACCAGTGCGCGCACACAGTACACGGCAGAAATCATTATCTCAGGAAAAACTGGATTGAATTATTAAAAAATCCGAATTTAAATGAACTACAAATTTTCCCTATTAGGTTTTTAGTACGTAAGTAAAAATGTATACCTTTTATTTCCACACAAACATACTAGTCCTACTGTTTTTACATATCATATTTTTGTAGAGCTGATAGCCCTGGCAGCTAATGCTCGTTCAATATTAATATTTAGTTAATAATAGTTAATATATAATAATAATAATAATAAATAATAATAATTTTGTAATTAGATGATCTCAGTTGTGGTACTAATTTTGTAACAATCTTAAGACCTATACACAGATTTCGAGAATCTTCAAAGCCCTTCGCATACGGCTCGTATCGTCATCGGCATGATATGTGTTTTTACAGCGACAACACGCTTACAAGTCGAGTTGTCAATATGTCGAGCGAAGTAGAGGAATTTGTTTAATACATATATTGTAACGAAACGCGGATATTCCCGAACCGACTAGCAACAATACTGAGCGAATGAGATACCAAACCAAACTCTAGATGGCGAGACAGAAATCGCCAGAAGATACGATTTGCCAAATATAAAAATTGTTATTAAGCACATGTAAATACACAGATGAGCATTCTTATAGGATATTCAGTCTTAAGTTAACGTGTAAAAGAGTAAACGAAAAATATAATAAAGTAATTCAAACAAACTCGTAACAATTGGTGTTAGAAGTGGGATTGGTGAATAAAGCCCCATAGAACAGGAAAGGGAAAATGGCAAAGCTGTGCGAACTTAAAATTCAGCATCCTAAGAAAAAGTTTGAACAGCGTGGTTTGTTAACTAATAGACGTTATTACGTAAGTGTTGCAAGAAGCGCAAGCGTAACAGTCCAGTTGGCGATGGAGATGTTATAATATATGAGGAGCACATTGTAGAATCAAAGGAAATAGTTGAAGAAATGCCACAAGACGATGACCGTATTGTATACTGAGAACTTCTAGTTGACCGCCCGAAGGAGGTGCATGTTCACCATGCAGGAAGACGAGCAAGTTGTCACGGAAGAGTTCCTTGTATCAGAAACAGGCATCGACAAAAAAAGTTCTCATTGCCATTTGGACCAACGGGTGTACAAAACGAAGAGGGTACGAATGAGTCTGAGAGAAAGTTTTGTACCCGCTTCCTTAGCCAGTGACAATGTCAATAGTTTGCCATTGACAGAGGGGATGAGGAAAATTATGTTAAAAAGGATGACCTATCCGCTATCTGAACCGGTAATTGCAGAAGACATTGGAGTTTGTACGGATGCCAATAATGGAGCTGTTGCATACACCAGAAATAAATGATGCGGAAGAGGTATTTGACGACAAACTTCTAGCACCTCAGTGCGCCGAATTGCCTGCAGATGCCGAAGTAATATCTTAGGATGAAAGAAAAACGAAAAGAAGCAATCGCCTGCATCACCAAAAACTCCCATTAAGAGTAATTCTACAGTAAGAGTAATTCTTCTCTATCGGAGGTACTGGGTGTATCCGTACATTAGGAATAACTCAAACAGCAGATTATTCATTGCCACGAGGGAGTTACAAGAGGATGATTACAAATTTCAGACATTTTACAGGATGTCTAAAACAAATTACCAACATCCGAGAATGCATTAGCACGGAGAAAAGGATTATGATTACGCTGAGGCAAGTAGCATTCTATTTGATATTTTGGTGTGGTGGAAGGAGTACAAGAAGGTGTGGGTTTCTCAACCCTCCTCCTTAGGAAAAGCAGTATCTGTACTTTAACATAAGTTACCCCTAACCACTTTAACTCCTCTAGGGAACTCTGGGGAGTTTTTTTTAAAACATTACTATCTGTAGATAATTATTAACAAGATTATCAAAATTTTTGTAAATTACAAAATTTTAGAGGAAAGTTCTTAGAAAAAATTCTTAATTGCAGAAAAAAACCTTTATATATATACATATATATATAATTGGCGCGTACACCCTTTTTGGGTGTTTGGCCGAGCTCCTTCTCCTATTTCTGGTGTGCTTTTTGATGTTGTTCCACAAATGGAGGAACCTACAGTTTCAAGCCGACTCCGAACGGCAGATATTTTTATGAGAAGCTTTTTAATGGCAGAAATACACTCGGAGGTTTGCCATTGCCTACCGAGGGGCGACCGCTATTAGAAAAATGTTTTTCTTAATTTTGGTGTTTCACCGAGATTCGAACCTACGTTCTCTCTGTGAGTTCCGAATGGTAGTCACGCACCAACCCATTCGGCTACGGCGACCGCAAATTTATGACAATATAATTGAATGGTTTTAAATGAAAGATAAGTTATATGACATGCCGCAACCTTACTTCAATACCATTGTGTTTGAAGGCAAAAACCGGATAATCTGTGGCCATAGACAGATTGAGGAAGTATGCTACACCCAATGGGGCCAGGTTTTTCAACATCGGCATGTTAATACCGTCGGGGCTAATGGCTTTTGAAGGTTTCACTTTGTTGACGCAGTGTTGCGGTGTACAGTTGTTTGGCAGATTGTGCAGACATCTGGTGAAAAGACGCTTAGAACTATTGACCAGAGGATGTGAAATGAATTGTCGTCGATGAAGTAAAACCACAGAAAGCGATTGCCCCCCTGTCGGGCTCGATAAGAACCTTACAGGGGACCAGAGCTTACTTGCACCAGAGGGGAAATTGCAAGTTTTCAGGTAATCAGCCTATTTGGTCCGCTTACGTTGAGTACCCAGTTGCCGAATCTCCAAATTGAGATCCCGTACGTGGAGATCCCCGAATCGACCTGGGGTAGGTGATCACGCTCGTTTGCTAGAACGGCAGTGATCGCCTTGCGGAATGCGTGTTTGCTACGCGCACATCGGTGGAATTTTGTTTCTTGGACCGTAGATATTAAAATACCGTGTCGGTTCGTGAAGTCGGTTGGAGCCATTGAGGTTCCATTTGTTGTGGTAGATATGTGCGTCGGATGGGGGGAGCAACCATGTCACCATAAGCCATGGGGACAACTCCATATATGCCTTAAGGCCTGAGCAGTTCTAACTAATCCATTAAATTACTGTATCGAAAAGCAGCCACTTTCTCCAGTTGAACTACTTTGACTTTCCCCTGTCCAGTTTTGCATTGCTGTATACGATACGCCACATCATTCAATCTTTCAGTTTCCTTGCATGGACCTTCCCAGACTGCTTGCTGTTTCGGAGCTACCCCTTTTTTTCTTTGCGGATTATAAAGAAGTACGAAATTACCTTCGCTAATTCCCTCGGAGCTCACAGCATGGTCAAATCGATCATTAATGTTATTACTTATGCTGGTATATAACCTCACATAATTATGTATTATAGTTCATCTATATCACCTTGCAGTGTTTCCCAATGACTACCTTCGTCCATTCCCGGATTGGCACCTATTCCGAACACTTAACCACCCACTTCAAAGATAGTCCTTGCGGGGATTGGTCTGTGGCTTCATGTTTAGCTGAGCGCTAAAGCAATAGGAACGTTTAGATGTGTTTCTTCGAATTTTGTTGGCACTTCTCAACTACCTTTCGCATGTGCTCCTCTAGAGTGCAGTTGACCATTTCGTGCTTTCGACCATTCTATCTGATTGCGGGTGCAAGAGTGTTGTACGTGTTTTTTAATCTCCATGTGTTGCTTATCTTTTCAAATGCTGCGTGTTCGAAGTTTCTTCCTTGGTTTGAATGCAATTCAAACCGTGTCACCAATTACCGCTCCCCATGAGGAGTTGCCTGATCTCCCATCGGGCGCGTCGCATTTTGGGGATAGGGAAGCATTGGCATCACACGAGTGGCCTTCCCTGATGGGCTATCTTCAAATAAAAACCTTCTTTGGTAATGGATAACAGAAAGGATATTACTCCAGGTGGAACCCACACAAGTGGGGATCAACCCGCTTCGGTGGCAGGAGCATGGATTTCTCCTCTTCTTCAGAGACTGAAAAACGTTTCCCAATTTCGGAGAGCCTGAGTTTTGAAGTCAATTCGGTGGCGGCACGACCTCCCAAAGAAGCCGAGAAAACGAAGAGCGTGGCAAGGAGGGAAAGAAGAAAGTGGCGGGCAAGGCTCATGCAGGGGAAGTCTTTATGTGGCTCTGCCGGCCCTTCTGCGGCTGTGTCTTCCAAAAGACTTCGGTCGATGGAAGTGACACCCACGGAAGCTACCGAGTCCTCGGTAGGCACGGGCGCTCCCAAACTGTCCCGCTCTCAGGGAAAGTGGAGAAGGATGGTGGCTGAAAGCAGTGCACCTCCTTACCCTGCAGTCGCGGGCTACATTTGGCGCGTACACCCTTTTTGGGTGTTTGGCCGAGCTCCTCCTCCTATTTGTGGTGTGCGTCTTGATCTTGTTCCACAAATGGAGGGATCTACAGTTTCGAGCAGACTCCGAACGGCAGGTATTTTTTATGAGGAGCTTTTTCATGGCAGAAATACACTCGGAGGTATGCCATTGCCTGCCAAATCTGACCGCATGATCGAGTTCGTTGCAGCTGTGTCCAGAGTAAGCACTTGGGATCGAAGATTTACATTTCTCCTTATAGTCAAGTTGTTGCTTTTCCGTTCAATTTGCGAGTAAGAAACTGTGAGGCATTCAGTTGTGGGAACCAGTTCTCGCACCTTAGAGCTGTTTCGTTATCGTTTAACGTCTACTTTGCATCTGGAGCGTTATTGTCACTTTCAGAGCCTCGTTTTCTCGCTCCTGGACTCGCCTTCGGTTGACTGCTTGGTGGCTCTGTCTTTTCTTTCATTTTGGCTTATAATTCCTCATCTTCTAGCTGTAACACATATTCGTCTACATCAACGCCCGCTGTCTCCATAGCCTCACACTGAAGCCTGAGTTTGCTCAACTTTGGCATTTATCCAACAATCCCACTTCTGATAACAATTGTTACGAAATAAATCTCGTACAATAACTCTCTGAGTTCGATCACTGGATTTATTTCCAACACTTGACTTCTAAATGTACACGTTCAGCTTAAGAATGAATCACTCTTTTACTTTTCGTATACAAGGTGGCGCAAAAGTAACCTTGCGATGTTTTTTGGCTGTAATTTAAAAAAAAAAATGAAAAACTTTGATTCTTCTTGTGGATTATTTTTATTTTGTCTTTTAATTTTTTTACATCAAGTCGAGAATATGATGTCATGTAAATGGCCGCCGCCACAGTTGATTGCCATTTGAGCCCTTTTTATGGCATTTTCCATCACTTTGGCCAAAACTTCCAGCGATAGGTCCTCACATTCTTGACGGATATTGCCTTTAAGAGCTGCAAGAGTCTGAGGCTTGTTGACATAAACCCGCGACTTCCAAAAGCCCCACAAAAAGAAGTCTGGAGCGGTCAAATCAGGCGATCTTGCTGGCCAGGGCAAATCGCCAAAACGGGAGATTAGGCGCCCGGGAAATGCATTCTTCAACATATCGGTTGTCGCACGTGCAGTGTGTGCCGTTGCACCGTACTGTTGGAACCACATGTTTTCCAATCCCAATTCAGCAAGTTGCGGCAAAAAGAACTCGTTGATCATTGCTCTGTAGCGCTCACCATTCACAGTAACCGTTTGGCCCGCGACGTCTTCGAAGAAAAAAGGTCCGATGACTCCTCCAGCGAAAACAGCACACCATACAGTGACTTTCAGCGGGTGTAATGGCTCTTCGTGGGTTACACGCGGATTTTCAGTGCCCCAGAAGCGTAAATTTTGCTTATTTACGTACCCGCTAAGATGGAAATGGGTCTCATCAGTCATGATTAGTTTTGATGAAAAATCATCTTCCTCTTGGTGGTGATTAAGGATGGCTTGAGCGTATGTTAGACGCGATTGGCGGTCAGCAGCTAACAGCTGATGCACCCTCTGGACTTTGTACGGAAACATCTTCAAATCTTGTACCAAAATTCGCTGTAAAGACCGTCGACTGATACCCGTTTGCGTGGCACGTCGTCTGGTCGATGTCGACGGCGCTTCCATGACGTCACCGGGTACAGCAGCAATATTCTCTGCAGAACGGCTACTCCGGGGTCTGCCACGCCTGGCAGCATCTCGTGTTGTGCCAGTCTCTTCGAGGCGAGCGACTAAACGTCGCAGTGTTTCACCAGTAGGCGTTAGACGGCGAGGAAATCTGCGGCGAAATTCACGTTGTGCCAAAGTCACCGACCGATTATTGGTCAAATAATTAGTCAACAATATTCCGCGTTCTGGAGCAGTGTAGCGTAACATTGTTTATTAACGTGTATTTCGCATGTGTTTACTACACAAATGTCAAAACAGAACTGACATTAGGGGCCAATCGCAAAATTTATAGCATTTTCTGATAGGAGGATTACTTTAGCGCCACCTGTTATACATGTGCTTAATAACTATCGTAATTTCTAGATCTGACAGCTCGTATCTTCTGGCGAGTTCTGTTGTAGCAGCAGCGTACTAGTCACCTGGTGTCTTCGTCTAACTCACATAGTTGAGGGCCAGAAAGCGTGTAATGCCTATCTGCTGACGCTATCAAGGCTAATTAATGATTTTGTTTTGGCCTCTTGTTCGCTAATGTTGTCAGTCGGTTCGCGAAACTTCGCGATTGCAACAGAATTGTAGAAAAAAAATTGAATGGGTAGTTTTGAAACTAAAATTGGGAATTTTTAGTTTCCACTACCCCATTGAGGTTAGTATTTAATGCACGGTTACCCGGTAGCCTAATATCACCCGTATACACCTACATATAATAAAAATAAGCATAATCAGTACAAAATACATAAATAAGCATAATATTCGAAAACTGATATTTAAATGAAATTATTCAAAATTGATATAAAAAAAGAATATAATGTAATAATAATAAAGTAATGAACAATGAAAACATAAGTAAAAATTTACTAGCAAACCCCGCCCGCTTCGCTGGGCACACACACTGTGGATTATATTTTTGGTTTTTTTATTTTTTTTATCATTTGATTCACTCATGGTGCATCGTAGTTTATCGCATATGAACCGAAAAAATAAATCCATTAAATTTGATGAAAACTTACATTAATTAATTCCAATTTACCACGTGAAAATTCCTAAATGTATAAGAAAAATATAAGCACGTGAGCGATTGTTAATTGAAAAAATAATAAATTTCTTTTTTCTTTTTGACGATTGTTTCTTAGTTATTCATTTGCGTTGATTTGAAATTTAAAAAAAATGTTCTTTTTTCATGATCATCAAGTGTTAACAATGTGTGTAAGTTTGGTTTAATTCGGCGCAAAGACACGGCGGGTCCACGTTTTGGCATATATTTCGAGACCCTAGTCATCAATAGGTATGAAAATTACCCCGTATTAAAGCACTTATCGACAGCTTTCATTTGATGTCCATATTGTACATACACAACCAAAGGTTACCCGGGTCCACGTTTTGACCTATATCTCGAGACCCCAGTAACGGAGCGGCATGAAAAATACTTTGTACTAAAGCATTCACCAACAGCTTCAATTTGATATCCATATTGTACAAACACATTCTAGGTTCCACGTTTTGGTCTCTATCTCGAGACCCTAGTCACGGAGCGGCATGAAAAATACTCTGTACTAAAGCATTCACCAACAGCTTCAATTTGATATCCATATTGTACAAACACATTCTAGGGTCCACGTGTTGGTCTCTATCTCGAGACCCTAGTCACGGAGCGGCATGAAAAATACTCTGAACTAAAGCATTCACCAACAGCTTCAATTTGATATCCATATTGTACAAACACATTCTAGGCTCCACGTTTTGGTCTATATCTCGAGACCCTAGTCACGGAGCGGCATGAAAAATACTCTGGACCAAAGCATTCACCAACAGCTTCCATTTGATACCCATATTGTACATACACATCCGAAGGTTACCCGGGTCCATGTTTTGACCTATATCTCGAGCCCTATCCACCAATAGGCATCCAAACTATACGTAAACCATCTTCAATACCTACTTAATAATGTGTGTAAGTTTGGTTTAATTTGGTGCAAAGACACGGCCGGTTAGCGAACACACACAAAAAGTTGACTTAATTTTATATAGATACTAGCGTACCCTCGCCCGCTTCGCTAGACGATAAATTCAATGATTTGCTGAAAGAGAATAAAATTAATACGAAACAAAGCAAATTCTTTGATACAATTTCATTCGAACTTTATTGTAACACTTTTTGGTAGACAACGTTTTTGGTTTTTTTATCTTTCACGTGAATAATGACGATGGTTTGCCAACTCGTGAGCAAGCTACATACAATTGTCCATGAGAAAAAATTGGGTATTCTAAATTAATACCGCACATTTGTAGAAACTGTCCTTGCGCCTTATTAATTCTCATAGCGAAGGCAAGGCGAATAGGGAACTGCAAACGTTTGAAATCGAATGGTAAATCCGCCGGAATCAGTGGAATTCAGGGTATCAAAATGTCTTCTCCTTTGTACTCCCCTTTCAAAATTGTTGCTTCGATAACGTTACCCATTAGCTTCTTCGCAGCGAGTCTGGTACCGTTGCAAAGTCGGGGCACATTACTATTGCGCAGCATAATAATCGGTGCTCCAATTTTTAATCGTAAATTATGAGGTGGTAAGCCTGGCAAAACGAGTGAGTTTAAGAATTCAGTTGGATAATTTACGACCTCATCTTGATCAGTAATAGTGTCCATTGACTTATACGCAACTATGTCACCAGGTATTTGATCTAAAATAGCTGAATTTATATCATTGACGTCCTTATTTTTCCCAGCTAAAATTGCTCTTTCGCTGAGTCAATCATGGTTTTTGTAATGTTGAACTATGTTTGGAAATGCACTCTGTATCAATGCCTCTTTAGACTGTGCAAAAGTGCAGAAATTGTTAGGCAATGTTATCATTCCTGTTGTTTTTGAAAAAAGGTTTATTTTTCTTGGTTAAAAAGTGTTTTTTGAAGTTGTGAAAAACACTTCGCTCTAACAAATTTCTTCTCAGTTAATTGCTGAAAATTAAATATTTTGAAAAAACTATTTTTTTTTAATTTAACGTTTTTGAGAAAATTTTGTTCTTGAAAAAATTTTATACTTTTGTAAAAATTTAAATTGATTTGTTAAAAAAGATTTTTTCCGCTTTGAAAAACACCCCCTCGAAAAAATGTATTCTCTATTAATAGTGGAATATGAAATGCTTTGAAAACACCATTTTTTTTTTTTTAATTTTGTTTGGTTTTCAGAAAATTTTGTTTTGAAAAAATTTCCTACTCTTGAAAAAGTTTTATTTTATTTTATTTGTTTAAAATTTTTGAAATTTTTTTTTTGTAATTGTAGAAAAACACCTCTTCGAAGAAATTTCTTTTATCTTTTTGAGGAAAATTTGGTTTTGAAAAAATTTCATGCTTTCGAAATTTTTGAAAACAATTTTTTTTATAATTTTCGAAAAACACCCCTTTGAAAAAATGTTTTCTATGTGTCATAGTGGTATTCCATTAACTTTTAGGATTATAGTCAAATACTTACAAATATCTACGCTTTCACAAATAGCAACAATAAACAAATTTCCTCAAAACCAAAAAATTTACTTTTTTTCTAAAAAAATTCTAAACAAACAACGTAATAAATCTAGAATTTTGTGTTCACGAAAAAACAGTATTGTTTTTATTGTATTAACTGAAAACCAAAATGTTGCAAAAAATCAAAACAAAACTAAATTATTTTTTTGTGTTTATTTGGTCCATATGTTCCATAAAAAGTTGATATGGTAAATAATATGCAGGGTCTGATACACGCAAATTTCCATTGACCATTATAGTGACAAAATTATCGATCACCAATTCCAACAGGATTTCAAAATCAGAGTTGGAATGAGTTGTTGTGTGGTGTACTTCTGAAAAAAATGAGAAATAAACAAAATAAATCTAAAAATTCGAATTCTAACTTTATCTTGTGTATGTTCTTATTACCTTTGAATTTTTCCAATGAAGCACCATTCATTTTAAATTTTCCAAGAATTTTTTTTATCATTTCGCGTTTCTTTCCTTTTTCATTCGATTCCAACATTTGTTCATAGCCGAAAACATCGTTTGCAAACGCATTCATTTCCATATAGAATTGGTCAAAGAAAGCATTGCTCAATTGAATTGAAACATTATTTTCATAAATACTTAGGACCTTAACTAATGCACCTTGGTACATACCTAACGCAGATATTCATCGCGACCTTGACATCGATACTATTGATGAAACAATACAAAGCGCTAGCAGAAGACACATAAATAGACTATAAACGCATACAAATCCTATGATGAGAAGACTACCAAATAAAGAAAAATCTACCCAAAGTCGGCTTAACCGTCAAACACCAACAGATCTTGCAAAATCCTTGTAATCAATTGTCAACTAATCGTATATATCATTGTTTGTTCACCACTTGTTTTTAAATAATATGTATATATTTCTTCTAAATGAGCTTGGGGGCATTGGCCCTTCAACATCACTCTCATTCCATCTTTTTGTAAATCAAATTACTTATTGTCTAACGACAGGTGTAATATTTTATGGAAGAAATAAAAAAAAAAAAAAAAAAATTTCATTCGAATCATTTGAAATTTCTGTATACAATACATTTCTGTATCACAATACAAATACAAAAAATTCAAAAAAAGTTGTACACATAAAATGAATGTCGATTCGAAACTTACTTTAATCTAACAATCGAGCAAGTTTTGTTTTGGACAATATTTTGATTTTTTCTCTTTTTATATGAAGAAAATATTTAAAAGAAATTTTTTTTTGCTGAAAACCTTCCCCTAGTGGATCCCTATAATATGAAAAAAAGAACGAATAAAATTGGCCTCGTATCGGCCCAAAAAAATGCGGACAAGCGAACATCATTTCATTTTTATATAATACTAGCGTACCCTCGCCCGCTTCGCTAGACGTTAAATTCAATGATTTGCTGAAAGAGAATAAAATTAATACGAAACAAAGCAAATTCTTTGATACAATTTCATTCGAACTTTATTGTAACACTTTTTGGTAGACAACGTTTTTGGTTTTTTCATCTTTCGCGTGAATAATGACGATGGTTTGCCAACTCGTGAGCAAGCTACATACAATTGTCCATGAGAAAAAATTGGGTATTCTAAATTAATACCGCACATTTGTAGAGACTGTCCTTGCGCCTTATGAATTGTCATAGCGAAGGCAAGGCGAATAGGGAACTGCAAACGTTTGAAATCGAATGGTAAATCCGCCGGAATCAATGGAATTCTGGGTATCAAAACGTCTTCTCCTTTGTACTTCCCTTTCAAAATAGTTGCTTCGATAACGTTACCCATTAGCTTCTTCACAGCGAGTCTGGTACCGTTGCAAAGTCGGGGCACATTACTATTGCGCAGCATAATAATCGGTGCTCCAATTTTTAATCGTAAATTATGAGGTGGTAAGCCTGACAAATCGAGTGAGTTTAAGAATTCAGTTGGATAATTTACGACCTCATCTTGACCAGTAATAGTGTCCATTGACTTATACGCAACTATGTCACCAGGTATTTGATCTAAAATAGCTGAATTTATATCATTGACGTCCTTATTTTTCCCAGCTAAAATTGCTCTTTCGCTGAGTCAATCATGGTTTTTGTAATGTTGAACTATGTTTGGAAATACACTCTGTATCAATGCCTCTTTAGACTATGCAAAAGTGCAGAAATTTTTAGGCAATGTTATCATTCCTGTTGTTTTTGAAAAAAGGTTTATTTTTTTTGGTTAAAAAGTGTTTTTTGAGGTTTTGAAAAACACTTCGCTCTAACAAATTTCTTCTCAGTTAATTGCTGAAAATTAAATATTTTGAAAAAACCATTTTTTTTTTTTAATTTAACGTTTTTGAGAAAATTTCGTTCTTGAAAAAATTTCATACTTTTGTAAAAGTTTAAATTGATTTGTTAAAAGAGATTTTTGTCCGCTTTGAAAAACACCCCCTCGAAAAAATGTATTCTCTATTAATAGTGGAATATGAAATGCTTTGAAAACACCATTTTTTTTTTAAATTTTGTTTGGTTTTCAGAAAATTTTGTTTTGACAAAATTTCATACCCTTGAAAAAGTTTTATTTTATTTTATTTGTTTAAAATTTTTGAAATTTTTTTTTTGTAATTTTAGAAAAACACCTCTTCGAAGAAATTTCTTTTATCTTTTTGAGGAAAATTTGGTTTTGAAAAAATTTCATGCTTTCGAAATTTTTTTATTTTACTTTATTTCTTCAAAATTTTTGAAAACAATTTTTTTTATAATTTTCGAAAAACACCCCTTTGAAAAAATGTTTTCTATGTGTCATAGTGGTATTCCATTAACTTTTAGGATTATAGTCAAATACTTACAAATATCTACGCTTTCACAAATAGCAACAATAAACAAATTTCCTCAAAACCAAAAAATTTACTTTTTTTCTAAAAAAATTTTAAACAAACAACGTAATAAATTTAGAATTTTGTGTTGTGTTCACGAAAAAACAGTATTGTTTTTATTGTATTAACTGAAAACCAAAAAAAGAAAAAGTTGATATGGTAAATAATATGCAGGGTCTGATACACGCAAATTTCCATTGACCATTATAGTGACAAAATTATCGATCACCAATTCCAACAGGATTTCAAAATCAGAGTTGGAATGAGTTGTTGTGTGGTGTACTTCTGAAAAAAATGAGAAATAAACAAAATAAATCTAAAAATTCGAATTCTAACTTTATCTTGTGTATGTTCTTATTACCTTTGAATTTTTCCAATGAAGCACCATTCATTTTAAATTTTCCAAGAATTTTTTTTATCATTTCGCGTTTCTTTCCTTTTTCATTCGATTCCAACATTTGTTCATAGCCGAAAACATCGTTTGCAAACGCATTCATTTCCATATAGAATTGGTCAAAGAAAGCATTGCTCAATTGAATTGAAACATTATTTTCATAAATACTTAGGACCTTAACTAATGCACCTTGGTACATACCTAACGCAGATATTCATCGCGACCTTGACATCGATACTATTGATGAAACAATACAAAGCGCTGGCAGAAGACACATAAATAGACTATTAAGGCATACAAATCCTATGATGAGAAGACTACCAAATAAAGAAAAATCTACCCAAAGTCAGCTTAACCGTCAAACACCAACAGATCTTGCAAAATCCTTGTAATCAATTGTCAACTAATCGTATATATCATTGTTTGTTAACCACTTGTTTTTAAATAATATGTATATATTTCTTCTAAATGAGCTTGGGGGCATTGGCCCTTCAATATCACTCTCATTCCATCTTTTTGTAAATCAAATTACTTATTGTCTAACGACAGGTGTAATATTTTATGGAAGAAATAAAAAAAAAAAAAAAAATTTTCATTCGAATCATTTGAAATTTCTGTATACAATACATTTCTGTATCACAATACAAATACAAAAAATTCAAAAAAAGTTGTACACATAAAATGAATGTCGATTCGAAACTTACTTTAATCTAACAATCGAGCAAGTTTTGTTTTGGACAATATTTTGATTTTTTCTTTTTTTTATATGAAGAAAATATTTAAAAGAAATTTTTTTTTGCTAAAAGCCTTCCCCTAGTGGATCCTTATAATATGAGAAAAGAACGAATAAAATTGGCCTCGTATCGGCGCAAGAAAATGCGGACAAACGAACATCATTTCATTTTTATATATATAGATATATAGATAAGATATATAAAATATTGGGATTTTTAATGAATAAGACAGAGCAGGTAACCTTTAATTTTTTATAACTTAAACATACAAATATACAAATTTACAGACATAAATCAACACACAGATTTCAATAAAATTATATGTACAATATTTAAATAAATGCATTCATATACCTATGTACACAAGACAAATTAAAAACACAAACCGAAAAGGACATAAGAGGTTTTGAAAAATTCTAAAAACCCTCTTCAATTTAAATTATTACATTTCAATTGAATTGATTTTAAGATATTTGAATCTCGGCATTTTTCCATAAAGCATAAAAGAACTGTCAGTTATTTTTGGTGGCTTACTTCTGGCAGCTCGCAATTTCGCCTATCAACTGTTCATATGATAGAAAAAGTAATGTAATTTAAATATTTAGGTATAGATGTATCTAGCAATCGAAATATAATACCACAGGTGTGAGAGAGATGCGGAAGTGGTGAACGGATATCACAGTGTCTGTGACAACTCGTTTGTAGAAACAAGTATCTATATGAACATGGAAAACAAAATACGACTTACGGAGTAGAAGCTCGTGCAAAAAACATGAAAACGAAGCAATTGCTGTGGACTACCGAAATGCATGCTTTGGACCATAGCTGGAAAAACTAGACTAGGCCACATAAGAAACGAGGAGATAAGAACGGAGACAGGTGTGATCGATATTATAAAATTCATAAGAGCCAGAAGACGGGCATGGAACGAATATGTGACACGAGCCCCTAGAAATCGGTTGATAAAAATAGCTCGATATAGGAAGGAAGAAGACGACCAGGAAGACCACCAAAACGATGGGCAGAAAGATGGATATCTATGTACCAAAAATCAAACACAGCAATGATATGAGATTTATGCATGTGTAATTTCTCTCAAATGCTAAAATGAATTGATGTATCAATGTATATGTGTAAGTATGTGTGTATGTATTACAATTTTTATATAAAGAAAAACAGACAAAACCTATAATAAAAGATAAAGAAAAAAAGAAGAAAGACCCATAAAAAGTTCCTTCTGCTTTGTATCAAATACTTGAGATCGTCAACAAGCTGGAGTTATCTAATCCGCTGGAGAACTACCAAGCAAAAAACCCTGAATGGGAGATAACGAAATTATCGTGCGACCCCAATTTATTAAAATTTGCAAAAAAACCACATAACCAGAAGCATTCCTTTCCATGTTCCAAGAGCGCAAGACATACTATGAATCTGAAAACTGGATTTTGTGGTTCACAGATGGCTTAAAATCTGATAGTATACCAGCCAGCTTTGCAGTAGTTCACACAAACGGCGACACTCTACGGGTTCAAACTATGCCGGACTGTGCATCTCTTATTACTGCAGAAGCAGTTGCCGTTTATCACGCTATAAACATGACTTTGGAAACAGATTGTAAAACTCTTATAATCCGTTCTAAAAGCCGTTCAAAACCCTATATCTAACTCATTTATCTTCAGTATAAAATGAGATACGCGTATTGGCAAGGAGGCTACCTTAAGTATACTTTGGATACTAAGTCATATAGGAATTCACGGGAATGAGATGGCAGACTGTGCAGCTAAACAAGCCTCCTCAGCAGCGGTAACAAAAGATCTCACATGTGAAAAAAGAGATATTATCATCAATTAGCGATATCTAAACATCAGAACGAAAATAGAATGACTAAACACTACCGTAAATCGAGAGTATGTATCCCATAATATCCCACCGGCCTATGGAAACACAGATAAAACGTTTCTAAGGTCTACGGCTTGGCCACACTATTGACACGCAAGAACACATTATGACAGTGGAGCCACACCAGTGCGCGCACACAGTACACGGCAGAAATCATTATCTCAGGAAAAACTGGATTGAATTATTAAAAAATCCGAATTTAAATGAACTAAAAATTTTCCCTATTAGGTTTTTAGTACGTAAGTAAAAATGTATACCTTTTATTTCCACACAAACATACTAGTCCTACTGTTTTTACATATCATATTTTTGTAGAGCTGATAGCCCTGGCAGCTAATGCTCGTTCAATATTAATATTTAGTTAATAATAGTTAATATATAATAATAATAATAATAAATAATAATAATTTTGTAATTAGATGATCTCAGTTGTGGCACTAATTTTGTAACAATCTTAAGACCTATACACAGATTTCGAGAATCTTCAAAGCCCTTCGCACACGGCTCGTATCGTCATCGGCATGATATGTGTTTTTACAGCGACAACACGCTTACAAGTCGAGTTGTCAATATGTCGAGCGAAGTAGAGGAATTTGTTTAATACATATATTGTAACGAAACGCGGATATTCCCGAACCGACTAGCAACAATACTGAGCGAATGAGATACCAAAACAAAACTCTAGATGGCGAGACAGAAATCGCCAGAAGATACGATTTGCCAAATATAAAAATTGTTATTAAGCACATGTAAATACACAGAGGAGCATTCTCATAGGATATTCAGTCTTAAGTTAACGTGTAAAAGAGTAAACGAAAAATATAATAAAGTAATTCAAACAAACTCGTAACAATTGGTGTTAGAAGTGGGATTGGTGAATAAAGCCCCATAGAACAGGAAAGGGAAAATGGCAAAGCTGTGCGAACTTAAAATTCAGCATCCTAAGAAAAAGTTTGAACAGCGTGGTTTGTTAACTAATAGACGTTATTACGTAAGTGTTGCAAGAAGCGCAAGCGTAACAGTCCAGTTGGCGATGGAGATGTTATAATATATGAGGAGCACATTGTAGAATCAAAGGAAATAGTTGAAGAAATGCCACAAGACGATGACCGTATTGTATACTGAGAACTTCTAGTTGACCGCCCGAAGGAGGTGCATGTTCACCATGCAGGAAGACGAGCAAGTTGTCACGGAAGAGTTCCTTGTATCAGAAACAAGCATCGACAAAAAAAGTTCTCATTGCCATTTGGACCAACGGGTGTACAAAACGAAGAGGGTACGAATGAGTCTGAGAGAAAGTTTTGTACCCGCTTCCTTAGCCAGTGACAATGTCAATAGTTTGCCATTGACAGAGGGGATGAGGAAAATTATGTTAAAAAGGATGACCTATCCGCTATCTGAACCGGTAATTGCAGAAGACATTGGAGTTTGTACGGATGCCAATAATGGAGCTGTTGCATACACCAGAAATAAATGATGCGGAAGAGGTATTTGACGACAAACTTCTAGCACCTCAGTGCGCCGAATTGCCTGCAGATGCCGAAGTAATATCTTAGGATGAAAGAAAAACGAAAAGAAGCAATCGCCTGCATCACCAAAAACTCCCATTAAGAGTAATTCTACAGTAAGAGTAATTCTTCTCTATCGGAGGTACTGGGTGTATCCGTACATTAGGAATAACTCAAACAGCAGATTATTCATTGCCACGAGGGAGTTACAAGAGGATGATTACAAATTTCAGACATTTTACAGGATGTCTAAAACAAAATACCAACATCCGAGAATGCATTAGCACGGAGAAAAGGATTATGATTACGCTGAGGCAAGTAGCATTCTATTTGATATTTTGGTGTGGTGGAAGGAGTACAAGAAGGTGTGGGTTTCTCAACCCTCCTCCTTAGGAAAAGCAGTATCTGTACTTTAACATAAGTTACCCCTAACCACTTTAACTCCTCTAGGGAACTCTGGGGAATTTTTTTTAAAACATTACTATCTGTAGATAATTATTAACAAGATTATCAAAATTTTTGTAAATTACAAAATTTTAGAGGAAAGTTCTTAGAAAAAATTCTTAATTGCAGAAAAAAACCTTTATATATATACATATATATATAATTGGCGCGTACACCCTTTTTGGGTGTTTGGCCGAGCTCCTTCTCCTATTTCTGGTGTGCTTTTTGATGTTGTTCCACAAATGGAGGAACCTACAGTTTCAAGCCGACTCCGAACGGCAGATATTTTTATGAGAAGCTTTTTAATGGCAGAAATACACTCGGAGGTTTGCCATTGCCTACCGAGGGGCGACCGCTATTAGAAAAATGTTTTTCTTAATTTTGGTGTTTCACCGAGATTCGAACCTACGTTCTCTCTGTGAGTTCCGAATGGTAGTCACGCACCAACCCATTCGGCTACGGCGACCGCAAATTTATGACAATATAATTGAATGGTTTTAAATGAAAGATAAGTTATATGACATGCCGCAACCTTACTTCAATACCATTGTGTTTGAAGGCAAAAACCGGATAATCTGTGGCCATAGACAGATTGAGGAAGTATGCTACACCCAATGGGGCCAGGTTTTTCAACATCGGCATGTTAATACCGTCGGGGCTAATGGCTTTTGACGCAGTGTTGCGGTGTACAGTTGTTTGGCAGATTGTGCAGACATCTGGTGAAAAGACGCTTAGAACTATTGACCAGAGGATGTGAAATGAATTGTCGTCGATGAAGTAAAACCACAGAAAGCGATTGCCCCCCTGTCGGGCTCGATAAGAACCTTACAGGGGACCAGAGCTTACTTGCACCAGAGGGGAAATTGCAAGTTTTCAGGTAATCAGCCTATTTGGTCCGCTTACGTTGAGTACCCAGTTGCCGAATCTCCAAATTGAGATCCCGTACGTGGAGATCCCCGAATCGACCTGGGGTAGGTGATCACGCTCGTTTGCTAGAACGGCAGTGATCGCCTTGCGGAATGCGTGTTTGCTACGCGCACATCGGTGGAATTTTGTTTCTTGGACCGTAGATATTAAAATACCGTGTCGGTTCGTGAAGTCGGTTGGAGCCATTGAGGTTCCATTTGTTGTGGTAGATATGTGCGTCGGATGGGGGGAGCAACCATGTCACCATAAGCCATGGGGACAACTCCATATATGCCTTAAGGCCTGAGCAGTTCTAACTAATCCATTAAATTACTGTATCGAAAAGCAGCCACTTTCTCCAGTTGAACTACTTTGACTTTCCCCTGTCCAGTTTTGCATTGCTGTATACGATACGCCACATCATTCAATCTTTCAGTTTCCTTGCATGGACCTTCCCAGACTGCTTGCTGTTTCGGAGCTACCCCTTTTTTTCTTTGCGGATTATAAAGAAGTACGAAATTACCTTCGCTAATTCCCTCGGAGCTCACAGCATGGTCAAATCGATCATTAATGTTATTACTTATGCTGGTATATAACCTCACATAATTATGTATTATAGTTCATCTATATCACCTTGCAGTGTTTCCCAATGACTACCTTCGTCCATTCCCGGATTGGCACCTATTCCGAACACTTAACCACCCACTTCAAAGATAGTCCTTGCGGGGATTGGTCTGTGGCTTCATGTTTAGCTGAGCGCTAAAGCAATAGGAACGTTTAGATGTGTTTCTTCGAATTTTGTTGGCACTTCTCAACTACCTTTCGCAAGTGCTCCTCTAGAGTGCAGTTGACCATTTCGTGCTTTCGACCATTCTATCTGATTGCGGGTGAAAGAGTGTTGTAAGTGTTTTTTAATCTCCATGTGTTGCTTATCTTTTCAAATGCTGCGGATTCGAAGTTTCTTCCTTGGTTTGAATGCAATTCAAACCGTGTCACCAATTACCGCTCCCTATGAGGAGTTGCCTGATCTCCCATCGGGCGCGTCGCATTTTGGGGATAGGGAAGCATTGGCATCACACGAGTGGCCTTTCCTGATGGGCTATCTTCAAATAAAAACCTTCTTTGGTAATGGATAACAGAAAGGATATTACTCCAGGTGGAACCCACACAAGTGGGGATCAACCCGCTTCGGTGGCAGGAGCATGGATTCCTCCTCTTCTTCAGAGACTGAAAAACGTTTCCCAATTTCGGAGAGCCTGAGTTTTGAAGTCAATTCGGTGGCGGCACGACCTCCCAAAGAAGCCGAGAAAACGAAGAGCGTGGCAAGGAGGGAAAGAAGAAAGTGGCGGGCAAGGCTCATGCAGGGGAAGTCTTTATGTGGCTCTGCCGGCCCTTCTGCGGCTGTGTCTTCCAAAAGACTTCGGTCGATGGAAGTGACACCCACGGAAGCTACCGAGTCCTCGGTAGGCACGGGCGCTCCCAAACTGTCCCGCTCTCAGGGAAAGTGGAGAAGGATGGTGGCTGAAAGCAGTGCACCTCCTTACCCTGCAGTCGCGGGGTACATTTGGCGCGTACACCCTTTTTGGGTGTTTGGCCGAGCTCCTCCTCCTATTTGTGGTGTGCGTCTTGACCTTGTTCCACAAATGGAGGGATCTACAGCTTCGAGCAGACTCCGAACGGCAGGTATTTTTTATGAGGAGCTTTTTCATGGCAGAAATACACTCGGAGGTATGCCATTGCCTGCCAAATCTGACCGCATGATCGAGTTCGTTGCAGCTGTGTCCAGAGTAAGCACTTGGGATCGAAGATTTACATTTCTCCTTATAGTCAAGTTGTTGCTTTTCCGTTCAATTTGCGAGTAAGAAACTGTGAGGCATTCAGTTGTGGGAACCAGTTCTCGCACCTTAGAGCTGTTTCGTTATCGTTTAACGTCTACTTTGCATCTGGAGCGTTATTGTCACTTTCAGAGCCTCGTTTTCTCGCTCCTGGACTCGCCTTCGGTTGACTGCTTGGTGGCTCTGTCTTTTCTTTCATTTTGGTTTATAATTCCTCATCTTCTAGCTGTAACACATATTCGTCTACATCAACGCCCGCTGTCTCCATAGCCTCACACTGAAGCCTGAGTTTGCTCAACTTTGGCATTTATCCAACAATCCCACTTCTGATAACAATTGTTACGAAATAAATCTCGTACAATAACTTTCTGAGTTCGATCACTGGATTTATTTCCAACACTTGACTTCTAATTGTACACGTTTATTCGTTTATTCGCTTACAAGTTTAATTTCCAACTAAATATCCCAAACGCATGCACCTCGACTTATACAAGGTGGCGCAAAAGTAACCTTGCGATGTTTTTTGGCTGTAATTAAAAAAAAAAAAATGAAAAACTTTGATTCTTCTTGTGGATTATTTTTATTTTGTCTTTTAATTTTTTTTACATCAAGTCGAGAATATGATGTCATGTAAATGGCCGCCGCCACAGTTGATTGCCATTTGAGCCCTTTTTATGGCATTTTCCATCACTTTGGCCAAAACTTCCAGCGATAGGTCCTCACATTCTTGACGGATATTGCCTTTAAGAGCTGCAAGAGTCTGAGGCTTGTTGACATAAACCCGCGACTTCCAAAAGCCCCACAAAAAGAAGTCTGGAGCGGTCAAATCAGGCGATCTTGCTGGCCAGGGCAAATCGCCAAAACGGGAGATTAGGCGCCCGGGAAATGCATTCTTCAACATATCGGTTGTCGCACGTGCAGTGTGTGCCGTTGCACCGTACTGTTGGAACCACATGTTTTCCAATCCCAATTCAGCAAGTTGCGGCAAAAAGAACTCGTTGATCATTGCTCTGTAGCGCTCACCATTCACAGTAACCGTTTGGCCCGCGACGTCTTCGAAGAAAAAAGGTCCGATGACTCCTCCAGCGAAAACAGCACACCATACAGTGACTTTCAGCGGGTGTAATGGCTCTTCGTGGGTTACACGCGGATTTTCAGTGCCCCAGAAGCGTAAATTTTGCTTATTTACGTACCCGCTAAGATGGAAATGGGTCTCATCAGTCATGATTAGTTTTGATGAAAAATCATCTTCCTCTTGGTGGTGATTAAGGATGGCTTGAGCGTATGTTAGACGCGATTGGCGGTCAGCAGCTAACAGCTGATGCACCCTCTGGACTTTGTACGGAAACATCTTCAAATCTTGTACCAAAATTCGCTGTAAAGACCGTCGACTGATACCCGTTTGCGTGGCACGTCGTCTGGTCGATGTCGACGGCGCTTCCATGACGTCACCGGGTACAGCAGCAATATTCTCTGCAGAACGGCTACTCCGGGGTCTGCCACGCCTGGCAGCATCTCGTGTTGTGCCAGTCTCTTCGAGGCGAGCGACTAAACGTCGCAGTGTTTCACCAGTAGGCGTTAGACGGCGAGGAAATCTGCGGCGAAATTCACGTTGTGCCAAAGTCACCGACCGATTATTGGTCAAATAAATAGTCAACAATATTCCGCGTTCTGGAGCAGTGTAGCGTAACATTGTTTATTAACGTGTATTTTGCATGTGTTTACTACACAAATGTCAAAATAGAACTGACATTAGGGGCCAATCGCAAAATTTATAGCATTTTCTGATAGGAGGATTACTTTAGCGCCACCTGTTATACATGTGCTTAATAACTATCGTAATTTCTAGATCTGACAGCTCGTATCTTCTGGCGAGTTCTGTTGTAGCAGCAGCGTACTAGTCACCTGGTGTCTTCGTCTAACTCACATAGTTGAGCGTGTAATGCCTACCTGCTGACGCTATCAAGGCTAATTAATGATTTTGTTTTGGCCTCTTGTTCGCTAATGTTGTCAGTCGGTTCGCGAAACTGGGAAAATTGGGAATTTTTAGTTTCCACTCCACCATTGAGGTTAGTATTTAATGCACGGTTACCCGGTAGCCTAATATCACCCGTATACACCTACATATAATAAAAATAAGCATAATCAGTACAAAATACATAAATAAGCATAATATTCGAAAACTGATATTTAAATGAAATTATTCAAAATTGATATAAAAAAAGAATATAATGTAATAATAATAAAGTAATGAACAATGAAAACATAAGTATAAATTTACTAGCAAACCCCGCCCGCTTCGCTGGGCACACACACTGTGGATTATATTTTTTGTTTTTTTATTTTTTTTATCATTTGCACTCATGGTGCATCGTAGTTTATCGCATATGAACCGAAAAAATAAATCCATTAAATTTGATGAAAACTTACATTAATTAATTCCAATTTACCACGTGAAAATTCCTAAATGTATAAGAAAAATATAAGCACGTGAGCGATTGTTAATTAAAAAAATAATAAATTTTTTTTTTCTTTTCGACGATTGTTTCTTAGTTATTCATTTGCGTTGATTTGAAATTAAAAAAAAAATGTTCTTTTTTCATGATCATCAAGTGTTAACAATGTGTGTAAGTTTGGTTTAATTCGGCGCAAAGACACGGCGGGTCCACGTTTTGGCATATATTTCGAGACCCTAGTCATCAATAGGTATGAAAATTACCCCGTATTAAAGCACTTATCGACAGCTTTTATTTGATGCCCATATTGAACATACACAACCAAAGGTTACCCGGGTCCACGTTTTGACCTATATCTCGAGCCCTATCCACCAATAGGCATTCAAACTATACGTAAACCATCTTCAATACCTACTGTGTGTAAGTTTGGTTTAATTCGGTGCAAAGACACGGCCGGTTAGCGAACACACACAAAAAGTTGACTTTATTTTATATAGATATAAGATATATAAAATATTGGGATTTTTAATGAATAAGACAGAGCGGATAACCTTTAATTTTTTATAACTTAAACATACAAATATAATATACAAATTTACAGACATAAATCAACACACAGATTTCAATAAAATTATATGTACAATATTTAAATAAATGCATTCATATACCTATGTACACAAGACAAATTAAAAACACAAACCGAAAAGGACATAAGAGGTTTTGAAAAATTCTAAAAACCCTCTTCAATTTAAATTATTACATTTCAATTGAATTGATTTTAAGATATTTGAATCTCGGCATTTTTCCATAAAGCATAAAAGAACTGTCAGTTATTTTTGGTGGCTTACTTCTGGCAGCTCGCAATTTCGCCTATCAACTGTTCATATGATAGAAAAAGTAATGTAATTTAAATATTTGGGTATAGATGTATCTAGCAATCGAAATATAATAACACAGGTGTGAGAGAGAGCGGAAGTGGTGAACGGATATCACAGTGTCTGTGACAACTCGTTTGTAGAAACAAGTATCTATATGAACATGGAAAACAAAATACGACTTACGGAGTAGAAGCTCGTGCAAAAAACATGAAAACGAAGCAATTGCTGTGGACTACCGAAATGCATGCTTTGGACCATAGCTGGAAAAACTAGACTAGGCCACATAAGAAACGAGGAGATAAGAACGGAGACAGGTGTGATCGATATTATAAAATTCATAAGAGCCAGAAGACGGGCATGGAACGAATATGTGACACGAGCCCCTAGAAATCGGTTGATAAAAATAGCTCGATATAGGAAGGAAGAAGACGACCAGGAAGACCACCAAAACGATGGGCAGAAAGATGGATATCTATGTACCAAAAATCAAACACAGCAATGATATGAGATTTATGCATGTGTAATTTCTCTCAAATGCTAAAATGAATTGATGTATCAATGTATATGTGTAAGTATGTGTGTATGTATTACAATTTTTATATAAAGAAAAACAGACAAAACCTATAATAAAAGATAAAGAAAAAAAGAAGAAAGACCCATAAAAAGTTCCTTCTGCTTTGTATCAAATACTTGAGATCGTCAACAAGCTGGAGTTATCTAATCCGCTGGAGAACTACCAAGCAAAAAACCCTGAATGGGAGATAACGAAATTATCGTGCGACCCCAATTTATTAAAATTTGCAAAAAAACCACATAACCAGAAGCATTCCTTTCCATGTTCCAAGAGCGCAAGACATACTATGAATCTGAAAACTGGATTTTGTGGTTCACAGATGGCTTAAAATCTGATAGTATACCAGCCAGCTTTGCAGTAGTTCACACAAACGGCGACACTCTACGGGTTCAAACTATGCCGGACTGTGCATCTCTTATTAAAACAAACAAGCCTCCTCAGCACCGGTAACAAAAGATCTCATATGTGAAAAAGAGATATTATCATCAATTAGCGATATCTAAACATCAAAACGAAAATAGAATGACTAAACACTACCGTAAATCGAGAGTATGTATCCCATAATATCCCACCGGCCTATGGAAACACAGATAAAACGTTTCTAAGGTCTACGGCTTGGCCACACTATTGACACGCAAGAACACATTATGACAGTGGAGCCACACCAGTGCGCGCACACAGTACACGGCAGAAATCATTATCTCAGGAAAAACTGGATTGAATTATTAAAAAATCCGAATTTAAATGAACTACAAATTTTCCCTATTAGGTTTTTAGTACGTAAGTAAAAATGTATACCTTTTATTTCCACACAAACATACTAGTCCTACTGTTTTTACATATCATATTTTTGTAGAGCTGATAGCCCTGGCAGCTAATGCTCGTTCAATATTAATATTTAGTTAATAATAGTTAATATATAATAATAATAATAATAAATAATAATAATTTTGTAATTAGATGATCTCAGTTGTGGTACTAATTTTGTAACAATCTTAAGACCTATACACAGATTTCGAGAATCTTCAAAGCCCTTCGCATACGGCTCGTATCGTCATCGGCATGATATGTGTTTTTACAGCGACAACACGCTTACAAGTCGAGTTGTCAATATGTCGAGCGAAGTAGAGGAATTTGTTTAATACATATATTGTAACGAAACGCGGATATTCCCGAACCGACTAGCAACAATACTGAGCGAATGAGATACCAAAACAAAACTCTAGATGGCGAGACAGAAATCGCCAGAAGATACGATTTGCCAAATATAAAAATTGTTATTAAGCACATGTAAATACACAGAGGAGCATTCTCATAGGATATTCAGTCTTAAGTTAAACGTGTAAAAGAGTAAACGAAAAATATAATAAAGTAATTCAAACAAACTCGTAACAATTGGTGTTAGAAGTGGGATTGGTGAATAAAGCCCCATAGAACAGGAAAGGGAAAATGACAAAGCTAGGCGAACTTAAAATTCAGCATCCTAAGAAAAAGTTTGAACAGCGTGGTTTGTTAACTAATAGACGTTATTACGTAAGTGTTGCAAGAAGCGCAAGCGTAACAGTCCAGTTGGCGATGGAGATGTTATAATATATGAGGAGCACATTGTAGAATCGAAGGAAATAGTTGAAGAAATGCCACAAGACGATGACCGTATTGTATACTGAGAACTTCTAGTTGACCGCCCGAAGGAGGTGCATGTTCACCATGCAGGAAGACGAGCAAGTTGTCACGGAAGAGTTCCTTGTATCAGAAACAAGCATCGACAAAAAAAGTTCTCATTGCCATTTGGACCAACGGGTGTACAAAACGAAGAGGGTACGAATGAGTCTGAGAGAAAGTTTTGTACCCGCTTCCTTAGCCAGTGACAATGTCAATAGTTTGCCATTGACAGAGGGGATGAGGAAAATTATGTTAAAAAGGTTGACCGATCCGCTATCTGAACCGGTAATTGCAGAAGACATTGGAGTTTGTACGGATGCCAATAATGGAGCTGTTGCATACACCAGAAATAAATGATGCGGAAGAGGTATTTGACGACAAACTTCTAGCACCTCAGTGCGCCGAATTGCCTGCAGATGCCGAAGTAATATCTTAGGATGAAAGAAAAACGAAAAGAAGCAATCGCCTGCATCACCAAAAACTCCCATTAAGAGTAATTCTACAGTAAGAGTAATTCTTCTCTATCGGAGGTACTGGGTGTATCCGTACATTAGGAATAACTCAAACAGCAGATTATTCATTGCCACGAAGGAGTTACAAGAGGATGATTACAAATTTCAGACATTTTACAGGATGTCTAAAACAAAATACCAACATCCGAGAATGCATTAGCACGGAGAAAAGGATTATGATTACGCTGAGGCAAGTAGCATTCTATTTGATATTGTGGTGTGGTGGAAGGAGTACAAGAAGGTGCGGGTTTCTCAACCCTCCTCCTTAAGAAAAGCAGTATCTGTACTTTAACATAAGTTACCCCTAACCACTCTAACTCCTCTAGGGAACTCTGGGGATTTTTTTTTAAAACATTACTATCTGTAGATAATTGTTAACAAGATTATCAAAATTTTTGTAAATTACAAAATTTTAGAGGAAAGTTCTTAGAAAAAATTCTTAATTGCAGAAAAAAGCCTTTATATATATACATATATATATAATTGGCGCGTACACCCTTTTTGGGTGTTTGGCCGAGCTCCTCCTCCTATTTCTGGTGTGCGTTTTGATGTTGTTCCACAAATGGAGGAACCTACAGTTTCAAGCCGACTCCGAACGGCAGATATTTTTATGAGAAGCTTTTTAATGGCAGAAATACACTCGGAGGTTTGCTATTGACTGCCGAGGGGCGACCGCTATTAGAAAAATGTTTTTCTTAATTTTGGTGTTTCACCGAAATTCGAACCTACGTTCTCTCCGTGAATTCCGAATGGTAGTCACGCACCAACCAGCCTTTAAGCCTTTTTAAATAAGATTAATCCACCATTAAAAAAAATATATTGTTATATTTGACTATGCTGTATGCTTGCTGTGACAAGTACGATTAGCTTACGACTCTTGTGCGCTTCACCATTTGAACACAAGTGTGCCACATCGAAGCAGAGAACGTTAATGGTGCACATACTCCCCAACGTAAAAGTACGCCCGTATCAGCTGACACGATTAAAATAATGAGAGCGCCATGTAAATGAATTCTCACCACCGTTCCGTTCCGTGGTATCGTAGATGGTTCTTTCATCGTGCCAGCTGATACGGGTATAATGTATAGAGAAGTCTCAGTGACAGGAACGCATGGAATTTTGCGTTTTGCGCACGTGGTTCACTACAGACATATTTTTCACCAAAAAATAACAGAAACATACTCAACTGGTTCAACTAAACAGCGGCTGAGTAAAATTCTTTTGTGATTAGGAACAAAGAATGTTAACCCTGTAGGCTAGCTACAGGCACTTTATCATAAAAAACAAATATGCTAAACTTAATAGTGGCTTAGAAAGAGTAAATCATCCAAAAATTATATATACATGTATGTATGTCGTTGCATCTGTCTGTTAAAACTTTGTTGAATTAACTTCAACCAAATCAAATAGAGAAAATGTTTCATTACATAGAGAAATGTTTCATTACAATATTGTTTCACAATTTACGTATACAACTTTTTAGGACCTTATTATGAAGTAGTTCATAATTATTTGATACAAAATTTTAATATTTAAGAGGAAAAATTTGTATAAAATTTTACATATAAAAGGTCCACATTGACTTAAAAATTTTAGTTCAACGATTTACGGCAGTTGTTATGAACAGCGCTGCACAGCTCACAGAAGCTCCAATATTAAATATTTGGCAGTTTGGGCTTCACCCAAAGGCTGAATGTAACCTCCAAATAAGCCGCACTCTGGTTTTAGAGTAAGTTACTAACTTTGTAGCTATATATGATACATACCTATGTTTTTATGCACTTTTATCAACCGGAGAACTACATATGAGGTGTGTTCAAAAATAAGATGAATTTTCTTTCAAAAAATATTTAATTATTCATTAATTCCTATTTTATCTCCTTCAAAGTAGCCCCTTTCAGATATAATACATTTGTGTCAGGGTTTTTTTAATCCTCGAAGCAATTATGATATGCTCTTTTTGGTATGTCCTTGAGCTCCCTTAGCGATTTGGTTTTTATCTCTTCAATCGTCGCAAAACGCCGTCTTTCCATGAGTCTCTTCAATCTTGGGAACAGGAAAAAGTCGCAGGGGGCCAAATATGGAGAATACGGTGGCTGAGGCATGATAACGGTGTTGTTTTTGGCCAAATAATATCTCGTAAGCAAAGATGAGTTAGCAGGTGCATTATCATTATGCAAAATCCATGCATTTTCTTCCACAACTCCGGGGGTTTTTGTCGTATTGCTTCACGGAACTGGCGCATAACTTCAAGGTAATACTCTTTATTTACCGTACGATCTTGTGGTAAGAATTCCTGGTGCACTACGCCGTGGTAATCGAAGAAAACAGTGAGAAAAGCCTTACGCCACGCTTCATGCCCAAAATTTCTGAAAAGATTGTATGGCATGAACCAACCGATATGCCGACATTCTCAGCAACTTCTCTTATTGTGATTCGACGATTCTTCGTAACAATTTCTTCACTTTCTCAACATTTTAACCGGGGCGTCCCGAGCGAGAGTAATCATTCACATTCTCTCGAACTTCTGTGAAAAGCTTGTACCACTTGTGAACTTCCTTTTGACTCAGAGTACTCTCACCGTATGCTACTGGTAACATTCCAAGTGTTTTTGAGCACTTAATTCCGTTTTTTACACAAAATTTGATGCAACTTCTTTGATCCGACGAACACGCAAAACACTTGTCTTATTTATGCCTCTCACAAACAAACTAAACGATTTCCTACAGAAGCAAAAGACTGCGCACGGTTAATATACTAAAGAGAGAATTCACTGTAGTTAGGTCTGTTGAAAATTTCACTACACCACGGCGGCAGTTAGACTTCATTTTTCACAATTCACACTATTCGTAGCTGATGAGACTTCTCTATATCATGAACGTTCTCTGCGAGTCGTGTGCGAAGGGCCTTATGCTGGAAACAGTCACCGACGTTCGTAGTCCCTTACCGCAGCCCCTAGAGAGCACAATACTGAGTCAAACTCACCCCGTAGAGAACAGCTGTTTTTAGTTGGTTACATACATACAAACTATATTTACAAAATACGTCGGTGACAAAATGAATGAAGAAGACATCGAAATTTGCGACTTATTTCTTAACTTATTTGAACTATATATTTTAAATAAAAAATACAAGGACAAAAAAGTGCAGAAGGTATAAAGTTCGGCCATTAAATAGGAATTGGGGCACAAGTGGTTATCAAATCCAAGTGTTCCGCCGAATGAAAACATTGGAGCTTGATGATTTGTTTTCACACACAACGATGTCCCCGCGCCTGTGCTTTTAAAATTAGTGAGCAGTTCCTTGAGAAAGTCAAAACAGCGGATTGGTCCTGAGGAAAGGCTATCTTTAGTTTTGCTGTATGCATATTGAGAAAGCGGGGTTCAAGTCGATTAATATTTATTTCATATTGGCTGTTTAGATATTTGTCACAAGGTATATCTGTGCCGAGCATTGCATGGAGTTATAAGTTAGGTGCAACGACTGTGCGCGAAATAATACAAGAAACTTGTGAAGTTATCTGGCGGCTACTTTCTCCAGTTTACGTTAGCGAACCTGCAGAATCCCAGTACAAGGATATTGCAAATGATTTTTTTGATACGTGGAACATTCCAAATTGCGTTGGTGCAATCGATGGCAAGCATGTTGCAATCAAATGTCCAGCCAAGTCAAGTTCGTTGTATTACAACTACAAAAAATTCTTTAGCATCGTTCTGATGGCCGTATGTAGTGCCAAGTATACTTTTACTGCAGTGAGTATCGGGAGTTATGGTAGTCAGAGTGACGGAGGTAATAAGATTTAAATGTAATAAGTTATTTCACCTAATACATATATTTTACAGGCATTTTTCAACTTTCATTATTTGGACAGAGCTTGATGCAAAATATTTTGCCACTACCGCCCCCGCGCGAATATCTGTGGAATTGCTCCAACCATTACCACTTTTTTTCGTTGGCGATGCTGCATTCCCATTGAGAACAAACTTGATGCGTGCATATCCCGGTTCTAACTTACTGAGAACCAAGCGCATTTTTAATTATCGCCTTTCAAGAGCGCGTAAAGTAATAGAGAACAGCTTTGGAATATAAACGGCGCGATGGAGAATTCTTCGCACAACGATTGAATGCGACCCTAAAAATTGCGAAAAAGTAGTGATAGCCTGCGTTGTTTTACACAATTTTATAATTTTAAACGATCACAATCGTTGGTATTGCCCTGAAAATTATGTTGATCGACAAGAACCAGGCAACATCGTTCATTGTGGGGAATGGCGACGAGAAATAAATAATGAATCTTCGTTACCACGTATGTGGACTACAATTCGGAGAGCACCAGCAAATGCATTTAATATCCGCGATAGGCTTGCTGGGTTATTTTATAAATGAAGGAGCTTTACCATACCAAGATGACATAGACCTTTCCATTGGCGGACCCTACATATAAAATTCAAACACATGTGAAGTGATACATATATATATAATGAATTTCTTTATTATTTATGTTCATTTATTTATGAATTCTTAGATATGCAATTTATATGCATCAATATACTTACAAATATAAAGTATAAAGTCCAACAGTAAATTTATGCAGTTAAAAATATTTGGAAATATTTTCATTCCTCAGTTAGTTAATTTATTATTGCAGAATTCAGGTACAATATATACATATTTAAAAAATCCCAACATTCAGGTATACGCATATGTACAAATTTACATATTTAAAAAATCGCAGTATTCAGGTATCCGCATATGTACAAAGTTTACATATTTAAAAATTCACAGTATTCAGGTAAACGCATATGTACAAAGTATACATATTCCAAATTCAGTCTTTTCTTACTAACTACCAATACTTCTATTAGAAACAAATATCTTATAAAATTCAAAATTCAAAGATTCTTAAAACTAAACTTAAAAAAATTCAATAAAAGATAAAAAAAAAATTCAACGAATTTAAAAACTAAAATTAAAAAAAATAAATCGAAGATAAAAAAACTACTAGCCCTCATTCCGGCTTTTGCTCTATTTTAAACGTCACCTCCAGTATTCTCTGCATGGCCAGGACTTGTTTAGCTGCCCTCATTTTAGCAACCATTGAGCCAATCATATTACCAAATGAGTCCGCTTGGTTGTTTGATTTATTTTTCTTTTTCAATGCATCTCTTTTTAACACACTTTTATTAGGTCGGGTTGTATGTATGTATGTATGTAACGGAATCTTTGAGCTTAATTTTCACTGGCTTCTAAAAATCTGATCGACTTGGAATTTTGCACACCTATCAAGGACCGATGACAATGCAATAATTTGATAAACGTTTTCCATTATCCTTATTAGGATTGCCAGGATTAATATTTTCTTTTTTTACCTGTGGGCAAAAAGTAAGGTGAATTTGGTTGTAAAATGAAAAATCTTTATTTATTCTTGTAAATCAATTTCATCGCCTTCAAAACAATCCCCTCTCGATGAAATTCACTTATGCCAACAATTTTTCCAATCCCCGAAACATGCCAAATAGTCCATTTCCGGTATAGCCAGCAGCACCTTCTTCGATTCAGCTTTTATCTCCTCAATCGACTCGAAACGCGTTCCCCGGAGTGGTCTCTTGAGTTTTGGGAATAGCCAGAAGTCACACGGAGCCAAATCAGGCGAATACGGTGGTTGCAGAACGATATGCGTGGAATTTTTGGCGAAATAGCCACGAAGAACGAGTGCCGTGTGAGACGGTGCATTATCGTGATGCAAAAACCAAGAGTTGTTGGCCCCTAATTCTGGTATTTTTAGACGAATTGCTTCACGTAAACGAAGCATACCGCTCAAATAATATTTCTTATTAACAGTTTGGCCAGGTGGAAGGAATTCATACTGCACCACACCACGAAAATCGAAAAAAACTGGCCAATGGAGTGGGGTAGCCGTTTCTCAGGCTCCCTCCACGAAATAAGTTCTTCATCCCGATTACTTCTTTATCACGGCCGATAACTGCATAGCTTTAGACTCAAAGTCGATAAGAAAGGAATTAAATATAACACGAATATATCGAATCATTAATTCACTGACTGCAATGATAACAATAATTTTCATTCATAATAAAAATAGTTTAAAAACAAAACTAAAAAACACGCTTTTTTGCTAATCGAACTAAAAAGTAGAAAATAAAAAATAGTTTCAAAAAACTAAAAAACACGCTTTTATTGCCAATCGAACTAAAAAGTATAAAATAAATTTTAATGACAAAGAGACCTATAATGAAGTAATAGCAAATCGAATGATCAGTCATAGTCAACTACCTCAGAACAGAACTATAACAAAAATTAAGATACAAATAGAGTAATTCAAATTAGAGTTAAAAGCGTGGGATGCATTTTGCTTCACTTTCATAACCCTCTGTACATAGGTAGTTGCCAATAGAATGATTGTAATATTTACTATATCAAACATCTCACGCTTTTAACTCTAATTTGAATTACTCTATTTGTATCTTAATTTTTGTTATAGTTCTGTTCTGAGGTAGTTGACTATGACGGATCATTCGATTTGCTATTACTTCATTATAGGTCTCTTTGTCATTAAAATTTATTTTATACTTTTTAGTTCGATTGGCAATAAAAGCGTGTTTTTTAGTTTTTTGAAACTATTTTTGAAGTGAAAACTTCTTTAGAATCGTTGGGAGTGATTTGAGAAAAAGTGAAACGAAAAAAGCGACACTCTTGGCTACGAATATTACATATAAACGTAGCGACGAACTAAATAACTTTTAGGCCAGCGCCGACAGCATGGCGCGATAGCCGAGCGGCTAGCAATGTGAGCTTCCGATCCAAAATTCTTGGTTCGAATCACAAGAAAAAAAATTTTTTTATACAGTTATTTTATTTTATTTTATGATATGTTTATGAGGAGCTTTTTTTCATGGCAGAAATACACTCGGTGTTTTGCCCTTGCCTGCTGAGGGGTGAGCGCTATTGGAAAAATAGTTTTCCTTAATTTTGGTGTTTTCACCGAGATTCGAACTGACGTTCTCTCTGTGAATTCTGAATAGTAGTCACGCACCAACCCATTCGGCTACGGCGTTTGTTTAATTTTACTGATGCAAAAATGAGGAAAAATATATGAATAAAGTTTGCTTACTGTTTACACATTTTCCAAAGGTGACGGAGAACCAAAAAAAAAAGTCGATTTTCAAACAAATACGAGTGCATATGTGTAATTGTGTTAGAGTTTCGGTCACGCCCCAGCAAAACCTGCGTGCATATGTGTTTGTAACATTCAAAAAAATGTAATTGTGTTAGAGTTTCGGTCACGCAGGTTTTGCTGGGGACGCTCATAATAGCAACCGCGTGTGTATTTTTATATTCGTAAATATTTTCATTTTTAAATATTTACCGCAATTATGCCGAAAAATAATACAGAAAAGTGTCGTGAGTATCGACAGAAAAAAAAATCAATAAATAGCATCACGGAGTTCATTCACGAAAATTTAATAAAGTATACACCAGAAGTATCGCGGATACTTAGAAAAGATTACAATAAAGTTCCAATGATTTTAAGTGGCGATTTTAACGTAAATTTTGCATTGGACACAGCGGTTCCTTCAATTGACTTTCTCAATACAACATTCAATTTAAAAATGTGTAACAATCGCACTGAATCGACAACACGATCAAAAACCACCATTGACGCGGTATTTCAAAGATATGTTGACAACATCGAAACCAAAGCATTTGTATCATATTTTATCTATCATAAGCCACTCGTATCATTTGTTGAAATTGAAAACATTGAGGATGAATAATAATAAAATGAAGAAAGTAAAATATGAACTTTATAGCAATATTATAATGAACCTATAATTATCCCGCTCCTAATGCTGCTTTCGTCTTATTCTCTCTCAGTTTGTTTTACGGAAGGTTTCACTTCTATCGCGTCTAACCGTTAGACTGGTATTTTTTATTTAAGATTGCTTCCAAAATACCATTTTCAACCTCAGTGACTGGGGTAGGCAAGTGACGGAGATGACGCTTGAGTTACTGATGTTGATGGCAATGGTGAATCAACATCATCAAAACACTCTTCTGGTGGTACTTTTGGTGACAACGGTGAGGGCATAGAAATGGCAATTGAAGGCCTAAGCGAGGCCACTTCTGGGCACACATTTTGTGAGCACCTAATTCTGTGCTGCCCTGAATGTTGTTTTGCACTTACTTCCCACGATTTTTACGTTATTTCCATCGCAGTTCAAAGTGCAAACAGGTTAAAGGAGGTTGGTATCTGGAGTCAATCTCTCTAGAGACGTGGTAGCATTTTCGGGCAGTTAACACCGTACTCTTCGAACTTCGAACAGATCTCTCTCTATCCGCAAACTAGACTTTAAGGGTCGTGTTAGGGCAATCTTTCCAAATAGGCAGGATTGGATCGAGGGGAAAATCTTCACCGAAGCTTGCACCTCTGTCTTCACTGACGGTTCCAAGATGGAATTGGGAGTCAAAGCAAGGGTTTTCTCTAACTCAGCCAATTTATCTATCTCCTTTAAACTGCTAATGTTGTCTTTGCGATCGTGCAGGCATGCAAACTACTTAGGGAACGCGGGAGATACTAACATTTTCCTTGATAGTCAGGCCGTGATCAAGGCTCTGACGATGCCATAGGTAAAATCTATTGGGTGTGCAGGTAGCATTTCTCTGATCTGGCTGCCAGGACATAGGAACATAGAGGGAAATGAAATTGCTGATGAGCTTGCCAGGAAGGGGACTGAATTGGCCTCAGGGACCTCCTACCCTTTCATTGGCATCCCCCTGACAGTTGTTAAAGGGCAACTGCATAAATTATTTCTCAGGAAAGCGTAGAAAAGACAGAGTTCCATTTCTTCATGTACTATTTCGAGAACCCTTTGGCCCCAGTACAATATACGAAGGACTCAGAAAGTCCTGGCGTTCTCCTTCAGTTTTTGGCTTCCCGACACCTGTAGTGTCTTTCATTCTGAACTGATGGCAATAATGAAAGCCGTGACACTGGTACAGTGTGATGCGATACCTGGAGATGATATATACATTTTTACTGATAGCCAGGCACCGATAAAATCTCTCACAAAACAGTCGACCACCTCCAAGGTAGCCATGAAATGCCGCGTATCTCTTAACGAGATGGCTGAGTCATTTCACCTAATGATAACATGGGTTTCTGGCATTGTGACATTGACGGGAACTGCAGAGCCGATGAACTAGCGAAAATCGGTACCAAATTGACTGATGAGTACATAAACAAAGACATAGGTATACCCTTACAAACATGTAAACTACGTATCCGCGAGGAAATTGTAAGAGTAGAGACGGAAAGATGGCGTAATGAAGCCGATTGCAAAATCCCCCGACAACTGTGGCCGACTCTCAATGCTAAATGCACGGAACTTCTAAGACGAGATAATCCCAGTCTTAGCACACTAATTTCAGTTATAACGGTGCACTGTCTAATCAGTAAATACGCCCAGAGAATGGGTGTGCAAACACATGACTTCTGCAGAAGTTGTCTAGACGAGGGATCCTGCACCTTTTGTGTCACTGTCCTGCTCCATCCAGACATAGACTCATCGGTTTGGGTAGACAATCCTTTAATGAATTAGAAGATCGCAGCTCTGTCGGAATCAAGTACACACTGGTTTTAGGAGAGATAAGGACGAGTTTTCCATGTGGCATCACAATGGGCTATGAGCCTGAGTGTGTCCCACACTGGACAACCGCTCCAACGTAACCTAAACTAAGGCACAATGAATAAGCTGAAGCATCATATCCTTGTGCTATAGAGTGTAAGCATTGTTCCAAGGTCGAGGGATCTGAAGGGATAGTCGACATCAAATTAATATCATTGCAACCTGATGATGAGTGGAAATCTAGTGCGGTAAGAAGTCAATTGAATGATGCTTATCTGAAAATAGTTATTGAAGCAAAAATCGTTGGGAGAGGCCATCCAAAATGGAAATGGCGATAGAAAGTGCTTTGGCTAAGGCATATTGGGTCCAGTGGAATAGCCTAAAATAATTCATTGAGTTCTTCATCACTAATGAGAACAATTTTTGTAATATGGTCCATGGATACGGAATTACATCAGTGCTAGAGGAATCCCAAAATGGGCTAAGTGAAAGTCATCTGGGTTTCACTAAAACACTGCAGAGGAATTAAAAAAAGGTTTTATTGGCTAAATTATAGAGCATTAGATGCCGAATGGATTCAAAATAGCGTGCAGAGTATGGCAGCGAAAGGTCCTAAGAAGAGAAGTCGTGAAAGATAACAGCAATACAACGTGGGTACACAGGTAAGCGAGTGGCCATGGATGTGGTGGGTCCGTTTCCAAGTAGTGATTCCGGCCACAAATATGTACTCGTTTTTACGGACTACTTCATTAAATGGTCAAAAGTTTACGCTCTACCAAACCCAAAGAATAAAACCATTGCTGAGGTGTTTGAGCGGTACTTTTTTTTCTTGTTTTTTTTTGCTTTTCTGTCGGGGCAGACTAGAAAGTACAGCACTCAGACACAATTAAGTCCGTTGTACTGCAATCTCTTTTTAATTTTGGATTTTGTGGTGCCAAGGAGCCAGGGTGGTCGCTTCTTAACACATCAGTGCTAAAGACCTCAATCCTAATTCGAGCGAAGGCTACGCAGTCGCACCGAAAGTGGTCCGCCGTCTCATCCTCCTCTCCACATGCTGGACAGAGTGCATTGTCTGTGATGCCTTCCTTTTCCATGTGCTTTGCCCATAGAAAGTGGCCCCTCATCAGTCTAACCAGCCTCCTACAGTCCGCTCTGCTTAGTAACAGCAGAAACTTCGACAGTCGGTCGGACATGACAGTTAACATTTGTTTTGTGTATATGCAGCCTTTCTCAGCTTGTGGGATAGAGAGTGGCAGAACGGGCTCCGGACCAAGGAAGTTGATCTCAGAGCCCATAACTCTTTAGAGATCTCTTTACTCGCGATACCCACGTGTCCCGGAACCCATGTTAGCATCAGGCTATTATGTTTACCGACATAGTTCCGCCTGGATTTACAGGACTCGACTACCCTTGAAGTAGTTGGGAGCTGTCTAAGGTCATGAGCGCAGCTTGGCTGTCGCTGCAGACACATATATATCTGTTTTCCACAACAAAGTTCATCGCTTCTTGAACAGCATACACCTCCGCTTGAAACAAAGTTGCATGCATTCCACGAGCAAAGGGCCATTTTGTACAGTACACACATTCGACAATGGGAGAGGGCAATCTGTTATTGAATTAGCCTTTCCAGATCGTGCGACTGCATCAAAACTTAGGTGGAAACTGCCGCAAGATATTCCCACCCATAGCGATCATCTTGCCATTATACTGGAGACCAAAATAGCTGCGAGTAAACCTCGCTACTCCAAAGTCCAGCAGCTTGCGTGGAAACGAGGGTCTTTCAACGAAAGCGCTTTGAGCAAAGCATGGCAAAGCTGCGAAATAGAGTCAAATTCGAGAATATTATTTATTATTTTAACATTGATTTCATTGATGGCAGGGGTTATAGAGAAGTGCCTAATGGCAGCATGTGATGCAGCAATGCCCAGATGCAAATCTTATGACAGGAGACAACCAGTGTACTGGTGGTCAGATGAAATAGCAGATCTGTGAGAAATATGCAAAAAGGCGAGAAGGAGATACTAGAGAGCAAGGGGCAGACCGTTTTTCGAACAAGTGCTTTAAAAAGATGGTTGATGGTGCTGATGACAATCCGTGGGGTCTTGCGTACAAAGTGGTGATGCCAAAGGTTAAAGGTCTTAAATCTCCTCAACCAACATGCCCTATTCTGGTAGAAAAAATACCTAATTTTGGTTTTAAGACCGCGGTTCGTGCAAATCCAATTGTGTTTGCTAAACTTTGTAGCAGGTACTGGCACGTTCCCCATGAGCTGAAAAAACAGCGCTTAGTCCTACTGTTGAAGCCCGTTAAGCAACCTGACCAGCCGACAGCATACAGGCCTCTCTGCATGCTCGACACTATTGGAAACGTCTTTGAGCGCATAATAAGCGAGCGATTACAGGAACTTTTGGAAGCGCCTAGCGGACTCTTTGACAACCAGTTCTACAATCGATGCTATAAGAACGGTGGTTGCTATTGCAAAGGATGCTCTCAATAAGGCGGAAAAATGCGCAGTGTTTACGCTAGACGTAAAAAAGGGGTTTAACTCTGCAAACTGGAAGAACATCCTCTCCGCACTCAGAAGCTTTGCCGTCCCACATTATGTGATTCGTATCACTAGCAGCTATCTAAGCCAGCGAGTCCTATTTTACAACACAGAAGACGGTCCAAAAATATACATAGTAACGAGAGGATCCGTTCTAGGGCCAACACTGTGGAATGCAACGACTGCTTGAAGCAAGCATGTGTGCATGATGTCGTTGCGAGAATCCAAAGGTGGTTGAGCAACGCTAACCTAGAGCTGGCGGCGCAAAAAACTGAGCTGGTCCTTATCAGTAAATGTAGGCGGAGCGAGAGCCTTACTTATAGGGTTGGAGGATATGACATTGCATCCCAAACATGGGTAAAGTATCTTGCAGTACGCGTCGATGAAAAGCTAACATTCAAGGAGCATCTGAAAATAATCGGTAACAAGGCAATGAGAGTGAATAACGCGCTCATGCGTATGCTACCAAACGTTGGAGGACCCCAAGAAAGTAGAAGAAATATTCTTTCAATGGTTACTGACTCCATTCTCCTATACGCCGCCCTAGTATGGTCAAGAGGATGAACAAGACGTTTAAAGGAGGTACTGCAAGCTAACAGAACTGTATCTGATGATGCTATTTGCTTTATAGAGAGTAAAGTTCCAATCGATATACGGGCAGAAGAGCTTTCAGCGACTTTATCACTCACGTGCTCACAACCCTACATCTGAAGATAAAACAACCGAGTGCTATATGATAGCAAAGTGGCAAAATAGATGGGATCACTCCTCTAAAGGACTATGGATGTATAAGTTGATCCCTAAACTAGATGAATGGATAAGCAGAAAGCACGGCGAAACGGATTACTATCTAACGCAAATCCTCAGCGGACATTGTGGCTTTCTTGCGTACCTCCACCGTTTGAAACTAGCAGATAATTCGACCTGCCCAGAGTACCAAAGTGAAGATGGGATGGGAGGACACGTGACTTTTCACTACACCAAATTTTATGAAGAACGTTTCGAGCTCGCAAAAGTCCTCGGCGTCGTTCCCACACCAGAAAACCTGATAACGCAAATGCTGAGCTCGAAAGAGCATGCCCACATACCACTGGTGTGACGGCACCTTTGATGATGTTTCTTACATTTTCGATTTTAACCTCCTCTGCAAAAAAAAGGTCCAGTTTTGTCCCACTGGATTCCACGAAGACACCAGAGGCGGAGCCGTGCTTAGTTCTAGACCCATCCGTGAAAATGCGAAAACAGTGTTTTTCGGGCTCATTTTCTGAAATTGACCCCAGTTGAGTCTCTGGTAGCACCACACTGTATCTCTTGTCAAGCACGACTCTGGGTGGAATGGAGTCAAGGAGCATGGCGGAGACCGTTGGACCGAAGTCTATGCCTACTCTTTTGTCCAGAGCCTGACAGGGGCCGCACCGACTCCCATTGTTTCAGCTTGCAGATGGATTTCAAGGCCTCTCCTTGAATGAAAACATCAAGTGATGGTAGACCAATCAGAGCCTAATGCCGGGCCTGAAGTAGTCGGAAAAGCTCCGACGCAATAGATGGCTACAGTGCATCGTAGTCTCGATAAGGTCCTCCTGGCTCCACGAGAGGGACCACTGATGCATAGGTGATAATAGGTCTTATCATAGCCGTGTATATCCGTAGGACCTTGCAAGGAGAAAGTCCCCACGTTTTCCCAAAAAGTCTCTTGCACTGCCAGAAGGCTGCCAGTGCTTTGGATGTCTTTGTTTCAACGTGTGATTTCCAGAAAAGTTTACTATCGAGGATTGCTCCAAGATATTTAATTTCTTTGGTTAGCTGGATTGTGACTCCTTTTGGCTTAGATAGAACGAGTCCATCAAACACTTTTCTACAGATGAGAATAAGCGAAGGGCCTGTTACCAAACAGGCAATGTCGTCCGCATATGCATAGGATCGATCACCATGCACCAGAGAATGGATACAGCACACCGCCTTGGGGGCAATCTCTAATATCCTCGGATGACACCAGCAGATCTTCTTCTGCTCGCAACGTGACGATTCTTTGGGCCAGCATCGAACGGATCCAATTCACTAGCACCCGGTCTACGCCATGCCTACTAGTAGAGCTGCACATACTATCAAAAGTGGAACTATCAAACACCCCCTCTATGTCTAACAAGATGTCCATCGCTTAGTCCCTCCTGTCAATGGCCAGCTCTACCCTAGCAACAAGGTTTAGCAGTGCCGACTGGCATGATTTTCCCCTTTGATAGGCATGTCGAAATGGCGACAGAGGGTAAGCCTTCAGCGACTTGTGACACATGCACAATTCCACCAGTCGCTCGAGACTTTTCAGCAAGAAAGAAGTCATGACTCAATACCGCTGCAGAATTCCCGAAAAAGCCTGTTGTAGTTTCTCTGAACATTACGGTATCGCTTCCAGTCCTCAGCAAGGTTAGTTTTGGGGATCCGGTGTAGAAGTTTTCTCGACTCACGCCTCAACATCTGGAGCTCTCGATTCCACGAAGGATGGGGAGTCAGGTCAGGGAAAGGTCGAATTGGACAGGCTGACTCAAAACATTCAGTTAAGGCAGCCTTAAGCTTCTCAACAGCAGCCTCAATGCCCTGTTATTTCCGAAGACTTGCTGGCGTCACATCAAGGTCCCGCAACGCCTCCCTTAACTTCTACCAGAATATTTTTCGGGGGTTTCTAGAGGGCAATGGCATTTGTGCCTCCTCGACACACTGAAACTCAATGTACGTGTGGTCAGAGACCGAATATTTGGGAAGGACTCTCCAGTTCTTGATTGACCACCCAAGTTTTGAGTTTGACAGGGTTAGATCAATCACCTCCTGCCTTCTAGCAGTTACACACGTAGGCTGTGTGCCCTGGTTGTGTATGTCTACTCAAGAGGAAGCGATAACCTCGAATAGCCTAGAGCCCCGTCCATTGCACTGGCTGCTGCCTCAGATTATATGCTGGACATAAGCTGGGCTCCGATTGCGTCGCTCACAGAACCTCACGAGACTGGTGGTCCTCCCAAGTGGTAGCCCATACAGAGCATCGTGCGGGAAATAAGCAGATGCAATCACAAACTTCGACCATCCGCGTCTACCCCTATAACACCCCTCAGGCGCTACTAGGTCTTGACAACAGAATTTCTCAATACCCTATTCTGATACTACTGGTCTTGGTGTACGAAAGGGCTCGCCAAAGCCTCGCGATGATGCCCGGATTCTGGGCACGTAGATAGGACAGGACATCCGCTGTAGACAGGTCTGGATCCGGAATCTAGCAGATGGTCTTCCTGAGGGGTGCGCTCTCTTCGCTGTAGACACGCGAGTGGTCTCCAATTGGGGCACGTTACTGACCACGGTCCTGACCCACTCGGTCCTTTGTCTGATAGCCCTTCGCGTTGGCTTCAGGATCGGAGGCAAGAACCTGACGCATCAGTCGACTTTTGCAGTATTTGATTTCTGAATCCGTCAGCTGATGATCAGGCCCCAGTTTTCCAATCACAGCCAAAGGTCGTGGGCCAGCAACCTTTTCGCTACAGGATGGCTTGGCCGAACCCTTGAGTGTGCTCGAGCGAAGGCCCAGCTCGTCATCTCCACTGAAATTTCGCCGGGAAGACAGCTGTGCTGGACTTTTTGTCGAGGCGCCGATAAGAACGTGGCTCAGCAGAACCTTTTCCCGCCACATTGACTGGCGCTAAGACCGCGCTTGTTCCTTTGGGGGGTCGTGGCTCGGGCATTAGCCGCGACTGCAGGGTAAGGAGGTGCACTGCTTTCAGCCACCATCCTTCTCCACTTTCCTTGAGAGCGGGACAGTTTGGGAGCGCCCGTGCCTACCGAGGACTCGGTAGCTTCCGTGGGTGTCACTTCCATCGACCGAAGTCTTTTGGAAGACACAGCCGCAGAAGGGCCGGCAGAGCCACATAAAGACTTCCCCTGCATGAGCCTTGCCCGCCACTTTCTTCTTTCCCTCCTTGCCACGCTCTTCGTTTTCTCGGCTTCTTTGGGAGGTCGTGCCGCCACCGAATTGACTTCAAAACTCAGGCTCTCCGAAATTGGGAAACGTTTTTCAGTCTCTGAAGAAGAGGAGAAATCCATGCTCCTGCCACCGAAGCGGGTTGATCCCCACTTGTGTGGAGTAATATCCTGGAGTAATATCCTTTCTGTTATCTATTACCAAAGAATGTTTTTATTTGAAGATAGCCCATCAGGGAAGGCCACTCGTGTGATGCCAATGCTTCCCTATCCCCAAAATGCGACGCGCCCGATGGGAGATCAGGCAACTCCTCATGGGGAGCGGTAATTGGTGACACGGTTTGAATTGCATTCAAACCAAGGAAGAAACTTCGAATCCGCAGCATTTGAAAAGATAAGCAACACATGGAGATTAAAAAACACGTACAACACTCTTGCACCCGCAATCAGATAGAATGGTCGAAAGCACGAAATGGTCAACTGCACTCTAGAGGAGCACTTGCGAAAGGTAGTTGAGAAGTGCCAACAAAATTCGAAGAAACACATCTAAACGTTCCTATTGCTTTAGCGCTCAGCTAAACGTGAAGCCACAGACCAATCCCCGCAAGGACTATCTTTGAAGTGGGTGGTTAAGTGTTCGGAATAGGTGCCAATCCGGAAATGGACGAAGGTAGTCATTGAGAAACACTGCAAGGTGATATAGATGAACTATAATACATAATTATGTGAGGTTATATACCAGCATAAGTAATAACATTAATGATCGATTTGACCATGCTGTGAGCTCCGAGGGAATTAGCGAAGGTAATTTCGTACTTCTTTATAATCCGCAAAGAAAAAAAGGGGTAGCTCCGAAACAGCAAGCAGTCTGGGAAGGTCCATGCAAGGAAACTGAAAGATTGAATGATGTGGCGTATCGTATACAGCAATGCAAAACTGGACAAGGGAAAGTCAAAGTAGTTCAACTGGAGAAAGTGGCTGCTTTTCGATACAGTAATTTAATGGATTAGTTAGAACTGCTCAGGCCTTAAGGCATATATGGAGTTGTCCCCATGGCTTATGGTGACATGGTTGCTCCCCCCATCCGACGCACATATCTACCACAACAAATGGAACCTCAATCGCTCCAACCGACTTGATGAACCGACACGGTATTTTAATATCTACGGTCCAAGAAACAAAATTCCACCGATGTGCGCGTAGCAAACACGCATTCCGCAAGGCGATCACTGCCGTTCTAGCAAACGAGCGTGATCACCTACCCCAGGTCGATTCGGGGATCTCCAAGTACGAGATCTCAATTTGGAGATTCGGCAACTGGGTACTCAACGTAAGCGGACCAAATAGGCTGATTACCTGAAAACTTGCAATTTCCCCTCTGGTGCAAGTAAGCTCTGGTCCCCTGTAAGGTTCTTATCGAACCCGATAGGGGGGCAATCGCTTTCTGTGGTTTTACTTCATCGACGACAATTCATTTCACATCCTCTGGTCAATAGTTCTAAGCGTCTTTTCACCAGATGTCTGCACAATCTGCCAAACAACTGTACACCGCAACACTGCGTCAACAAAGTGAAACCTTCAAAAGCCATTAGCCCCGACGGTATTAACATGCCGATGTTGAAAAACCTGGCCCCATTGGGTGTAGCATACTTCCTCAATCTGTCTATGGCCACAGATTATCCGGTTTTTGCCTTCAAACACAATGGTATTGAAGTAAGGTTGCGGCATGTCATATAACTTATCTTTCATTTAAAACCATTCAATTATATTGTCATAAATTTGCGGTCGCCGTAGCCGAATGGGTTGGTGCGTGACTACCATTCGGAACTCACAGAGAGAACGTCGGTTCGAATCTCGGTGAAACACCAAAATTAAGAGAAACATTTTTCTAATAGCGGTCGCCCCTCGGTAGGCAATGGCAAACCTCCGAGTGTATTTCTGCCATGAAAAAGCTTCTCATAAAAATATCTGCCGCTCGGAGTCGGTTTGAAACTGCAGGTCCCTCCATTTGTGGAACAACATCAAGACGCACGCCACTAATAGGAGGAGGAGCTCGGCCAAACACCCAAAAAGGTGTACGCGCCAATTATATATGTGTATATATAAATTTGCCTAATAAATTTTCTTGTATAATTAGTTTATTTACGTAATCTACCATTTAACTTTAATATTGTACAACTCTTTATTTGATTTCATGCGTCCCCCATAATTTAGCATCCAATGTTATACATGACATTACCAATGCTCTGTTTTTGGAACACTTAATGCCATTAACTCTTACCTTATTTGAATTCTAGCATGTAAATGTACTCACATAATTATAAGTCAAAAATGTACACACTTTATAAGATAATAAAGAATTGTAAGCAAAACATCAAACAAACGTCTTATAACTCCTGACAAGTGGAAAGCAGGGAGAGTGGCCCCACTATTGAAACCTGGAACAGCCGCCAATAAGGAGAGTAATCGCTCGATAACACTCCTTTCCGCAATAGTAAAGACACACGAAATTCTCCTACTTCAACTCTTAACGAAATACCTGACCCGTAGAGTGCACAGTACTGCCACAGCACTCACCGCCATAAATGGACCTGTCGAAGGTTTTCGATCAGCCAGCCATTCCAAGTTACCGGACGATATCCGACAGTCTTTTTTTTTTTTGTTCAGGAGGTGTAAATCAAAATGTCAGAAACCTCATGAAAGGTGCCGTCACACCAATGGTATGTGGGGCATGCTCCCACTAAAACTACAACATTCCTTTTCCTCGGTTGATTTCCACCCTCGAACCGCACAATAGGTTGCTCCGTCCAGGATCCACACCATTGGTCGTATGGAGACTTTACGCCATCGGTAGTATTCACTCCTCTCTGCCTTTTCAGGCTACTGTGGAGGAAGTAAAACATCGCAAAATGTGCAATAGCCCGATACTTACAAACTTATTGCCTTGCACAGTTGATCTCCACTGTCCACCTGTTAGCAAAGGTACAAAAACTTACTGATAAGCGAATAGACTATATATAAACTGTATTATTTATAAGGTTGTTTTGTTTTTTACTTCCTTTTTTCAGCCGAATTATGACTTAGCTGGATTAAGTACACTACTTAAGAGATAGTCTAGCTGGCCTTGCTACCTAATTTATTAAATATTTTAATAGTATTTAATACTTAATCTAACTCTCTGCTTCTACTGCTACTGTCGCTGTTGTTGCTGCAGTTTCAACTGCTGCTGTCGTTTCTGGGCTTTCCTTTCCCAGTCAATGCGGTTGAGCCTCGTGACGACTGTAGCCGCGAACGTTTTTGCGGTGTCCCATTTAGGGATGGTCGAGCACATAACCTGGACAAATCTTGTGTGGGATGGCATTGCTCGTTCTTCACTTAAACGTTTGCAGTGAGAGACCACATGTTCAGTGCTCTCGACTGTATTCGAGCAGAACGGGCTGTCGGCCAGCTGGAAACGGTGTAAATATTCAACGAAGCAGCCATGTCCGGTGAGTATCTGAATTAGGCAGTAGTCAATATCGCCATACTTCCTATTCATCCACCATTCAAGATTTGGTATGAGTTTGTAAGTCCACCGGCCTTTGGTTGACTCATCCCATCCTCTTTGCTATTCGACCATCGATCGTGTTTTTTCTACCGCCTTTTCTGCTACCGTTATCCTCGTGTCGAGCATGACTCCGAGATACTTAATCGCCTCCTGTGAGAATATTCCGTGTGCGCCAACCGTGATCCTCATAATCCTTATGTCTGTGACTATTTGGATTGCATCCACGGTTGACCTTGCTCGTCGGAAGCCAAACTGCTTAACGGAGAGTCCGCTGGGGCTTTCTAAGTTCTCCTGCAGGTGATCACATTTGATACGCTCAAAAGTTTTCCCTATTGTATCCAACATACAGAGGGGTCTGAATGCGGATGGTTGGTCAGGTTGCTTGCCTGGTTTAAGCAGCAGCACCAATTGATGCAGTTTCTATCGCTTCGTGAAGGTTCCTTCGGTCAGGCAAGCACTGTATAGGTTGGCGAACGTGTGGGGTATTGCCCGTATGCAGTTTTAAGTGCAATGTTAAGAGCCCCATCTTTTCCACGTTTTAATGTGTTTAGTACTTCTTTCGGTGTCACCGGTGGCACGTTTGGAATTACATCTAGGTCATATTCCTCGTAGCTAGTTTCCCCCTGTGGGGGAAAGAGTGCCACTATTATTTGTTGCAACAATTGTGGACACGTGTGCTGCGGTGCTCTAGGGCCTCTTACTTTATCCTACAGTCTACTCACCGGTATTGTAAAGGAGGTCGCGAGCTATCTGTGTGGTCGGCAATCGTGTGTCATATTTCGAGACCACAGCTCAAAACATAGGAGGACAAAGCAAAATATTATATGTTACATGGTAGTGTCCTTTCCACCTGGCTTTTCAACTTCTATACGTCGAAACTCCCCCAGGCACCAGAGAGAGTCTCACTTGTCTACTATGCTGACGATTGTTCGATATTGGTGTCCGGTAGTACCAGCCTCTCGCGCTTTTCACTTCGAGGAGTCCAAAGCTTTTACCCACTTAATCCACGGTCACCCTGTTTATCACCGAAACGAAAAAGGTCAAACTGCAGTTCAAGGTGAAAATGGATGATGCATAAATACCGATCGTTAAAAACAACAAAATTTTGGGTATCACCTTCGACAGCTTGGTCCCCTGTTCTGCGCATACAACCGCAATTCCCATTCAGGTCTTCAAATCTCTTGCTAGCAGTATTTAAAGCTAAAACAAAGAAATGTTGCTGCCGACATTTAAAGCAACTGGCCCGTCGGTAATAGATTACGTTGCGGCCGTCTGGTCGCCTGGTAGTAGGGATTTGCAGTAGACAAAGCTCCAGACCTCTAAAAGTAGACGTGGATGTTCAGACGAATATATAAGTATGTATGCATTTAGGTACGAATGTATACGAATGTATACATATGTTATAAATGTTTATATGTGTGGCCTACAGGCCAAATGTCCTTTTACGACCAGGGGGCATAGCTGAGCTCCAAGCTGCCGGGGGGTCGGCAGGTTGCGGATAGCCGGAAGGCCTGTAATAGCAGGTTAGTTGTGAATAAGTCTTGACAAATAAGCAACCCTCGGCAAGGAGCGGCAGAGGAGGAGGAAGTGGTATCTCCGTTGATACCTCTGCGACAAGGCGACTAAACCCCGTCCTTAAATAGATGCCCTTCGCGAGGGCGCCATGACCAAAAAATCCAGGAGTGTCGGACTCAAATTGAGCGATTATCCTGGTCAGCGTCTGTTCTCCATAGTAGGAGCGGATGATTACATCATGTTAGCGTGGCCTACGGGTCATCAGAATCGATACCAGTAAGATCATGATTATGGCATACTGGTTTGGAAGCAGAAAGCGATCGGGCTGGAGCAGTGAATCTCTGTAATCCGAGTAAGCGGAGTGAAATCTAGTTGAAATGACTTACTGAAGGGTTTGCTGCTCCTCCGCCTTATTAAAACTTGGCAGGTCTCGCAGAGCGCTCAAAATGCGTAGTCTTCAGTGACTATGTAGGTTGGGTTGAGATGATTCCCCATTAGTTTCAGCTTGAAGTCTGGCTCTGAATACTGGTGCCCATAAGGACCAGTGTCAACCCTAGTATGGCCTCCTGTTTCATAGATAAACCATAGGACATACGGAAACTACATACAAGCGTGGAGATAGCGGTTGCGAGTTTGGGACCATATACATAGAATGCAAAAAAATGAAAAAATTAAACAAAAACACGAAACAAAAAACAACGGAAACGTGAATTCCGAAACTGAAGAAGCATTTAAGCGGAGCACTGTTATAAGAAGGTCCCCTCCACAGGTAACAGGAACAACCGAACAAAAAACGGAGGACAACGCGTCGACGCTTGAAACGAGCCAACGCCGTACAAGCAGATTGACAGCGCAAGCAAGTAATGCACCAAGCGGCATTATTGGGTCGCCAACATCACATGTGGACAACGATGTGGTCCGACAGCTACAGCAGAAAGCAACACCAAAAGTCACTCCGCCCCCTCCGGCACCGGAAAAATGTCCACGGTGACATCCGAAAATGTGTAGCATAATAAAACGCACACACACCGACGTAATCACACAGCTCGAAGCCGAAGAGTGAAGTGTCAGACTAATATCGACACCGGTACGGATGACTCAAGCAGCACTACAAAAAAGTTCGAAAATATACGCTTAAAGAGCCAGAGATAGAGGCAGCCCTAAAACTGTGGCAGTGCAGACAGCAACAAAGTCTCCATCTGCTAAAAAAAGGAAAGATGACAGCTACCCGCATACACTGATGCCTCCCGGGACCAAGGAAGAGTAGACGGAAGTCCAAAGAAAAAAGAAACCTAGGAGAGATAAAAAAGGTGGCAGGTATATTAGACCCAAGCCTGATACGATCATCATCGAAAAAAAGACAGATAGCATGACATACGCGCACATGCTGCGTTTGGTAAAAAATTGCGTAGAGCTCAAAGACCTCAGCGAAAAGGTAAAAACCATGCGGCCTACACAAAAAGGTGGACTTGCGATCTAACTAAAGAGGAGCAAGAATTTAGAAGCACCAAGCTGTCGTGCGCCCATAGAAAGAGCCCTAGAAAATGTGGCCACGGTCAACCTCAAGGCGCACAACATTACAATTCAGTGCAGAGGACTTATTCCAGATCTGACCACAGATGATGAAATTCTCAGCGCAATAGTAGAGCAAGCGCATGTGAAAAGCGTTGATAAAAGCTCAATAAAAAGCAGGCGTAACACACACGGAGGCATAATCTGTGTACATTTTGCTGCCCGCGGATGACGCCAAAAAAGGCTATGGAGCTTGAACACATTAAAGTTGGATGGATTCGATGTCGCGTGTCGGAAGTAATATCCTCTAAAAGGTGCTACAAATGCTGGGCGTTTGACCACGTTTCGAATGCGTGCAAAGGAAAAGACCGTACGAAGCTTACGGTGTGGAATGGAAGGACACCTTGCAGCAACGTGTACAAACGCTGAAAAATGCGTGCTCTGCGACGGAGCCTACCCAGCTGGAAGCGGCAAACGCCCCCGACATCAAGAGGCGGTGCGCAAATTTAAAGCATGAAGATTTTGTACCTCAACACCAATCCTGTCGAGAAGCCCAAGACCTGCTATGGCAAACGCTCGCTGAAAATAATGTAGATGTTGCTCTACTTTCCGAGCCTTACGAAAACATCAACTCCCACAGTTGGATGTCGGACTCTGAAAAGCTAGCTGCGATATGGGTGGTGACTGACAAGTTTCCTCAATGCAAGAAGCCGATACCAGACTCCGGCTATACGTGGGCGAAATTAGATAGTGTTTATTGTGTAAGCTGCTATGCGCCGCCTAGATGGCCGTTAGAAACCTTCGCACCAACCGGCGGTCCATAGTTGACCTGGCATTTGCAAACCGCGTAACGTCAACTCGAGCAAAGTGGAGGATCGAAAAGTCCATCCACACACATAGTGACCATCTGGCCATAATAATAGAAATATAGGAGGAAAGGCGAAACTATGAAAGATGAAAGACACGACAAAAGTGGAAAAAACGGCCTTCAATGTCGTGACATTTAGGTCGGCATGGGATGATGCTTACCTTCCCCCCCTGAGTGTGGACGGTATGGCGGAACATATGGCCGCCCAGATAGAAGCTGCTTGTGATGCATCGATGCCCAGATGTAGATACGGAGGCAAACGTAAACCTGCCTACTGGTGGACTGCTGAAATAGCTGATATGAGAAAAGCCTGCATCAAGGCGCGAAGAAGAGCAACAAGAGCGCGTCAACGACCAACCTTGATTGGCTTTCATGCAGAGTATAGAGCACGAAAGCAGGAACTGAAAAAAGCAATTAGAGAAAACAAAAATCGTTACTTCAAACGAATTCGAGATGGTGCAGATACTGACCCCTGGGGACTGGCGTATAAAACGGTCATGCAAAAGGTGAAAGGCCTAGAGCACCGCAGCCTACATGTTCACAATTGCTGCAACAAATAATAGTGGCGCTTTTTCCTCCACAGGGGGAAACAAGCGACCAGGAATACGGCATAGATGCAATTCCAAACGTGCAACCGGTGACACCGAAAAAAGTGCTAAACACACTAAAACGTGTAAAAGACTGTAAGGCGCCTAATATTGCACTTAAAACCGCGATACGGGCTAAACCCCAGATGTTTGCAAGCCTATACAGTGCTTTCCTAGCCGAAGGAACCTTCCCGAAGCGATGGAAAATGCAACGATTGGTGCTGCTACTTAAACTAGGCAAGCAACCTGATCAATCATCCGCATATAGACCTCTTTGTATGTTGAACACAGTTGGGAAAATTTTTGAGCGTATCATATGTGATCGCCTGCAGGAGAGCTTAGAAAGCCCCAGCGGACTCTCTGATAAACAGTTTGGCTTCCGACGAGCAAGGTCAACCGTGGATGCTATCCGAATAGTCACATACATAGCTCGGGAGGCTGCGCAGTCATCACATTGGATGTAAAGAATGCTTTCAATTCGGCAAAATGGTTTAACATACTGGAGGGGTCCCTCAGGAAATGGTCCTGGGGTCAACACTCTGGAACGTTATGTACGACGGGGTCTTAAAACTGAAACTTCCCGATAAGGTGGAGATCGTAGGATATGCTGATGATATTGCGCTGGTAGCAGTAGACAAGCGGTTAGATCAGCTGGAAGCAAAATGTAACGATGCAGCAGCGAGAGTAAAGCGATGGCTCGGTAATGCGGGATTGAAGCTGGCAGCCCAGAAAACAGGGGCCGTGCTTATAAGCGCGCGGAAGCAAAACAGGATTATGAGAATCACGGTTGGCGGACACGAAATATTCTCACAGGAGGCGATTAAGTATCTCGGAGTCATGCTCGACACGAGGCTAAGCTTCAAGCATCATCTGGCAGCAGTTAATTGTAAAGCAGCGACTGTCAATGGCGCACTAGCGAGAATTCTGCCTAACATAGGAGGCCCGCAAGGAGAGAGGAGACGACTCATATCGACTGTGACGGACTCTATCGTATTATATGCGGCGCCGATATGGGCTGAGGCTAAACGTAGCCCTATGCGCGAGGTAGTTCGCACCCACAGACGCGGCGCAATACATACTGCATACGCTTATAGAACGGTATCAAACGACGCAATATGTGTTATTACCTCATACCAGTGGATATTCATGCGCTGGAGCTGTATCGTCTCTATGGAGTAAAAGGAGTGAAATCGACGATAGCAGAAAAGGCGGTAGAAAGAACGCGTTCAATGGTCGAATGGCAAAGAAGATGGGATGAGTCAACCAAAGGCCGGTTGACTTACAAACTCATACCGAACCTTGAAGGGTGGATGAATAGGAAGTATGGCGATATTGACTACTACCTAACTCACATACTCACCGGATACGGCTGCTTCGTTAAATATCTACACCGTTTCCAGCTGGCCGACAGCCCTTTTTGCCCGAGTTGCTCGAATATAGTCGAGAGCGCAGAACATGTGGCCTTTCACTACAGACGTTTCAGTGAAGAACGAGCAATACTGGCGAAGGCATTCGAACACCCGCCATCCCACTCAAGATTCATCCAGGATATGTGCTCGACCATCACTAAATGGGACGCCGCAGAAACGTTCGCGGCTACAGTCGTGACGAGGCTCAACCGCATTGACTGGGAAAGGAAAGCCCAGAAACGACAGCAACAGTTGCTACTGCAGCAACAACAGCGGCAGCAGCAGTAGACGCAGAAAGATAGACTAAGTATTCAATACTATTATGATACTAAATTAATTAGGTAGCAAGACCAGCTAGATTATTTTTTATGCAATGTGCTAAATCCAGCCAAGCCATAACTCGACAGTTCTTAGGAGAAAAGAAAGGGGGGGAAAAAACAACCAAACAACGTTATAAATATAAAACCTATTCGTTGATTACAAAGTTTTTGGTACCTCTGCTAGCAGGTGGACAGTGGAGATGAACTGTTTTAGACAAACCGACGGCAGACACATACGCTTGAGCCAAACACTCACAACAGTACCGAAATGAAGACAAGACAATTGTTTGTGAGTATCGGACTATTGCATTTTCTCAGATGTTTAACTCCCACCACAACCGCTTTCGAAGCCAGTGGGAGAAGTGAATACCATCGATTTCGTAAAATCTCCATACGCCCACAGGAGCGGAACCTGGACGCAGGAACCTGTTGTGTCAATAGACATAAACGCGGCCCCACCTTGAAGAAATGCTAACGCGGTTCCAGGGTGGAAATCAGCAGAGGAGGAGGAATGTTATAGTGTTAGTGGGAGCATGCCCTACATACCATTGCTGTGACGGCACCTTTCATGATGTCTCAGACATTTTGACTTACACCTCCTGACTAAAAAAAAAAAAAGACCTCTAAAAGTACTGCTATCAGGACAGCCACGGGATTTCTTATATTGTCTCCCTGTAACAACTTCACAATAAGGCTTCCAAGCTTCCGGCTAAGAAGCAAAGTAGAATGCTTGCTACCACAGGAATCATCCTTTCAGATGTTTGTTAGAGCAGGATTCACCTCCTAGGTGAGGCATCTACAACACTGAAGAGATCCAGGACCAAATATGACGTCAACTACTGGATCGGACAGTGTATAGACATGCATTAAACTACATTCATTGGGAGACTCTCCCGACCTTTCTAAACCCTTAAATCGTATCCACCTTGCGGCTGATTGATCGGTAGTTTCATGTACATCTAAGCGATAAGACAATGAAACATTTAGATACGATTGTCCTAAATTCGTTGGCACGTTCCAACTAAGCAAGTGCTCCTTCAGAGTGCGGTTGAATCGTTCGACCATTCCGTCTGATTGGGAGTTCACGAGTGTTCTACGTGTGTTTTTAATTTCCATGTGTTGCTTATCTTTTTTCAATACTGCGGAGTCGAAGTTTCTTCCTTGGTCTGAATGCGCTTCAATAAGTACTCTAACTCTATAAAACAAAAGACACTATCCAATAAATTAAATGAATTAAATAAAATGGAACATTGATATTTCTTTGTCACACAGTCTGAACTACATGGAATTTCAGCTGGTGTACCCCTAGGCAGAATTATGGGCCCAATCCAATACTTGCTATACCCATACGATCTGAAGAAGCAATAGTCTGAACGTTCGCGGATAACACTGCCGTACTCACAATTGACTCCCACCCCCATGTGGCCTCACAAAAACTACAAAAACGACTTGATAAAATAACTCATTGGTTGAAAGACTGGCGCATTACGCCAAGCGAGGTAAAATCTTCCCAAGTCACTTTTATACTAAATTGAAAAATTTGCCTACCAGTTAAGCTCAATAATATAATCATACTACAAACCAACGTCACAGAATATGTTGGCATGCATCTTGATAGTAAACTTACATACTGTTACCCATATTTTCACCAAACGGAAGGTCTGGGAATAAAACTCGAAAGTCTATACCGGTTACTACATCGAAATTTGCATGCTTCTCTCGAAAGTAAGCTTTCACTTTACTCAGCTATACTGAAACCGATATGGACATATGACATCCAACTTTGGGGGCACTGTAGCTAACTCAAACATCGAAATACTTCAAAGGTTTCAGTCGAAAACCCTCCGAATTATCTCAAACATCCTTTATTATATCTCAAATGCACAAATTCATCGTGATCTCAAGATATTCACAATAATTGAAGAAATAAGAAAGTATGCTACATCACACAAATCTCGATTACAATGGCACGCAAACCCTCTTGTCACAGAAATAATTGCAAATACAACAAACTTCACCAGATTCAAGAGAAAATCTACAACAGACCTCATATCATATTAAATTAGTCTACGAGTATACTAAATCATATATCATAAAAATTAAAAAAAAAAATTTGTCCAGCCTCCGACTTTGCCGGAATCCGTTGACGCTGACTTAGGGTTATCTTTCTGGACTGTACGCTGTGCTCATACCCGGTACTCAGAGGTATCTCCGTATTTTGACACGAAAGAACGCTTTAACCCAAATCCAAGGTAAGTCCATCCAGCAGCATGAAGTCCACACCATTTATTACTTCAACCATGAAATTAGCCAGTAAAAATGTGTGAAGAAGTGATAAAGTTTCAATAACAACCTCGCAAATTACCTTTCCTTGCACCATCCAGGGTAAGCAACTGGGATCGACCATTGTTTTTCCATCCGATTTACAAGAAGAAGATTGTGAAGCATATAGTTGTGGGAACCAGTTCTCGCCCCTTATAACTGGTACGTCTTAGTTTATCGGCTGATACCCTTTGATCAAAAAGTACCGAGAAGGTGATGTTGACTGTTTTATTCGATTGCCAAGGCGTAGTGCACCATGAGTACCTTCCATCGGGCCAGACAGTCAATAAATAATATTATTTATCAGTTTTGAAGCGTTTGAGAGAAGCTATACCGCGCAAAAGGCCAGAAATGAGGGCAAACAATTCTTAGATTTGCATGATGATAACGTGCTATTGCACCGAGCCCAAATTGTGTTGGATTATTTGACCAAACACGAAGTAAATACCATCGTGAAAGCACCATATTCACCTGATATGGCCCCGTGCGGCTTCTTTTTGTTTCCCAAGTTGAAGGTACAACTTCGCGGAAGGAGGTTTAAGTCGATAGAGAAGATAAAAGAGAATACGACGAAGAAGCTGAAGGCCATTCCTTCGTCGGCCTACCAGGAGGGCATGGAGGACTGGATTAAATGTTGGCACATGTGTGTTGCCTCAAACGGGTCATATTTTGAAGGAGATAAAAAAATTTTGCCGGAAATTTAACTCTGTTTTGTTTTATATAAACATTCGCGGTACTTTCTGATCATAGGTTATGTATAGGAGTGCCAGCTGTTCGCTTCCTACCACATAAGCTCGCCTTCGGTTGATTGCGTAGTATACTACAATTGCGTGGAATATGTCCAGTCTTATCGCAATTGTAACACTTTAAATCCATGATTCTGGGTCGTGTGAATTGAGGAAAAGACTTTCGTACTACTTTCCTCATGGCTTCTTCCATCGAGCTGGGCTCTTCAACTCCAACCCGATGGACTTTGTGCACTGGCTTGCTCAGGAGAGCTGCTTTCCCTGTGTGAGAGCAAAATACACGGTTTCCGCAAACTTCCCTTTTGGTGTTGAGTATGTTGCCCATTTCGTGTCGAAATCTTGTATACCTCTATGAATGCTTTAGACTGCATCTTTTCCATGAAGTTTGGTGTTTTTTTCGCTAAACTCTGTCGCATATTCCTGCAAGAAATCAGTTGTCCTCAGGCAGTGATTCGTCAAATCCATCTGGAAAGTTGTTGCTTGTGGTCACTCCCATAGTGCCTCTCTATTGTTTCCATTAGATCGTTATAGAGTATTTCGGCTACGGAACCATTAAGTGAGACAACCAATGTAGTGACGCTATCTGCAGCAGTGATTTTTCGTTACTGTTGAGCTTTTACTTTGGAACCACTGGTTAACATATTCGAACTATTCCCTTGTAACTGACAGAGGCGAGTATTCACTGGATCTTCTTTGGGTTCAATCGTTTTCATGCAGACGTTATATGTGTCTTCTCAGATTCTAACTGGATATACTGGAATTCTGTTTTCCCAGCTGTTCATTTATCTTCGACAACGACTCGGGAGACATTTCTGATGATATTTCCGATATCTGGTATGACATTTACGACGCCATCTGGGATATTGCAGTCATCAGATTCTAGCTGATCGGAGCCATGCTTGTAGTTCTGCTTTGTTTCCAGAAGTTGTTTAGCTTCTTTTTTTGGGATCCTGTTTTATAGAACTTCATTCAACAATCCCTGTTTTGACATTCTGCGAAATTTTTACCCTTTTTCCAAATAAAACGTCTCACAGTTGTTTCATTTATTCAGCCCTTGCTAACCCTTGGCGAATCAAAGAAGCCTTATACCTCATGAAACTGGTATAACTCACTATTGTCAATTCTGCCAAATGCTTGTTCTGCTATTAAGCAAGTTTCATTAGACCACTTTCTTCTTCCTTATTTGCAAATTCTGAATGCAGAGTTTAAGCAATCACATAATCAATTCATTTCATTTCATCATTCCATTTTATATAAATAGATATATAAATGTAAATTACATAATATTATATTATGGTAATCGTTCCTGCTTCAACCAACTGCTCAATAGTCCTTAATCATGACCTCTCTCTGATATGGATACATGAGCTTTCTTCCTACCCGAGGATTCGGCATTCTTTCAATCCCAGAGACTGAAGACCGGTTTTATTAGTTCATAGTTGTTTTAGTTTATTCAATCTGTGATTGTTCTAAGTAGAGGTTTCTGTTCTTCCTTTTCACTTCGCTGTTTAAGTTCCACTCGGGGGCCTTACCGCGACAACAATAAAACATAATACTTAAGGGCAGTGGGGAAATCTGGATAAAAACCTCCTCACGTGGTTCTGGAAAGTGGAAGTATCACTATTTTAGGAACATGCCCACCAGGATGATGTGCCATCTACCAGCCGAAGAGTGTACCACGACATGGCCCTAAATGCTGTGGGATCGAGTGGGTTAGTTACCATGGTCTCAGCACCCAAAGTAGGAGAGCGACACTCGAACGAAAACACCTTCTACTACTACAGCGATCACCGTCGCTGTTGCTGTCAGGCATACTGATACTAATACTGGTCAGGTTAGTAGGAAATATTGGAAATATTTTAGCAGTGAGCCATCAAAGCCGAGCTGGAGCCACAAACACCGCCGGTATTCCGTCCAGGAATCGTCCGACTTTGACAGAGCGAGGGATTGGCGAAGAAGGGACATTCGACAAACTCTGTCATCGTCCGGACATCCTGGCGCGTTTGATGGTCCCAGAAAGACTGAGTTGAGCGGCACAGGTTGGAAAGCGTCCTCTGAGCCCTTCATATCAGACCACAGGATCTTTCAGTTTGATCTGGAAATAGGAGTCGCTCAAGAAAATCCGAGGAAATATCCAAAGAACTCTGACTGGAATAAGTTTAAAAGTCTGCTAGATATGAATCCATCCGGCATAGGTAACCGTTCAAGAATTTAGTAGAAGAAAGGGTTAACAGATTCAACGATTCCATTACTGTTGCCTTTGTCGGCACGTCGCACATCGCGGTGGTGGAAGGAACTCTCAGCGCTTCGGAAGGCGGTGCGAAGCAAATTTAATAAATCCAAAAACACCGAGTGCTGGGATGGGCATGCAACTCTTTTAACTATAAATAGTAAGGAAATAGGGAAAGCAAAAAGGGGTTGCTTTAAGATATTATGTGAAGAAATCAAGGCAAACCCCGTTGCGGCTAGGCTCCACAAAGGAGAGAATGGCTATTGAACTAGGTATTAAAAAAGCAGACGGCTTATATACACGCTATGAGGTGGAAAGAGCATGCGTCGTGCTGGCTACATATTTTCTGAGAGCCGTAACTCAGATCCCGGAGGCCTTTACGGCCCAATCGGACTGGAAACTGGCTAAATAAATGTTTACTCAGCAATCCATCAGATGGGCTGTTAGCTTTTTTAACCTATACAAGACCCCGGGCACTAGTGGAATCCGCCCGGTAGTATAACAGCAAAGTGACGATTTAATTATGCCACAAGAGGTTTTTATATTAAAAAATAGGGAAAAAGGCCAAGTCACGGGCCAAGTCCGTCAGACCAATAAGTCTCACCCCCTTTGTATTAAAAGCAATGGAGAAGATTATTTACATGCCGTTATGTCGTTTCCACGACAGTCGGTTCTACGTTACCGAAATGACCCTGATTTATATCCGGGCAAGGGCTGTCACTACAGCAGCATTCCTAGTATATGCACGGGGAATGTTTATGCTGCTACAACATTATTGATAACGAAATCAGATAAAATACTCTGCGAACAACACATCTCTACACAAATGAGCATATGTACTGGGCAGGAAGGTATACGGGCGTTGCGCTATATCAGCTGTCTACGGAGATGTAGAGTGCTGTTGACTGTGCGGAATCAGTACTCGGTGCCTAATTAAAGAACGTTTTGGCAACCCATAACCGTCTTTAAGTATAAACGGAGAATGGTCACAGACCAGTGCAGATTGCTTAGTTATCTACACAGGATTGTGATATGGTCCCCTGACTTCGTATCTCGGAGGAAGAATGTTGAGACATCTCGCCCAGATATTGAGACATCTCGGCACATACAAATTATCAGCCCAACCCAGCTCTATTTTCAGTGACCGTGTGGAGTTGCCTGTATCCCATCGGACGCGTCCCCAGGTGATGGATAAGGGAACGCTAGGCTGATGTGGAAGGTAGGAGGGAAATAAACAGTCAACATTGGCTTGAGCGAAAGAAACGGACGACACTGTATAAAAGTTAGCTTTTCAGATGAGGTTTCTGTGTAAAAGACGCCTTTAAGAAGAAAAGAATATTCGTTCCAAAATCGGTAAAAAGAACGAGAACAAAAACAGCTCTAGCACGCAAGGAAGTGGCAACTCAGTGGTGAACGCACTATCACTTTTCAGCAAAAAAGATGTGCAACAGCGGCGATTTAACACACAAAAGCAGTGCAGGCAGAGTTGAAGACAAGAAAGCTGGCTCGACGGTTGTCAAATCAAGAAGCTAAAATCGATAAGGACAAGACCTGATACAATAATCATATCCAAGTAACGATCTAAGATGTTCTGAAAACCTCAGATCAGACGGCTTTAATTGTTTTTCCAGCCGGGGATGCGAAAAAGGTGTTAGAGGTTGGTATATACCAGCATGCTCTGGTTATTGTTCACAGTATTTTAGATTGGGCCCTTGAATTTTTTGGATGTTGTTTTCTATCCCATATATCCAAATGGGTAAAATTACTGATTTATATAGAACTATTTTGTTGTTAAGGCTTAATTTTTAATTTCTATAATAGTTGTCAGTATACATAGTTGTCTAAACTTGTTTTTTATTTCATTTCGCTTTTTTTCTATATGTCGTTTTCAATTTAGTTTTTCATCTATAGTTATACCGAGATACTTTTCACTAGGAAAGGTTTTTATTTCATTGTTTTTTTTTTTTATTTTTAGTTTATGTTTCTCAAGCTTTCTGTTTGTATATATTACGTGTACCATTTTATCTCTGTTGATTTCTATTCCCCATTTACCGAGCCATTTTACAGTGTCATTTATTGTTTGTTGAAGAATGTTAGTAGATTTTTTTCTTCTACATATTTTATCTCATGCCATTAAGACCATGTCGAATGTGGGTATCATGCAATTTTTTGTTGTTAGGATCGTTATATCTGCTGTGAATATCAAGTACAGTAGAGGTCTCAGGGCACTACCTTGAGGTACACCTTCTGTCATTTGACTCATGCTTGAGCATTTGTCTTCAAACTTTATAAAAAAATGCCGGTTTTCCAAAACGGAGAAATGAGAATGTTGAAGAGATTCGGTGGTAATATTTTACTGAGCTTATGCAGTAGTTTTTTATGCCACACCCTTGTCAAAAGCTTTTGCAATATCTAGATATACAGCTACGCAGAACCTTTTATTACCCATATCGTCTAATATTTTGTTTATAACTCTGTGGATTTGCTCCACAATTTAATGCTGTGGCTAAGTCCAAATTGCCAGTATTTTATCTATGTAATTCGGCAAAGAATATTTTTTCAAACACTTCTGAAGGAATGGAAAAGAGACTGACGCGGCGATATGATGTTGTTTCTGCTGCATTTTACCTGGTTTGGGGACTGCCGTTATTTGTGCAACTTTCCAGAGGCTTGGATACATCTAAGAACGGCCAGAGTGGTATTTACTAGTTTTCTGCCAATTATACGGCACATATTAAAGGCAAGTTGACCTTAAAAAAAACCAGACTGTGAAACAAAACAAATATATAAAACTTGTTTTAAGTGCCGTAGTAAAACAAAAAATGGTTACCACTAAAAGTGCAGTTCACCGCTGCTTATTTAAAGTTCGTCGCCTTCATCGCTATCATTGTTCGCTGTCGCAGTTACTGCTATCCGCGCTGATACTCTGCTAACTGCCGATTCTCTCATCGCTGTCCCAGTCACTTTTTCTGTTGCTGCCGTCATCGCCCGCTGTTGCTGTTATTGGGGCCGCTGCTTTTGTTGCTGACCAGAAAGGCCAAAAACCTTCGAAGACGCTGAATTGGAGGCATTGCTCAATGAGGATCCGTGTCAAACGCAAGAAGAACTTGCTTCAGTATTAGGAGTTACCCGCCAATCCATTTCCAAGCGATTGCATGCTTTGGGAATGATTCAGAAACAGGGGACTTGGGTTTCTTATGAGTTAAAACCAAGGCATGTTGAACGTCGTTTTTTTCGCCTGTGAACAACTGCCCCAGCGGCAAAAAAGGAAGAATTTTCTTCATCGCATCGTGAGAGGTGATGAAAAATTCATTACAGCAATTCAAAGAAAAGAAAGTCATGGGAACTGCCCGGTCATGGTTCTACGCCGTCGCCTTGGCCGAATATTCATGCTGCGAAGGTTATGCTATGTATTTGGTGGGACCAAGTTGGTGTTATTTATTATAAACTGTTGAAAGCAAGCGAAACCATCACTGGGGATCGGTATCGACTTCAAATGATGCGATCGAGCCGAGCACTGCGCGAGAAGCGACCGCAATATGCGGAGAGGCATGAAAAAGTGATTCTAACGCATGACAACGCTCGGCCTCTCGTTGCCAAACCCGTTAAAACCTACCTGGAAACACTGAAATGGGAAACCCTACCCCACCCGCTATATTCTACAGATATTGCGCGGTCCGATTATCACCTGTTCCGATCGATGGCACATGGTCTAGCTGACCAGCAGTTCCATTCATATGAACACATAAAAAAATGGCTTGATCCCTGGATAGCCCGAAAAAATGAACCGTTTTACCGCGACGGTATACGAAATCCACCAGAAAGAATGGAAAAAGTAATAAGTAGCCAGCAATAGGCAATACTTCTAATGATTCACTTGTAACCATTTTTTCAAAATAAAGTTGAATCAGGCTATTCAATTTAAAAGACCTGATCGAACTGGTCAAACCATACTCCGTCATGACAAAGTCAGGCCCCATGTTGCACAAGTCGTCAAAGCCGCACCCCAAGACCTCGAATGGGAGGTTCTCCAGTTACCGCCGCATTCTCCGGACCTTGCACCGATCGATTACCATCTTTTCCAATTCCTGTCAAACCATATGAAGGGCGATAACAAAGAGGTCCTTAAAAACTGGCTCAACAACTTCTTTGACACCAGACGAGCTTTGGCGCAAAGGCATCAACAAATTGATCGAGAGGTGGAAAGAGGTTGTAGATAGCAACGGTGAATATATAAGTCATTATATATAACTTATTGATACATTTATTGTTTTTTGTTTAAACAAGACTTCGGTAGAAACGCTGCGAACTTATTACCCAACCTAGTCCTTAGTCCATACGGCGAGAACAAATTCGTAGAAAAAAACTTCGTTATTTTTGCTTTGGTTCGTATGCATTGTATACTTATACTCATAAATTTTACTTCGTGTCGTGGCGAATTCCGCTTGTGAAGGAGCTAAATCGCATTGCAGTTATTGCCTTACATAAGTGTGGTCAAAGTGCAAGTGAGATTTACGAATTGCTGAAAAAACTTAATATTTTGAAAATGTTTGTTTACAGCACGATCAATCGTTTCTCCCAAATATCTGAAGTGACAGACAGAAAAAGAAGTGGAAGACATTACACCCCTCTGACGCACTTCAAATCTTTCGACTTAACACCGTAACATACGGCCCTGCGCCTACTCCATTTCTCGCTACACGGTGTTTACAAATATGGTGAAGAAATTTTGAAACTCATCAAAGGTACCCCCTAAAGTTTACAGAAACTAAATCCGTGTTTGCACAACTACTCAGAATTGTAACTCATTCATTGGACGCCGAAGGAAACTTTACAGTGACAACGTCACCAACATCGGCGGCGCTGATCGCAAACTTTGTGAGCTGAGGGAAGCATTCATGGCCCAACACCCGGAACGCAAAAGTCGAAAACCTTTGTTTTTATACCCCCAGTACGCCGTACTTCGGTGGGCTATGGGAGGCGGCAGTGAAGGCCGCCAAGCATCTTCTCGTGCCCGCAATCGGCAATGTGCTGCCCACCGCGGAAGAGCTGCAGAAGGTGCTCGCCGAGGTCGAGGCGATACTCAACTCGCGACTCCTGGTACTACTGAACCAGGACCCCAACGATGGACAGGCCCTAACACCAGCGAACCTGTTAATTCAGTGCCCCATTCGAGTGCTATCACCAGCACAGGGGTCGATGCACCCTATGCGCTCCTACGACAAATGAGAATATATTTGCTGTCTCAAGCAACAGTTTTGGAGACTGTGGTCCAAGGACTACCTGTTAGACCTCCAATAGAGGAACAAGTGGTTATATCCGAAGCGCAACCTCGTCCTGGTCCAGGAGGACAACACACCACCGTAGCAATGAGTGCACGGCTGCGATCGTGCCAGGCCAAGACGGCAAGGTAGCAGAGGTGGCAACCAAAGCGGGCGTAATTAAGGCCCCATTCACAACCTTGCCATTTTACCAACAGAAGTTAAAGGATCGTAATGCTCTCATGGTGTCACGCCAAATGGCTTTCACTTTATCTATATTTTTTTATAAATTTATTATTATGGCTTATTATTGACATTACATAGAATTTTATAATAATTTAAAATATTGAATTCAATGTATGTAATGTTAATATTGAAGTTTTATAATAATAAAACATAATATATAAGTATACATATTAGGGCGGGTTGATTTAAAAATCGCTCATTGCTCTGTGAAAGTCGTATTCTCGGGATCAAAATAAGAAACTTTGCCGAAGGAACCATACCGCTAAAACAACCCATTTAGAGTGCTCCAATCGAGTCCAAATGTATGACCGACCCCCACTAACTTTGGACGGCCGATCCACCCATGCCAGTGGCACACCCCCTGGAACTGCCCTGGGGGGTTCCCCATACAATCATTTCAAAATATCACCATTTTTGGCCTTTACATGGCCTTTATTTATAATAATATCTATTTTTTCTCTTAAGAAATTTATTTAGTCAGAACATATGTAAATGAAAAAATTAATTTAAGTGAGTTATAAAAAAGAAACTAAAAAAATTATTGTTCGAAGTCTTTTTTACTTTCAAGTCTGCGCAATTTCGCACGGCTCTCTAATGTCGTCGCCATAACAGCCTCTATATTTTCCGGTGTAACCCGTTTGGAAACGCTAGCTAGCAATTGAACATGTCGTTCCGTTCCTTGTATGTGTGATGGAATTTCTGGATCATTAAACGGTGGATCATCTTGATTTAAATATTCTTTCAATGTATCGTACGGAATGCTTCGTGTGAATGGTGGTTCAAATACGATATTTATATCATTCAGATTGATCATTTCCGTAAAACTTGTGCAATTAAAGTTTATATCTGTTTTTTTATAAACTCTAGGTTCCATTGGCTCGTCAACATCGGTTCGATAGCGTAGAATTTTCTTGATGGCACAGTCGCGCTTTTCTTTGCTATCATCAAACAACATTGATACTCGTAACAAGATATTTTCCGAATGCGCATAATATGAATTATCTTTAATTACTTGACTGACAATTTTGCGTAAACGAGGTTCTAGAAATCGTGACCAACCAATGAACTTGAAAAATAATGCACTGCCGTACACGACAGAGCTGTAATATGTACTTGATATTGAAGTACATTGGCACATAACATTTAATTATAAATTCAACCAGAATTCTTAAATTTGCATCTGGATTTTCCGTTGTCACATATAATCGCAATAATCTAGCGGCCTTGGTGAGCCACCGAGAATGTATAATTTTCCCTGGTTTGATGTTAGCCAGATCCACCGGAACCACGTCGCTAGAAATTGCATGGGCCATGTCGTATAAGTACTTCGAATCGGTGGAAAATTCAATTTTTTCTGGAGCAGGGGGCATATTTTGCAACTCAATTTTCTGGAAGCCGTCCACCACCTGAAAATATATAATAATAAAATAATTAAAAATGATTGACAATTATAATAAATGAGTGATAGCAATAACTTACCGGAGGAGTTTCACAAGTTTCGATTTGACGGCTCAGTTTTCCGGTTGCCGATCTTGGTCCAGTGCTGGTTGATTTATCCATAGCTTCAAACAAATGCCGAAACGGAAGTTCGTTGAAGTGTAGAAGGCAAACGAACCAATGCAATGGTCTTTTTAACAGCAATTCGAATCGTCGTATAACTCTACCGTGTGGGCCAGTGTTTGTTTGCTCACCGTCAGTGCATATTCCAATTAATGCATCCAATGATATATTTTTATCGTTGAAAAAGCCATTTAATTTGGTTGTTTTTTATTCAGCGGTTTCACGTTCCAGTCTTACGTAACCAATCAATTCAGAATTGCGTTCTCTCAAAATAACAAGATGAGGTTCTTTTACCATCCTAGTATGATGCTTCTCATCAATTTTATCTATCGTTAAAGTATCATCTTTTCTGCCATCGAATGAAAACGCGAACAAATTGGTATCATCTAACCGTTTGCGAAGCACTTCTTGTCTGCATTTCTCTTTTTCTCTGCGAACTTTCGATTTATCCATGATGAGAGGTTTCCCATGCTTATGTTTAATTTTAAAATCTTGCAAAAGAGCGGTTCCCAATGCTGATGCTACTCTGTCAGGCACACCAAATCTGTCACATACCAAGGCAAAGTTAAAACAATCGTATCTCTGTGTATTGTGAACTTGTGTTTCTATTCATATCTTCTTGAACCGGTGGCGGTGCGTATGTTGAATCATCGGGATCTTGGTATGTTGGCATTGATGACATAGACGTTGCTCCTTGCTCTTCAGTTTCCATCACAAATGCATCCATTCTTAGTCTTCTCTGATTATGTTGATCGTGCATGAACTCTTTGAGGCGTTCGGGAACCCAGCCGCATGCACATGGAGCTGCCTTCAAATCGCATTTACATATTCAATGTAAAAAATTGTTTCCAGAGATTTTACATACTCTGTAAATTGTTGGGTGTTGTTTCTTCTCTTGATTTGCTCTTGATACTTGTCAAGCAATTTATTCAATTTATTAAATACACTTTTTTCAGCATTATTTCCATACCAAGTTTTTCCCAAATTCCAATTAACTTATCTTGTACTTGAATAGTGAATGATTTATAGGAAAACTTTTTTTGTTCTGTTTTAGCACGTTCGCTTAAGTAAAAATAATATCTCAAGATATCCAGATGGGTTGGTAAATTAAGATCAGTTACATCAGTAGACACACCAAAAACAGTAACATCATGCTTGGGTATAAGACTCATTGGGTTTTCGATAGTTGCTGATGTAGTTGCTTCATCTTGCGGTGTAGAGGTTGGTGGATTCATTGTAAACTTTTTGATTTGGAATAGCCACTTCACTTATTATTTTTTTTGAAATATTTTTTTATCTGAAATTAGCACTTCACACTTTGTGTTCTTCACAACGACTTAATGCATTCACAAAAACTGTTGCGTTATATATGGTCTACGAGACGAGGTAATAAGAATGAAACGGTAATTTCAATTCACTGCTGTGTCTTGTGGTTGCTTAAAAAAACCAATACAAGCAATTTTACGATCTGCAATTGTGTCACAGTGATATCTTCATTGTTTAAAAGGGTTGCGGTGCATTCCACTGATACCTTAATTGTTGAAATGGTTGCAAAAAACGCGCATTTCTTAAGAAGGCCCCTACCCAAAAGTTCGACCCAAATTGGGGGACATCAGAATTCGTTTTAGAGGTATGGTTCTTTCGGCAAAGTTACTTATTTTGATCCCTAGAATATGATTTTCACAGAGCAATGGGCGATTTTTTTGCCTCCCCACAAATCGACCCGGCCTAATACATATACATACTTATACCAACATACTAATAACATTATTTATATACCAATAACATAATTAACATGCCTACTGTTTATTATTATTATAAGAAGGACGTTAGTTAAGTTTGGGATAAGAAAAGGTATAAAACCATGAAATAGAAAAAAAAGAAGTTACTTGTAAAGTTAAACCGAAAGTGCGCATACGTGTTATCATTAAACCTCAAGGCAAGTTGTTTTTTTCGTAACCCAAAAAGTGAAAAACCAAATTATATTATATACAATATTATTAAAAAAGGTTAATAATTTTAAATTTTAAAATTTTTAAAATATAACTTTATAATTGTATTTATATATTTATGTTAAGTTGTGATAAATATTTCCCGTAGGGGACAAATTGTCCTCACTAGAAACTCTAGTTACGATCTATATTTAAAGTTTTCAAATATTATATAATAATTGTATAATTGCATTTATATTTCTATGTTGAGTTGAAAAATTGGGAACAAATTGTCCCACAATAGAAATCATATTTACGATGTTAATTTAAATTTTAAAATAATACAATTTAATAATTTTGTTTATATTTTTATATTAAGTTGTATGTGTTAAATTGTCACCCACTAGAAATTGTAGTTACTATCTATATTCCAAGTTTTAAAATACTATAATTAGATAACTTGATTATAAACTGTGACATAATTTCTAGTACACAACTCAATATATCCAAAACCGATCCAATTTATTAGGTATAAAATTGCGTTACTAATGCTAAATAAAAAATCAGGCAAAAGAGTCTTGTAACACTGAAAGTCTTAAATGAAAATAATGTTATGAGCAGTCTCGTAACAATAAGTTGCTTAAGTTGTTTCGGATATTTAGCAGGAATCTAGTTTTCTCCCGGATAAAATAGTATATAAACTGCCCTGGTACACTGCGAAGTTAAAACAGTTCAAAAATTAAGGAAAATAAGTATTTTATGTTATGTAAGGAAACTATTAATATTGCCTTTAAAGATAAATACATAGATTATATGGACAAGTTCAATGACCTGGACAAATTTTTATATAATACTCGTAAATATATTTCTCGATGCGAAGTAGAGTTAAAAGGAAAACCAAAATTCTGGAAATACATCAATTCGAAAAAGGGCTGTTCTAATATTCCAACCAGAGTGAAATTTAATGGCACTTTTTAGAGAGTTTAGATGATTCCGAAAATCTTTTTACTGACGTTTTCAAATCCAATTTTGTCGTGGACCAGGAAAACACCAACTATGATTTTTGTGTTGATGCATCCAAAGCCTTAGCCTTTGGGTCGTTGTCATTCCTGAACAAAATATTATATTATTAATTGTATGTCATCTTTAGACATTGATGAGATACCTTCTTTTTTATTTAAAAACTGTAGTTATTCAGTTTGTTTACTATTAAGCTATATCTTTAATATATCACTATCTACTCTCGTTTTCATAGACCGTTGGAAGTTGGCATCCATCACTCACAATAAGAATGAAGTAACAAATTATAGGCCTGTATCTAAATTATCGACCTGTTCGGAACTTTTTGAGAAAATGGTCAAGGACAAGCTTGCATTTGCTATCAAAGGATAAATTAATCCTTGTCAGCATGGGTGGACGAAGTATTGTTACAAATTTACATAGCTGTTTTTACTCAGTTTTGTATCTCTGAGTTTAAGAGTACGTCTCAAGTTGATACCATATACACCGCATTTTCGTCCAAAACACTCCTCTGAAAACTTGGCTGAAACCATACCTGCCGAATAGAATCTCATTTGTTGAAATTGGGAATACTAAATCGTATACATTTGTGTCAACTTCTGGAGGTAACATTATTGGTCCTATCTTATTTATACTTTTCATTCATGACGTTGGTTGTTGTTTCAAGTATTTAAATATTTACTTTATGCGGACGATTTGAAACTTTTCCGGAAAATCTCCTCTCTATCGGATACATTGTTATTACAGCAAGACTTGAATGCTCTGAATGGCTGGGCTCTGTAAAAATGAGCAAGGAGACTAAAAAAAATGGGTCTCCTTTCCTCAACTTATTATGTTTCAAATGTCTTGCTTCTGGCAATGAAATTTGTGATCTTGGTATTATTTTTGACTCGCATTTTACATTCGTTATTCATATTAACCCTATTATTCTGAAAACATATGCGAACATAGGTTTTTTGCGACTCTATGCTAGTGATTTTTTAAGACAAATACTCGTACATCAGAAAAATCTTATATAATGCTTTAGTCCGTTCGAAGTTCGAGTACGTCTCCTTCATCTGGAATTTGATGTATTTCTCACATTCTCTTAGAATTGAAAGTGTTCAATGCAAGTTTGTATGTTTTGCTTTTCACTCTCTTCACTTTGATAGTCCCTTGTCGTCCTACAATGCTAGATCCACGCCTATCAATGTTTTACAGCTTGAAATCAGTCGACTCGATCAAAGCTTAGTTTTTATTTGCGATGTAATATCCGGGACTATTGATTATACAAATCTACTCGGCCAATTAAGTTCAATACTCGCTCTTACAATACATTTTGTATTGCAGTTCTCAGATCTAATTATCTCAATTTCGCCCTTCTTACAAGAGGGCTTGAATAGTTTAATTGATCTTTTCTTTGTGATGCCAAGGTCTTTGTTTAAATCACTTATTGAGTCTTGTTGTCAATAAAATAATCTATCTGTTTAATTAAGTTCGTAACTTGTTAAGTAATCCTGTAAATCTAGTTAGTAAAGTTGTTACCATCGACTTAACTAAAGAAATATATTGGTTTCAGGAAGATCTCACTCGAGGTAAGCGAACATATAACACCAGTTTACGAATTTTCACTTTCAAACATGGTCCTCCACCAAAAAGCGTTTTTTAGATTAATTTGAGGTCGCTGAAACCAAAAATGAATTTTATTTTTTTTTTTCAAACAACGGTTTTCGAGATATTCTCAAAAAACCTGTTTTTTGGGCAATAGTGCAGTTATTACCTGCAATCTCGAAACCAGCGTGCGCCATTTCTTTGAAGTGCATAAATTTCGAAAGGCAGACATATAACCTACATGGCAATATATAATTCGTGTCAATGGAAGTCGTAGTTTTCGCAAAACAGCTGTTGAAAGTAAAAAAAGGAGTTTTTGACGTTTTTTCCTAAATTATCAAAGTTTATTAACTTTTTTCTGGAACAAAAAATTTTTTATATCGACATAAGATAGGTTTTCTGAAAGACAATTTTGTCACCTATATTTTAAGCCTAGTTTGTCTGAATCGACTTAAAATTGTAGAAGTTATGACCCATAAAGTCAACACGTGTGATTTTGCAGCTTTTGACTTGGCTATGTGTGAGGTCGAAAATACGCTTTTACTCTCAAACTTCTTCTTTTATGTTGCACGGAATCTTCACGAAGTTGCATCCAGCAGTAGTCGCTCATCATTCCTTGATCCCAAAAGCCCTCATAACGCTTTTCAATCGTAGCAATATCTTGATGAAATCGCTCGCCTTGTTCATCACTTTCAGTCCCCAAATTCGGAGGAAAAACATCCAAATGACTGTGAAGTAAGTGCATTTTTAACGACATGCGAGCACCTGTTAAAAACAAAGTTAATTGCAAATTTTCCAATAATTTTCCAATCAATTTTTATGATAAATGTAATATATTTTGGAGTTTTAACTAACCAATAGTTTTAAAGTACTTCATCATTGAATGAATCAATTGACGGTCGTTGTTGCTCCTGTTGTTTCCCAAGAATCCATAAACAACTTTTTGGAAAGCTTTCCAAGCTTTAGCTTCGGAATTGTCAAGGCATTGTTGAAATTCTGTGTCCGTAAACAATTTCTTTATCTGTGGACCGACGAATATACCCGCTTTGATTTTCTCTGTTGACAATCTCGGGAACTTGGTTTTCAAGTATTTAAGGCCTGTGTTTTCCGGTTTTTTTGCCAAAGCTTTCACAAAATTCTTCATTAGCCCTCTGTCGTAAATGGAAATATGGCGCCACCGAAAAATATACACAGACGTCAGAGAACATTAAATATAGAGAAGTCTCAATGACAGGAACGTACGGAATTTCGAGGGGTACTCGTTTTGAGCGCGTGGTACACCACAGGCACATTTTTCAACAAAAGTTAACAGTAAGGGGCTGAATTATGTAAATTTAGCAGCAGTCGATAAGAATTTCTTGGTGATTAGAAGCAAAGAATGTTAGGTAGCTTTTTAATATGACCTATGTATATTATATATTTGAATTTTTCCAAATCATCCAAAATTATATACATATGTATGTTATGTCTGTCTGTCTGGTGTCTGTAAAACTTTGTTGAATCCCTTCAACTGAATACAAATCCTCTATAGAAAACGCTTCATTACCAGGCGCACAGGAAGATGAGATATGCAAATGTAAATTTGTGAATTTGTGAATTTATATACATATGCGCATATGTATATGCTGTGTGTATGTATGCTCACTAGCGACAGCTCAAAATAAAACGGTAAACTTCTCAAGAAATCCAGCGCGCACTCATAGGCGCTGCGCACATTCATAGGCACAGCATTGTACATATACACATATTTACGTACATATATTGATGCATACATATGTATGTACGAAGCCGCGGGCACTCGACTTGTCAAAAATTCAAGATTTATCAAATATTGGCAAATAATTCTACGCGAAATATTCCAATATTGACTATTTTCGAATTGTCGAGAAAATTGGCATATGGGCGGCTCGTTTTATGAATGAAAGTACTTGCTCTTAGAAGTATGAGCTTGTATTTATCAATGAATTTTTTGATGATGAGTTTTTGTTGTACAGTACAATAGTTGAAACAGTTCGGCGCCGCCGCGACTGTTCAGCGCTATGGTAACTAGAATGATGGCCGCTACGCCTGCGTCTATGACTGCATTTTGTTCTTGTAGTCGCTAGGTATAGAATTTTAGCTTTGAACGACATACGCATTTTAAGGAATAAAGTGAGTGCCCTGTGTGTGCGGTTGTATGCACATGCATATGTGTATATTAATAAGCATTGTTTTGCATTCACATATTTATAATTATTTGCATATGCCATCTTCCTGTGTGCCTGGTAATGAGGCGTTTTGTATACAGAATTTTTTGATTTGTTTGAAGGGATATGGGCACCAAGTGTACATACGCACATACATATATGTACATGAATATTCAAAAGAAATTTGTTTTAGCATTTGTGAGGCAGGAATTTGATCATTAGGTTATTTACATGAAATATAAGGCGATGCTCGTGAGGTAGGACATGTTGCTTCAGTGCACACATATGCGTACAACACTATATTTAATAAAGATGCAATTGAACTTAGTTGTCCCATATATGTATGCAAATATGTTTCTTTGAAGTTTTCCTTTATTTATTTTAAAGTTTTATACTATCTAGAAAATGCATACATACAAATGTATGTATATTATTATTCCCTGTAATAAAATGTAAATTGAAAAAAATTTGGTTTGCCAAAGGAACAAATAAATGCATATTCAAATGTAAATACATATGTCGATATACCAAAACACTTGTATGCTATGAATTAATTTCGACTCAAAATATTAGTATAAATTTTCATCAAATTTGTTTAGTTTTAAATTTACTAAAACGCACATACCAAAATGTGAGAGGTAAATTAAATCAAAATATTAAAGTTACTTTGATTTGAAATGTTGGCGCATATAATAAATATTCAATCATTTTTTCTTCATCACCTTTGTCTGAAAATACAAATTGAATAAATTTTCGTTTATCAAGGGAACATAAAAATGCACAAGCAAATACTTTGCAAAATGCCGTCGGCTATTCGTCAATTTGATTTCCTACAGAAGCCAAAAACTGTGCAGGGCCAATATGCTAAAGGAGAAATCGCTGTAAAACATCTCTGTTAAAAGTTTCCCGAGAGATTTACTATATGTGAGAAATTTAAAATCTCTTGAGAGCAGTTTACGATGTTCTCAATGTTGCACAGTCATCGATGGATTTATTACATTTTCAAAAATCATAATTATAATTTATTTCATTTACTTTCACAGTTTTTGCTGATAGTATAGTTCTTGAACAAATCCAATGATAACTTATTTGTAGAAGATTTCCTTCTTTTTGGTAAGACCAGAAGCGTTTGCCGGCAATCTCCAGCAAAAACACAAATTAAACCGCCCATGACCCCACAAGAATGTCTAAGGTTAAAAAATCTTCTACAGAATTATCATTGTCCAAGCTTTTGCGCCATACAATAAGCATGATGAGAGCCTTATAGTGTTTATTTTGTGGTCGAGAGAGGACCTTACTACTCAATTCCTTGCTTAATCCAAGGTAGTAATCGATGGATTTATTACATTTTCAAAAATCATATAATTTATTTCATTTACTATCACAGTTTTTGCTGATAGTATAGTTCTTGAACAAATCCAATGATAACTTATTTGTAGAAGATTTCCTTCTTTTTGGTAAGACCAGAAGCGTTTGCCGGCAATCTCCAGCAAAAACACAAATTAAACCGCCCGTGACCCCACAAGAATGTCTAAGGTTAAAAAATCTTCTACAGAATTATCATTGTCCAAGCTTTTGCGCCATACAATAAGCATGATTAGAGCCTTATAGTGTTTATTTTGTGGTCGAGAGAGGACCTTACTACTCAATTCCTTGCTTAATCCAAGGAGATTCTGACTTGGATTCCAAGACTGACATTATTATCAGTCTTAATGCTGGTTCCTAAATAAACGAAGTCTCTTACTACTTGAAAGTTATAACTGTCAACAGCGACCCAGGTGCCTATACCCGAGTGCGCCAACTGTTTGGCTGATGGTACTTCGTTTTGTCCTTCTTCGCCACGGGGTCCATTCGCTTTGCTTCCTTATCCAGCTTATAAAAGGCAGAACTAACAGTCCGATTGTTAACGCCGACGATATTAATATCACCGACCAACGCTGGACATAAAGTCACCTTGGCTGAAATATTACTTGGCATCGAATAGCTCGGAAAGGTCCTTCCCAATTCCAATTTTGCACAGCAGTATCCGTTTTGCAGGGATACCAATTTCAGACATCGTGGCACTTAGGCAAATCCTTTCCTTGTTGTCGAATGCTGCTTTAAAATCGATGAAAAGATGGTGTGCGTTGATTCTTCTTTTATGGTTTTTTTCAAGACTTGGTGTGTTGTGAATATCTTGTGTAAATTGTGGATTTCTCAGGTATAAAGGATCAAGCACCATATCACCGTCTTTGTTCTTATAGGAAAACGCCTGAACAAGGAATGTTGCTGAATTGCTCGTGCATGCCGTTTTGTTGGACAGCACTCTCTGAGAACAGGAGTCAGAGTCGAGTGGCAAATCTTTTGGTTGCCTATTGTAAATTGAGTCTTTCGATGTCGAACATTCTTTGGGTACTTAGAAGTATGTTTTTTGCTGCACAGAGGCGTGTAGGAAATTTGACGGCAACAAGATAAATATTTGAGTCGACGTTGAGTCCTCGGATCGCACGTACATATGTAGGTATGTATATCGCAATATGATTGATCAGAGATTACTTAATAAAAGACTTTAACTGGTTTTAAAAACTATAAACCGAATATTTGTTTTGCTCGAAAAATAAATCAACAGACGGCTCATGCTATTATCGTTAAATTATTGTAAATATTTTTTCCTTAATATTACGATAAGTAAATTTCAAATACTACTACTACTACTACTATTATTAAAATATCTTTATCTGGTAAAATAATACAACAAATGTGACTGCGAAATAGACATCATAAATTTACAAAATTCAGGAGGAGCCACGATCTGCCCTGCGCAACTATATTTCGTAACTCACGTTTATACTTACGGCCAGAAATTGGAGAGATTCAAAATGGAGTAGCTGTAACTGATAACGGCTATCACTAGGTTCACGATTAAATTTAGAAAAAGTTGAAAGTACCTATGATAAATCCGTCCTGATTGGGCGAAACTAAGATCTAAATATATATAATATTTTCTTTTATAACTCCTTAGAAAAGTTTGGATATAGTATAAAGCTTTGAGGTCGGCTTGTAATTGCACGCATCATTATTTTTGGTACTTTTGAAAATAGGGGTAATAGTCGTGATTTTCCAATTTATTAAAAATTAGTTTAAAAAGAGAATAATAGCCTCAAAGTTTTTGAAAAAAATTACGGATATCCCATCCTTATCAGTCTGCGAAAAATTTTTAAACCCAAGATCCGGCCGGTTTTACGTGCCGGAATGACACGGATGTTTCCCAACCAAGCGTTGCAGCCACAGAAAACTTACCCTGCCTATTGCGCTGAGCCTCACTCCTCGGCTGTCGTTACTGGAGTAGTTTTCAACACTTCCTCTTAGAGCTTGTACTAAGCCTAACATTGGACCGGAAGTTTATTTCCAATGACAGCCCCACCGGAAATATACTGCAGTTAGATACAATAAGTGCAGTGGGTGGTGCCATCTCACACACCGAAACGTAACCCTCATTTTAAGTTCTTACAATTTAACTCCAGTGGACTCACGAGGAAGATTGACGAGATAGCCGATTTCATGAACCGACACGGAAATAAAACTGATTAGGTCGGGTAAACGGAATCCTCTGAGGTTACCTTTGCTGCTTTTCCCATTTCCGCCGATGACCGCGCAGGCGAACGCGCATTTCGCAAGGTGATCGCTGCTGTTGCGGCTTGCTTTATGTCACGCCATAAACATATAAAAATTCATGATATAACAGGTGCGGTACCTTGCGAATACCAAAATAAAAGAATACGTCACCATTGTGAGCACCGCAAATATTTTATTGTTGCTTAATATTTATCGCAGTTCTACTAAGAATCATTGGAAAAAATTAATATTTTTAATAAAGTTATTTTTTCAATTTTGGATCAATGTTTCTAATGCGTCCCTTACAAACGTTCTCAGACATCGCGGAGCCAATCTAGGTTCTGATAATTTTTTAGTGGGAATAAAACTGCGAGAACGTTTTTTTGCCAAAGAAAGCTCGTATCACAAAACGGAAAAATATATATATATTAAGAGAATTAGATTAACTTGAAAAAAAAAAACAGACACTCCAACAACAATTGAATATCGTCAGCATAAGCACACCAGAGCTGTCAAATGGACAGGCAAAATGATTTTTTGGACAAAAGTTTTATACCATTTTTCAATTTGTATTTTATAAATATATATCGGCGATCATAAAATTATACCTGCTCCAGGTTTGGCTTCCTCCCTCGTCCCTGGATCTTGACGGTGGTGGTTGAGCTTGCGTGCACCTGTGAAAGGCTGCGTTTTGCTAACGGAGTGCTTAGGTACTCCAGAAGGGTCACCCATATTGGAGGGGCTAGCCTGAAGATGTCAAACAAAGACAGGTATAAGTCCGTCCAGAGAACAAACGGATGAAACCATCGATCGTTGCCAGCCGGAAGGCAAAATCACAAACGAATGGCTAATTGTGGCAGATAAAATAATGAGATTTATACTCACAGAAGTAACTAAAGAACACCTAAGGCTTGTCTTACTCGAAGAGAAACACAAGAGCATAAATGAAACCACAGCCGCTGAAGGTGGTGAAAATAATTTGCATCAATGTGGAGCGGCAACGGATGGCTTGCTGCTCTTTGTGGAGGAGGAGAGGGTGGGGGTGGCCCGTATTTCGGAATAGAGAAAGAATGTAGGTTCGAATCTCGGTGAAACACCAAAATTAAGAAAAACATTTTTCTAATAGCGGTCGCCCCTCGGCAGGTAATGGCAAACCTCCGAGTGTATTTCTGCCATGAAAAGGCTCCTCATGAAACATATCAGCCGTTCGGAGTCAGCTTAAAACTGTATGTCCCTCCATTAATAGGAGGAGGAGCTCGGTCAAACTCCCAAAAAGGGTTACGGGCCAATTATATATATATATTATGTATACATATATTGATATAACCTTGTATCAAATTCAAACTCATTAAGGGTTGATAACTGGCATGTTTCACCGAAGTGCTTCTTTTCGGATCATTATTGAATCGTGTTCACAGTCAACATAGAACAATATAGACAACCTCCTGTAGGACAAAGTTCTCTAAGCTTATGGCTAAGTTAGATCCCCCTGAAGAGGAGGAAACAATGAACGTTTCGAAACGTTCGAAAAATTCATGGTGGTCTAGGGAGTTCAAACTACAGAGAAGAGAAACTAGAAGGCTTCACAATGCAGCAATTTCGTCAAAGACGACAGAGGATTGGGACTGCTATCGAAATAGTTTCAATACTTTTAAGAGGGAAATATAGAAAGCAAAGAAAGAGCCCTGGATAAGGTTTTTTGAAGAATTGTAGAACACATCTGAACTCTCAAGACTGAGAAAATGGGAATCCTGCAAACTAAGTTTTTTGCAAAGACCGGATGGCAGCTTCACAGAAACAAGACAGAAACATTTAAATATATCATACAAACGCACATCCCTGAATGCCAAGAATGGACGGACAATGTACAAAGTTCTTCTTCTGGAATTCAGATATGTGAACTTACAAGGGAGACTATCTGTGAGACTAAGGTAACCTTGGCGGTAAACTCTTCCAACCCTACAAGTCAGGCGGACCGGATGGAATTAGACCAATGACGTTGCAGCAGTCAATAGGAACGATAAACATATGGAATTTAAGATATTTAGGGAATCCTTATCTTCAGAATATATCCCTAACCCATGGAGGAAATTCAGGGTGGTCTTCATTCCCAAAGCAGGAAAACCGGGCCATAACACTGCAAGAGATTCCAGACCAATTAGTCTCTCCTCGTTTTTACTCAAAACATTAGAGAGACTGATTGATCTGCATATCAAGAGCACTCTGAATACCAATAACTTCAGAAGGATAAGTCTGTAGAAACAGCACTGCTCGAAGTTATTGAAACAATAGAGAAATAACTTAAAAATAAGGAATTTACTATGGCAGCTTTTCTGGATATCGAAGGAGCGTTCAACAATGTTGATGCGAAATCGATAAATTCAGCGTTGATGAACATAGGTACGAACGAAAAGATTAATCGATGGATAGGCAATATGTTATCTCACAGAATAATGACCGCGAACTTAAGCATAACTAGTCTTGGAAAAACAGTTACCAGTGGAACCCCACAGTGGGGTGTTATCTCGCCGTTACTGTGGAACCTAGTCTTAAATTAATTGCTTATTACCATGAGCAAGAAAATGATCAAGATAGTTGCTTATGTGGACGATGTAGTCATCCTGATGACAAGGAAGTTTCTCTTGACTATCAGCAGGCTCATGCAATCAGCAAAGGAACTTTTAAAGTGGGCGACCTAGCCAAGACTGAACAAGTTCTTTTCAATAGAAGATACCGAGCTTTCAGTTACCATCCATAGATGGAGTAAGACTAACCTGATCGAACGAAGCCAAGTACCTTGGCGAAATTCTGGACTCAAAGGTTTCTTGGAGAAGAATACTGAGGACAGGATGAAGAAAGCTTGTAATGCCGTCTTTACCTGTAAGAGGACATTTGGCAAAAAATGGAGTCTGAAACCGAATATCAACCACTGGGCGTACAATAAGATCATTAGATCCATTTTGATTTATGGAGCTTTCGTGAGGTGGAAGGCGATGCACAATCTTACCCAAAGAATCTCATAAAAATCCAACGATTAGCTTGTGAAGGAATAATAGGTACGCTCCGATCAACGTCTCAGGCGGCGCTGGAATTGATCCTACATATTCCACCCATGGATATATATGCTAAAGGGATAGCGGCCAAATCTGCTCCCAAGAATAAAGCAGCAGAAATGCTAAAAGAAAACACGTACGGTCATGCATCAGTTCTACTATCTGTTGAACACTTGCACGACGCATCGAAAACGGACTATCTGGTTCCCAAGATAGATTTGAAAAGAGAGTATAAAATATAAATAACTTAGAGAAAGGATTGGGAGACTAAAGTCAAATGAAATGATAGTAGTCACCATATTTATATTGACGGCTGAAAGATGGACAATGGCACGGGAACGGGAGTGTACTCGGAACAGTTATGTTTAAATTGCTCATTTAGACTCCCAGACTGGTGTAGCGTCTTCCAAGCTGAGATCTACGCTATAAACCAAGCAGTAAAAACGATAAGACTGGTGAACTTACCCTCGGCAAACCTTACCATTTTTGTTGACAGTCAAACAGCCATCAAGGAACTGGTCTCAGCGCGCATCTACTCAAGATGTTTTAAGGATGTAGGAGGTCCTTCTCGCTTATCGAACAACACAACACCCCACTATGTTGGGTCTACGGCCACTCTGGAGTGGAGGGAAATGAAAGAGTGGATGAGTGTTCAAGGAAAGGCTCTGAACTTGACTTTCAACGAGTGGTAGAGGACATACGTATTCCTCTAAACGAAGTGTATATTGCGATTGGTTTGACCGTTAGCATGGAAACCAACAGAAGGTGTTCTCTGACTACTAATTGTAAGGTCTCCAAAACACTCTGGCCAAAGCTCAATTTGAAAAGGACAAAATGTTTGTCTGGATTTAACAACTGAACTCCTGGGAAATTTGCAGAATGTGCCACTGGAGGGACTAGTTACCTTCTTATAAAGATCTAAGTGGTTTAATCAACTTAGTTAGGGGATGAAAATCAAATGCAGCTATCACAATGGGCCTTAGGGCCACCGAGTGTCTTGTATTCGACCAGCAACCTGGCTAACCCGACCTAACTTAAAGTTTGGTCAACTAGACTCAAAGACTAATCTTACCGCAATGGTGCCTGCTTGAACTGCCTGAGTAATTCGCACATTATCGGAAAATATCGCAGTCCATCATTTTTTCGCATATACCAGCGTCAACATCACACGCTACTCCATTCTAATTAGCTCAACAAACCACAGTCTGCACCTGCTAACAATGACACCAATCAAGCCGTCAACATTGCCTCGCACTATGCTGATACTGAGCGCGTTATACTATTGGCTACGGGTGAAATTTATTTGCACGACCACGCTGGTCTAGGGCAACCCGCTCGGGCACTTCTCTATAATGGTTCCATGCTTCGTTCATCACCGAATCGTGCGTCCAACGTCTTCGTCTACCCAGAAGGCCATCGTCAGCTTGTGTCAGGTATTGGATCGATTCAAGGAGGTCGTACCAAGAAAGAAGTCAAGGTATGGTTGTCGCAACGGTCACTAGACTCAACCTTTTACGTAAGTACTCTTATTTTACCAAAAATCACAAATTACCTTCCAACTGGTGTACCCGATTCACCATGGATGCCTGTCCGTGATCTACCGCTAGCCGGTCCAAATTTTTTCTAGCCTGGATCAATAGATGTTTTGTTAGGCATGGATGAGATGAACAAGTTCTCGCTCGATGGCTTGAAGAAAGGGCAAAGCGGCACTCTAATGGCGCAAAACCAGTGCGCTTGGTTAGATGTTGTTTGGAAACGCTGCTCCTTCGCAAAGGCAACCTGTGCCAATTTTGACGCTACAATGAGACACACAGCTAACTGAATTTCTACATGTTTTGGGAACTTGAAGAGCTGCCGCCGAGAATGTCTTACACGCCTGAAAAACTTTATTATGAGAAATTAAGTAACCATACAACCAGAGTGTGGAAGATGGTCGTTTCATCGTACACTTGCTTCTTAGAAAAGAAGTTGAAGCATGTAGCAGTTCGTGCTTCCACATATCAAATGGTCGCTGAAGTTGTTACGTCCGACTTTTGCATGGACGAATTACTGACAGACTCAGACTCACTTCAGGATCTATCAACGATTCAATGGGACATTTTCCACGTACTTTCTCAAAGTGGTTTCGAGCTTCGAAAGTGGACCACAAACTGCCAACTATTAAGAGAGGAGATAACGCACGCATCGACACAGATGTCACACTTTTTAGCATGATCCGAACTCGGAGTTGTATTTGGCATACAGACAATGCCTATTTTTGATTGCATTTAATTTAGAAGAGTTGCCCAAGAAATTGACGAAGCGCATTTCTCTCTCCAAGATTTTCAACCCGCTTGCACTGATCGCTCCGTGTAAAATTTGGTCTAAAATGTAGCTGCAGATATCCGAAGGAGAACTGTTGCGACCCAATGCTAAGTTATCGTTTTTGCGAACGAAGAGAGACATTATTTTATTTAAATGTACATATCGTACATTTATTGCATTATTTTAAGTAGGTTTTGAACAGCCCTTCAAGTTGTTATAATTAACCCTTAAATAAATTTAGCTTAAATGTCTGGGTTGGCAGCAATATTTTTCGGTTGTCAACTTGACAATCTTTCTATATGTTTTTGTTAGCTAATAAATAGATTCAAGCAAATTACAAGCGTTTTTTATTCATCCGAATCGATCGCTTTATTTTTCAGCATACCAAACCGGCAAACACAGATATTTGGATGGTTAAGTGATACTGTAAGGCCATCTTCTCTCTTCAAGATCATTTAGGAATATGTAATTCATTTTTAAAATATTTACTATTATAATTTAGATCAGTACAAAAATATATTTTTTACTATTATATTACAAGAGGTCAGTTGGTGTTTTTCGTTCAAGCCTCTTCTTATTGAATCTTTCTTCAAAAGGAAGCTTCCTCTTCATTGGATTTGTGTGCGTCAGAAGTCTGCTTATGTGTCTTCTGCTCGTAGTTTGTATTGTTTCGTCAACTATGTCGGTGTTTAAGTCGCGGTGAATGTCAGCGTTTGGTGTACATATACCATGGTGCATTTGTTTTTGTGCTAAATATCCTCATCATGTTGGTCCCCTTGCCGTGGGGATGTGGCTTAGGTGGTGGTTTAACCCCCATATCATGGGGACCAACCCAACACGAACTAAGAGGGAAGCTCCATATGAGGATTGGCTAGCCATCCATCCGCCTTACGACAAAATTGGTGGCCATCCAATCACCATATGAACCCAAGATGTCATGCGACCCGGGCCTGGGTGGTTTGCAGTCTGGGGGTTTTCTGTCCGACTTTATTTCTACGGAGCTACCTCGATACCGGGTCACCTCGTGGTATAACCATGACCTTGCCGTGGTATGGGGCGCTGCGCTGCCACGTCGGCCATTATGTTTCCCCTTCCTATTTATAAGATCACCATGTCTGCCACGGTGGACGGTGATCGTAAGACACAGATGGAGTCTTTCAAACGAATAACCTTTATGGACAAGCAGTCCTTAAATGTAAAGGAAGCTATTGCTTCCACCCCCAAATCTGGATAGCGCACTTCGTACGGCGGAAGCTGGCGCTGCGGACAAACCTGGCAACAGCAGAAGTGGCGGTACAAAAAATAAACCTCTGGCCAAGGTGTCAATTTCCTGTACCACCAATACCGGGACTAGCCCTGGGAAAGGTAACAAAACTGGTTCTGAAACGACGGACGACCCACCCAGCAACCCGAGCACGTTGAAGAAGCCCTGACACACAAAAACTTCTCCAGCTACGTACAGCGAAGCTGTCAGAGGCCAAAAGCTATGGGCGGTGGTTGATAAAAGCAACTCTGACGGAACTATTTCGCCTGAAAATTGGAAGAAAGTGGAAGCCAGGCTCTCAAGCGTTTTCTTCCAAATTCTGAAAGAGAATCCTGGTCCAGCTCCTTTCTGTCCCGATAGTGAATGGCATCAGAGCCACGTGAAGCTTATCACCTGTGCCGATCAAAGATCAACTGATCTTTACAAAATAGCCATTTCAAGGATCAGCGAAGTATTGCCTGGGTCTAAACTCGAGCTAATTTCAAGGGATGACGTCCCCAATTTACCAAGAGCTGGGGCCTGGTTACCAGCAGTGCTCTCAGACCCTCAAAGGATCCTTGAAATGCTTCGAGTAATCCGGAGCTTCCTACATCGCCTTGGAGGGTCATCATCAGAGCCACGTGAAGCTTATCACCTGTGCCGATCAAAGATCAACTGATCTTTACAAAATAGCCATTTCAAGGATCAGCGAAGTATTGCCTGGGTCTAAACTCGAGCTAATTTCAAGGGATGACGTCCCCAATTTACCAAGAGCTGGGGCCTGGTTACCAGCAGTGCTCTCAGACCCTCAAAGGATCCTTGAAATGCTTCGAGTAATCCGGAGCTTCCTACATCGCCTTGGAGGGTCACAAAGCTGGACGATCCCCAGGATGAAGACCGAAGCGCTACTGTTTTAGTCTACAAGGACTCGATGGACGCACTGGCACGATCTGACGGTGTAGTAAACTATGGGCTTTCGTCCACAACACTGAGGGTATACAATAAGGAAAAGACGTCTAATTTAAAGGACCCGGTTGGAGCTGAGATAGGCCTCACGGCGGAATCTAGCTCCGGTCTCAACACTGCTACAGCGCTACGAAAGGCATCTGCTGACGGCAGTATCTCTTCCTTGTTAGATAGAGTACTTGATACTTCTCTCACTGATGAGGAAGAGCTACGGCGTCAGACTCAGATGATCCTAATATGACGGTGGTGGAGAAGAAGCCCAGTTACCATGATGTTACGGGTTCTTCAAATTAACCTACACCACTCAAAGGTTGCGTCCGCCAACCTCATAATCCATCTGGTCAAAGGTGGACATCATATTGTCCTGATTCAAGAACCATGGGTATCACATGGACTTGTGTGCGGACTAAGGACTCAAAAATATAAACTGATGTGTGCTCGCAACAAAGGTTATTTTAGAGCGTGCGTACTAATAAGAAAAGAGATAAATGCATTCCTTCTCTGATCATAGGTATATCTCGTTTGAGGTTAGTAAAAATCTACCGAAACCTAAGCTTGGTAGAAGTATCAGGAAAACAGACTGGGAAAAGTATGTAGATTTGTAATGAAATAATTTATAAAATAATTTTTATTTCATTTATTTTATTATTACTTCAAGCTGGGCATCCAGCTTGTAAAGCAATTGTTTTATTTCTGCTTTCTTACGTACTACGTACAAGCGTTTTTATAGGAATTTGAGTCAATGCAAACCAATAATAATTTTTCGGTGTTTACTTATGTGATATGATTCTAACATTCACGCGCCGCACATAAAAGAATTACGTTAGCTATGTTTGCGTTTAGTTTCAAGTGTAATGAACCTTTTAAGAAATATGATTTTTTTTTTTTTTTTTTGTCGGGACAACTAGCAAGTGCAGCACTCAGACATTAATTGAGTCCATTGTACTACACTTGGATTCCCTTTTAATTTTCTTTAAATCTACCCGATCTCCGAAGAAATCTGAGTAGATCTTGTGGTGCCAAGGAGCCAAGATGGTCGCTTCTTAACACATCAGTGCCAAAGACCTCAAACCTGATTCGGGCGAAGGCGGGGCAGACACACAGGAAGTGATCCGCCGTCTCATCCTCCACAAGCTGGGCAGAGTACACTGTCTGAGATGCCCAACCTTTCCATGTGCTTTGCCCACAGAAAGTGGCCCGTCATTAGTCCAACCAGCCGTCTGCACTCCCCTCTGCCTAATGACAGAAGGGTTTGCGACAGTCGATCGGACATGACAGGTAACATCAGTTTTGTCCATCTGCAGCCTCTCTCAGCCTGCCAAGCTCGCTTGTGGGTAGTAGTTACCCATTTGCTAACCGTGGCCGTGATGGCCGCAGAGGGGAGTGGCAAAGCGGGCTCTGGGCCAAAGAAGTTGGCTTCAGAGCCCATCTTAGCTAAGGAGTCAGAGGTCTCGTTAGCCGCGATACCCACGTGTCCCGGGACCCATGTTAGCATCAGGCTGTTATGTCTGCCGACATAGTTCAGCCTGGATTTACAGGACTTCACTACCCCTGATGTGGTTTGAGGGCTGTCTAAGGCCATAAGCGCAGCTTGGCTGTCGCTGCAGACACATATAGATCTGCCTCTCCATCGTTTTTCCACAACAAAGTTCATCGCTTCTTGAACTGCATACACCTCCGCTTGAAACACAGATGCATGCATTCCAAGAGCAAAGTGCAATTTTGTCCCGCTGGATTCCACGTAGACCCCAGAGACGGAGCCATGCTCGGTCCTGGAGCCATCCGTAAAAATGCGAAAACAGTGTTTGCCGGGCTCATTTTCTGAGTCTCCCCACAACTGAGCCTCTGGAAGCACTACACTGTATCTCTTTTCAAGTACGACTCTTGATGGCATCGAGTCAAGGGGCATGGAGAGAATCGTTGGATCGATGTCCATACCTTCTCTGTGTTCCAATGCCGGACAAGGGCCGTACCAGTTCCCACTGTGTTTCAGTCTGCAGATGGCCTTCAGGGCCTCTCCTCGGATGAACGCATCAAGTGGTGGTAAACCAATCAGAGCATCTAGTGCCGGGCCTGAAGTAGTCGGAAAAGCTCCGGTGCAACAGATGGTCACAGTGCGTTGTAGTCTCGATAAGGTCCTCCTGACTCCCACTAGGGATAGTCTACTCATCCAGACCACTGATGCATAGGTGATAATGGGTCTTATCATAGCTGTGTAGATCCATAGGACCTTGCTAGGAGAGAGACCCCACGTTTTCCCAAAGACACCTTTGCACTGCCAGAAAGCTGTCAGCGCTTTGGATGCCTTTGTCTCAACGTGTGATTTCCATAGGAGCTTACTATCGAGGATTACTCCTAGATACTTAATTTCCTTGGATAGCTGGATTGTGACTCCTTTTAGCTTTGGCAGAACGATTCCGTCAAGCTTCCTCCTTCTGGTAAAGAGGACAATACCAGTCTTGGCGGGATTTGCCGACAGCCCGTTCGCACAGCACCAAGTGTCAATCCGATCCAGAGTTTTCTGCACTTTCCTGCAGATGTTCATAAGCGAAGAGCCTGTTACCAAACAAGCAACGTCGTCCGCATATGCTTGTGCGTAGACTCCCGAATCGTTTAAGGTGGTGAGTAGAGGATCGATTACCATGCACCAGAGCAACGGAGACAGCACACCGCCTTGGGGGAAGCCTCTGTTAACCCCAGATGACACCAGCAGATCTTCCTCTGCTCGCACCGAAACGATTCTTTGGGCCAGCATCGAACGAATCCAATTTACTAGCACCCGGTCTACGCCGTGCCTACTAGCAGAGTTACACATACTATCAAAAGTGGCATTATCAAACGCCCCCTCTATGTCTAAAAAGATACCCATAGCGTAGTCCCTCCTGTCGATGGCCAGGAGGTTTTGCAGTGCCGACTCGCAGGATTTTCCACTCAGATAGGCATGCTGAAATAGAGACAGAGGGTGAGCCTTCAGCGACTTCTGACGTATGCGCAGTTCCACTAGTCGTTCGAGACTTTTCAGCATGAAAGAGGTCATGGTGATTGGTCTAAAGCTTTTGGGGCTGGTGTAGTCGTCTTTTCCAACCTTTGGGATGAAAGCGACCCTCACCATCCTCCAAGAGCGTGGTATGTAAGCCAGTGCCAGGCATGCCGAGAAGATTTTCTTCAGGGCTGCTGTCACGAACTCTGCACCCTCCTTCAGCATGGCAGGAAATATGCCATCTGGTCCGGGCGACTTGTAGTCGCCAAAAGATTTGATGGCGAATCGAATGGCGGCCACATTCACCACAGATCTGGCAACGAACCAGTCATGCCGAGAAGGTGTAGCAGCTCTGACAACTGCCTCTATCAATAAGGGCTGTTGCCGGCTGATGCTTATCTGATTACCAGGAAAGTGAGACTCCATCAGCAAGCTGAGTGTCTCACTTTTCCGCTCCATGAAGGAGCCATCAGATTTCCTAAGTGACCCCAGCTTTGCCGTTGGGTCCCTTTTCAGGATCCTAACCAACTTCGCCGTGTCACTCAGAGATTCAATACCGCTGCAGAATTCCCTATATGAGGCTTTTTTCGATTCCCGAATAAGCCTCTTGTAGTTCTTCTGAACATCACGGTATCGCTCCCAGTCCTCTGCAAGGTTAGTCTTGAGGGCCCGGTTTAGTAATTTTCTCGACTCACGCCTCAACATCTGGAGCTCTTGGTTCCACCAAGGAACGGGAGTCCGGCTCGGGAGAGGTCGAGTTGGACAGGCTGACTCAAAACAGTCGGTTAGGGCAGCGTTGAGTTTCTCAACAGCCGCCTCAATGGCCTGTTCTTTTCGAAGTCTTGGTGGCGCAATGTCAAGGTCCCGCAACGCCTCCCTAAACTTCTGCCAGTCTGTTTTTCTTGGGTTTCTAGAGGGCAATGGCATTTGTGCCTCCTCGCCACACTGAAACTCAATGTACCTGTGGTCCGAGCACGAATCTTCGGCAAGGACTCTCCAGTTCTTGATTGACCACCCAAGTTTTGAGTTTGATAGGGTTAGATCAATCACCTCCTGTCTTCTAGACGTTACAAACGTTGGCTGTGAGCCCTTGTTTTGTATGTCTAGGCAGGAGGACGCGATAAATTCGAATAGTCGAGAGCCCCGTCCATTGCACTTGCTGCTGCCCCAGATTGTATGCTGGGCATTAGCATCGCAACATAGGATGAGGCCCAGACTGCGCCGCTCACAGAACCTCACGAGACTAGTGGCCTTCCCGGGTGGTGGCCCTTCCAGAGCATCGTAAGGAAAGTAAGCAGATGCAATCACAAACTTCGACCATCCGCGTCTACCTCTATAACACACCTCAGCCGCTACCAGGTCTTGGCAACAGAATTGCTCAAGACCCGTCACAGTGAGATGGGATGATACTATAAGACCGGTCCTAGGTCTGCTAGAACTCCTGTCATATAGTAACGTGGCCCCTTTCAGCGCACTTAAGCCACAGAGACGGCCCCTAAAGACCCAGGGCTCTTGCACTGCTGTTATGTGGGGTAATGTGTGCAGCTGGGAAAGCCTTCTACTTAGTAATGCAGTAGCGGCTTTGGAATGCTGCAAGTTAATTTGCGTCACCGTCAAGGGACGATAGCTACAGGAATCGTCCGAGTCAATCATTTGGGAAAGACATGAAAGCTGGCCGTCCCAAGGAAGAGACTCAGACGGTTCCCGTACCGTGAGCCCATGACATTAACACTGGCCTCGTCCACTCGCACCACAAGAGTAGCACCTTCCTTCCCGTCCCGGTTTTTACTCTTGGTGTACGAGACGACTCGCCAAAGCCTCGTGTTGATGCCCGGATTCTGGGCACGTAGACAGGATAGGACATCCGCCGTAGACAGGTCTGGATCCGGAATCCAGCAGATGGCCTTCCTGAGGGGTACACTCTCCTCGCTGTAGACTGCGAAGCGAGTGGTCCCCATGGGGGGCACGTTATTGACCGCGGTCCTGATCCACTCGAAGTTGGCCAGAGACGCGCGCGTCACCTTTATGGTGCCGTCCTTTGTCTCATAGCCCTTCGCGTTGCCTTCCAGACCGGAGGCAATAACCCGACGCATCAGCTGGCCTTTGCAGTATTTGATTTCTGCATCCGTCAGCTGATGGTCGGGCCCCAGTTTTCCAATCACAGCCACAGGTCGTGGGCCAGCAGCCTTCTCGCTATAGGATGGCTTGGCCGCACCCTTGGATGTGCTTGGGCGAAGGTCCAGCTCCCGATGTGCTTGGGCGAAGGTCCAGCTTCCTCCTTGCCGCGCTCTTCGATTTCCCTGCTTCTTTGGGAGGTCGTGCAGCCACCGAAGAGACCTCACAACTCAGGCCCTCAGAAGCAGGGAAACGTTTTTCAGACTCTGAAGGAGAGGAGATTGCGATAGCAACCCCCGTCTCCTCCAGGATGCGCTCTCGCTCGTAGAGCTGAGAGACTTGGGTAATGGTTGGGGCCTCCAGAATCCATGCCCCTGCCGCCGAAGCGGGTGGATTGCCACTTGTGTGGATTCCACCTGGAGTAATAGATCCTTTGTTTTCCATTACCTTTTTTTGGTTTTTTTTCGGGACTCCTCCCTAGCCAGTTTGGTTCGCGGATGGCACCCTGATTCTATGCCAACTTTGAGTCATCACACGAGTGCTGAACCCACCCCAACAGGGAAGGCCACTCTTGTGATGCCAGGGCTCCTTATCCACCACCTGGGACGCGCCCGATGGGAGATCAGGCAACTCCACACGAGAAGAAATATGATAGTATTTAAACGGCACAGCAAAGTGAATGCATAAGTGGACAATAAATTATTTTAAAACCAAAACAGTACAATAAATGTTTATGAATATTAATGTTAAGGCATATCCGACTTATAATCATACTACAGATTGTATCGGGGTTACCCTAGGAACATGCCCATCTGTGGTACCAAAAAGCATAGAACGACTAGAAAATTTGGTTGACAAGACTATCTATAACATGAATGCTGCCTTAACATAAGCCTCTCCCATAACTAAGCAAGCTTCAAAAAACCAGCAGAAGCGCTTTTAATGAGGGAAAGAAAACACGTCTCGCAGAAGATTGGAAAGGCTATAAAGATGCTCTGAAAATCTACAAGAAGGAAATCAGAAATGTCCAAAGGCAATCTTGGAAATCCTTTTGTGAAGAGGTTGAGGCGGCAACTGAGACCCCCAGACTTCCAAAGGCTGGTAGAAACTCACATACCCACCCAAAAGACTTAAGACCGATATCTCTTTCTTCTTTCCTATTGAAAACTTTAGAGAGGTTGATAGAATTTCACTTAAGCCCAACTATAGACAAAAATCGTATATCTACGTCACAAAATGCCTACACGAAAGGGAAATCGGTAGAGACAGCTCTACATAACCTTATTTACACGGCAGAGAGTTTACTGCACAAACAGGAATTTACTTTAGCTGCTTTCCTTGATATTGAAGGGCCTTTTAACAATGTCAAAGGGGGGACAATTACTGCATTACTCAGTGATCTTGGGGTAGAACCGGGCTTGATAGGCTTCATTGGCAAAATGCTGAAAAGCAGAATCATTGAAGCGAAACTAAGAGAATCGGTGCTCAGGAGATTGGTAAGGAGAGGTACACCGCAAGGTGGAGTCCTCTCACCATTTTTATGAAGCACAGTAGTAAATAAACTTTTGTTAATACTGCTACATCTGCCACCCCTAGATGTCTTCTGCAAATACTCAGCGGCCTGCTCCGCTTTAAGGCTCAAAGAGAGCTCACAATGGAAGACTGTCACACATGGAAATTCAACCACCTTGGACTCCTACACGGATATACCCAGTGACTGTGATTATCACCCTCCTATTCTTTGCTTCGAAAGGAATTTCTTAATGAAAATCCCTCCTAGACTGGAATGGCTTGAAGAAGATCCAAAATCCCGTTAAGATCTACACGGACGGATCTAAAATGGGTACCGGTGTAGGATCAGGGTTATTTAGCGAAAAGCTTTCTATTAGTGAATCCTTTAAACTACCGGATCACTGTAGTGTTTTTCAAGCAGAAATAAACGCTATTCATGAAGCCTTAAAATGGTTAAAGATAAACAGAATATCATCAACGGATATCTGCATTCAATCGGATAGTCAAGCTGCCCTACGAGCCCTGGATGCATTCCAAACAACATCAAGGAGTGTCTTACGTTGTCGCCAATCTCTAAATGAGATGGCCAAGCAATATCGTATAATCTTATGCTGAGTTCCAGGCCACAGAGATATACCAGGGAACTGTAGGGCAGACCAACTTGCAAGAGAAGGTACCTGTATGCCAGACATAAGTAATTGTATGCAACTTGTAATTTCTCATTAAGGACGCACTAATCCGTTCTGCAAATCAAAGATGGATTAGCGTTAACACCTGCGAAATTGCTAGGCAAACATGGCCAAGGCTAAACTTACGTCTGTCCAAGAGTATTATAAAACTGAGTAGACATCCAATCAGGACCTTAGTAGGGGCCCTCACAAGACATTGTCTCATAGGAAATCATGCAAGGAGATTAGGCGTTTACACGCATGATTTCTGTCGTAGCTGCAGAAATGAGGAAGAGTTGGAAACAATTCAACACCTTTTTTGCACATGCCCAGCTCTAGCCAGAAGCAGGAACCGATTTTTAAAATCCTACTTCTTAACGAAAATAGATAATCTATACACTTTAGGTATCAACAACCTTTTACGCTTTGTCAAAAGCTCAGGATGGCTCAATATGGAAAGGGAAATGAAGCCCAGCACCCGCGGCTCACAACGGACCCATTTCGTGGTCTAAGTGGCATCGTTGTCTCTATGTGCGATGCGGCTGCCAAACCTAACCTAACCTAACCTAAGTATCTTTGACTGGGCAGTTTGCAGTATTGTTAAATTGGATTTAGAAGCTGTGTCCCAAACTTCTATACCATACTTCCAAATTGGTGTCGTTTTTTAGATTAAGATTTTGTTTTGCAGCAAGAGCTTTCATTGAGGTCCTAGCAGCCAGTATAGTTGCCGAAAGCGATTTTTAATTTAATTTCTTTTTTTTATTATATGGTCCTTCCAGTTTTGTTTAGAGCAGAGAACGTATATTTATAGAGAAGGCTCAGGAACGAATGGACAGGATAAATGTCAAATGCTAACGAAACGCGGCAAAGAAATTTTTATTATTTCAACACGACTGGGGAAAAGTTAACATTCATACGAGAGTTAACATAGCTGAGCATAGTCAACAGAATTATGTAAATATAGCGTTTGTATTGGAATGTACAATGCCATGATTTAGTGTTAGGTAAAATAAAATGACAAAGCTCTGTTGCTACATTTTTCTTTCATGCTTATTTGGTGTCAGCATTTTGCATGCACAAATGAATTGTTTCTAAATATATAAGTTTACATGTATGAATGTTAAATATGAAAAATCTAATAATTTCCGAATATCCAAATAAAAAATTACGATACCTGGTGCCCACCGTAATAACTAGCCTTGCCTGGGTAGTTCGGAGCTATGCAGAGGTGGACATTTTTTTTCCGACACTCGTGCGTCCAAAAAGGAATTAGACAACAAACAACCAAAAAAAAACACAAGAAGCGAAAGAAACGAACAAACTAGAAGGGGCCGCAAGCTCCGTGTAAGACAAGCTCTCAATCTGCCACCACGTAAACAGAAGTCAAATTTGGTCAGAGTGGACCGGCGGCAAGCGCTGGCACTGAGGCTGAGGCTAAGCCTAGCTCCAGTACATTGGTGCCTGCTGTGACAGTCGGAACCAATCCAATTAGTCGACATCTTGTGGCTATGCGGCAAACTGGGGAAGATTTTGCCATAGGAATCATCGAGATCAGAGCTCTCGCTGGAAGATGGCCGACAGGAAGGATCACTGATTCAACCAAAGCAGTGTACTCGGATAGGCGTAATGCCGTCAAGATACTCAGAAGGCTGCACGAAGCACCACCAACAGCAGAGAAGCTGACGAAGGAAGTGAAAGAGTCGATAGATTGGGCGAAGGAGGTACTACCTGTCTTCACTCTCGAAAGGCCAACTACATCGTCAGCTGCCAACAAAAAACAAAGGTCATCTGAAGAAGTCAAACCGTCAGCGAAAAGACCGAAAAATCGAGGCATAGCGCCTAACAAAACGTTTGCTGAAGTGGTCCGCAGCCGCATCAGAATCGGTGTCTTGGATGAGGGAGATCCCGAAGAAGAATAACCAGAGCCCAATGGAAATGGGTGCAGGCCGCTCTAACGAATGAGACACTGGAAGTGCTGCTAAGCAATCCGGGTCCTCCGCCGTCATGCACTGACGCTGGCAGGTATCAAAGCCAAATCAAAATCATAGCGACGACGGAAAGTCTGTGGAGCTATACAAGGCAGCAATATCTAAAGTCGAAGAAGCCTACCCTGGAGCGAAACTCGTGGTAGTCGACAAAAAGGACATCCCGTCTCAGCCAAGGGCACGAGTATGGGTCCCTACACCCTACGACCCACAACAGATAATGCAGATTTTAAGTGCATGCAATCAAGCCTACCAACGGCAGGTGGGAAATTTGTCAAAGTTTTTGACAACACTATAACAGTATACGTTGTGGTGACGAAATGTGCCACGATGAAATGTGCTGCTACTCACTACTAACTCGCTAGAACCATTAGGGCAAGGTGAGAGTCAGAACCTATAAAACAGACACTGATGCTATAGACCAATTAGCCTCATAGATTGAAGCTAAATACACTGAGGAAGATCCTACGGAGTCATCGAGCCACGTCGAGAGCATCGGCTTAGAAGGGTACTGTTCGTCAAGGTCTGAGCTCACAGTTAGACTAGAGAAAAAGAAAACAAGTACAAAAACTGAGCTTAGGGCTGGTTCGAGTACAACATACTCAGAAAGAGAGCTTTTGAGGGACTAGCAAGAAGATGTGAATAATGTGATAATGTCTTCTTCAAATAAATCAAATAAATCTTCAGCATAGCAAACTAGCGTCCTCATCATGTTGGTCTCCTTGCCGCGGGGATGAGGCTTAAGTGGTGGTTTGACCCCCATATCATGGGGACCAACCCAACACGAACTAAGAGGGAAGCTTCATATGAGGATTGGCTAGCCATCCATCCGCTTAACGGCAAAATTGGTGGCCATCCAATCACCATATGAAGATCACCGTACCGACGAAGATCCCCTGTCAATCCTAAACTCCCATCATTCCATCATTTCCTCTCCTCGAGCGTGCGTACTAATAAGAAAAGGGATAAATGCTTTCATGCTCTCTAATTACAGCGACACCGATCAATTGACCATTAGCCTTTAGTCGGGAAATGAACGGATGTGGCTATCTTCCTGTTACCTCGCACATGACCACGAGGAGCTACCGAGATTAATATTCAAAGATCTGGTAGCGCAGGCGCAGAAGCTTGGGGCAAAGCTAATTATTGGTGCGGATGTAAATGCGCATCACGAGATATGGGGCAGCACTGATACTAACGCTAGAGGTGAGTGTCTCTTTGATTATCTGATAGGTACTAAACTACAGATTTGCAATAAAGGTAATAAACCTACTTTTGTCATTAGTAACAGACAGGAAGTGTTAGACGCTACTTTTGCTTTTGACTCCGTTATTGACAGAATTAGGAACTGGAAAGTTTTGGAAGAACATTCCTTCTCTGATCATAGATATATCTCGTTTGAGGTTAGTAAAAATCTACCGAAACCTAAGCCTGGTAGAAATATCAGGAAAACAAACTGGGAAAAGTATGTAGATTCTATCGGGGTTACCCTAGGAACATGTCCATCTGTGGTACCACAAAGCATAGAAGGACTAGAAAATTTGGTTGACAAGATTACCTACAACATGAATGCTGCCTTGGCGGAAGCCTGTCCCATAAAAAGACTGAGGGGTAAACCCAAGCCTAAGTGGTGGACGGTTGAACTAGGAAAGCTTCAAAAAACAAGCAGAAGTGCTTTTAATAAGGCAAAGAAAACACGTCTCGCAGAAGATTGGAAAGATTATAAAGATGCTCTGAAAATCTACAAGAAGGAAATCAGGAAGGCCCAAAGGCAATCTTGGAAATCCTTTTGTGAAGAGGTTGAGGGGGCAACTGAGACCTCCAGACTTCGTAAGATCTTAGCGGGAAGTCCTCAAAATTGGGAACTGCTACAGAAAAGTGATGGTACGTTCACTACAACCAATAAAGAGTCCTTAGAACTTTTACTCGACACTCATTTTCCAGGCTGCTCAGACATTACTCCTCAGACATTCTGAGGATCGGCTCTTATGGGCGATTGAAAGTTTCAAACCCTTTAAATCACCGGGTCCAGATGGCATTTACCCAGTGGAACTGCAAAAGACCGCCGGATATCTAGCACACTGGCTGCTAGCAATCTTCAAAGGATGCTTTCTCTACGGTCATATACCTCTTAAGTGGAGACAAGTCAAAATTGTTTTCATCCCAAAAGCGGGTAAAAACTCACATACCCATCCAAAAGACTTAAGACCGATATCTCTTTCTTCCTTCCTATTGAAAACTTTGGAGAGATTGATAGAATTTCACTTAAGCCTAACTATAGATAGAAATCTTATCTCTACGTCACAACATGCTTACACGAAAGGGAAATCGGTAGAGACGGCTCTACATAACCTTATTTACACGGCAGAGAGTTCACTGCACAAACAGGAATTTACTTTAGCCGCTTTCCTTGATATTGAAGGGGCCTTTAACAATGTCGAAGGGGGGGCAATTACTGCAGCACTCACTGATCTTGGGGTAGAACCGGGCCTGGTAGGCTTCATTGGCAAAATGCTAAATAGCAGAATCATTGAAGCGGAACTAGGAGAATCGGTGCTCAGGAGATTAGTAAGTTGAGGTACACCGCAAGGCGGAGTCCTGTCACCGTTTCTAAGGAACGCAGTTGTAAATAAACTTCTGTTAATACTGGAATCGGTGGGCTGTAAGGTGATAGCTTACGCCGATGATGTTGTCATTGCTGTCTCTGGTAAATTTGTATCTACATTAAGAGACCTAATACAAAATGCTCTAGAAATACTTTCTAGGTGGGCAGGAAAGTGTGGTCTAGGAGTCAACCCAAACAAAACACAACTTATATTGTTCACTAGGAAACACAAAATCCCTCAACTAAGTCCAATTATGCTCAAGGGGGAAGCTCTTGTGATTTCGGATGAAACCAAGTACTTGGGACTAATCATAGATAGGAAGCTGACTTGGAAGTCAAACATCTTAGAAAGAGTCAGGAAAGCGAACCTAGCTTTTTATGCCTGTAAGAGAGCTTTAGGTAAGACCTGGGGAATTAAACCTAAGGTAGCTCATTGGCTTTACACTGCTGTCGTCAGACCCATTCTTCTATATGGAAATGTTGTCTGGTGGTGTGCTATGCAGAAAAAAACCTATTCTAATTTATTGAATAAGGTGCAGAGATCAGCGGAATTAGCAATATGTGGCGTCATGAAAACCACGCCATCCATGGCTTTGGATATCATACTACATCTGCCACCCCTAGATCTCTTCTGCAAACACTTAGCGGCCTGCTCCGCTGTAAGGCTCAAAGCGAGCTCACAATGGAAGACTGTCACACAGGGACATTCGACCATCTTAGACTCCTACACGGATATACCCAGTGACTGCGATTATCATCCTCCCATTCTCTGCTTCGAAAGGAATTTCCTAATGAAAATCCCCTCTAGACTGGAATGGTTTGAAGAAAATCCAAAATCCCGTTAAGATCTACACGGACGGGTCTAAAATGGATACCGGTGTAGGATCAGGGTTATTTTGCGAAGAGCTTTCTATTAGTGAATCCTTTAAACTACCGGATCACTGTAGTGTTTTTCAAGCAGAAATAAACGCTATTCATGAAGCCTTAAAATGGCTAAAGATAAACAGAATATCATCAACGGATATCTGCATTCTATCAGACAGCCAAGCTGCCCTACGAGCCCTGGATGCATTCCAAACAACATCAAGGAGTGTCTTACGTTGTCGCCAATCTCTAAATGAGATGGCCAAACAATATCGTATAATCTTGTGCTGAGTTCCAGGCCACAGAGATATACCAGGGAACTGTAGGGCCGACCAACTTGCAAGAGAAGGTACCTGTTTGCCAGACATAAGCAATTTTATGGAAATACCTCTCGCAACTTGTAAGCTTCTCATTAAGGACGCACTAATCAATTCTGCAAATCAAAGATGGATTAGCGCTAACACCTGTGAAATTGCTAGGCAAACATGGCCAAGGCTAAATTTACGTCTGTCCAAGAGCATTATAAAACTGAATAGACTTCAAATCAGGACCTTAGTAGGGGCCCTCACAGGACATTGTCTCATAGGAAATCATGCAAAGAGATTAGGCGTTTACACGCATGATTTCTGTCGTAGCTGCAGAAATGAGGAGGAGTTGGAAACAAATCAACACCTCTTCTGCACATGCCCAGCTCTAGCCAGAAGCAGGAACCGACTTTTAAAATCCTACTTCTTAACGAATATAGATAATCTATACATTTTAGGTATCAACAACCTTTTACGCTTTGTCAAAAGCTCAGGATGGTTTAATATGGAGAGGGAAATGTAGCTCAGCCCCCGCTGCTTCACAACGGACCCATTTCGTGGTCTAAGTGGCATCGTTGTCTCTATGTGCGATGCGGCTGCCAAACCTAACCTAACCTAACCTAGCAAACTAGCGTCACAATCCCTAACCGATGGTATGGCTGTAGACAACCCTGATTTTGTCTTCATTCAGGAGCCATGGATCAATGGAGGGCGTATTCTAATTACAAGCTATACATACGGGTTGTGAAGGTAAAACAAGGCCTTGTATTATGGCAAAACACAACTAACCACATTTATGATCTATAAATATAGCAACACAGACACATCAACGATAAGCTAGGAGACAGATGGTAACAGATACCGGCTATCATCTTTTTACATGGCATGTGAGGAACCAGCACCGTCGATGCTGCTAAGAAGGCTGATACTGGACAGCCAAGCCTGCAACAGCAGGTTAATAATGGGAGGCGATGCGATATAAACGAGCGAGGTGAGTCACTCTTTGATTTTATTAGAGGAACAAGATTATTGCTCTGCAATCGCGGTGGTGAGCCTACCTTCATTGTAAGCAATCGTCAAGAGGTTCTTGACATCACGTTAGTCTCAGACTTAATTATATACAGAGTAGTGAATTGGAGGATACTCAATATATATTCATTCTCTGATCACAGATATATTGAATGTACGCCCCTGGAAGGGGTCATTCATTCTAAAGCACTTAAATTCAGAAACCATACGAAAGCAAACTGGCTAAGATATTCTCAGGAACTAGCAAAACGTTTGCCCATCGATCCCCCTTTCGACCCTACTAGCATAGAGACATTAGATGACATGGCCGAATGACGCAATGCTCAATTGCTGCAGCCAAGCTTTGTCCAGCAGTTAAGTACAGAGTGAAGAATAGGCCAACCGGTGGAGAAAAGTCAGGGTCGTTTTTATACCTAAGGCGGGTAGGAGCTCATATACGAGACCTAAAGACTTCAGCCCTATTAGCCTTTCCTGATTTCTATTAAAGACGTTAGAGCGATCAATAGACACCTTCATAAGAGAAATCTTGGCACTGTCGCTACTCGCGAGATCACAACAGGCATGCTCTTAAGGTAAATCTACAGAGACAGCACTAAATGCACTTGTTACAGAGATAGAGAAATCAATAGAGAACAAAGAGTATTCTCTGGTAGCCTTCTTAGATATAGAGGGGGCCATAACAAACGCGATGATTGATTTGGGACGTCAGGTGATTGTGAAATTTATCGAACAGTTGCTACTAGGCAAGTTCGTAGTTTCGACGTTGGGTCCCTCAACGATACGCAGATCCGTCAGAAGGGGTACCTCTCAGGACGGAGTACTTTCTCCTGTACAGTGGATACTGGCAATGAATCGATTGTTAAAGAATCTAGAGGAGAGGAGGATACAAGCAGTGGCCTACGCAGATGATGTTGCATCACTAATAAGAGGAAAATTCCCAGATACGCTTTAAACGATGTAAGCCTGTGGGCTGAATCGAGTGGTCTTGGGGTAAGTCCCAACAAATAGAAATAATCATGTTCACCAGGAAAACACAGTATGCTTGTTCTAAACCCCCTACCCTTGGTGAAATCCCACTGTCAGCCGGGGAAGAAGCAAGCTACCTAGGACTACTATTCGAGGAAACAAACGATAAATGATTGAGTAAAGAAAGCAGCCAAAGCACTCTATACATGCAAAAGAGTTGTGGGAGCAAAATGGGGCTTGATCCCGAAAATAGTCCACTGGCTGTATACAGCAGTGTTAAGACATACGGTGTCTTAGTTGAATGGCCAACACTTCAAAAAACAAAAAAACAATTGTAAAACGTTTAGAAAGTATTCAAGGGGGTGCTAGTCTCTGCATAAGCGGTTTCCTAAAGACAAAGGCCACGGCAGCGATGGATGTCATGCTGCACTTATTACCGATTGAAGCTTACAGGAAACGACTGGCGGCGAAATCGGCACTTAGGTTAAGATAATCTTCTTACCTAGCCACAAACAAGAAGAGTCACGTAAGAATACTAGACGAATACCCCTTCTTACATCAAACGACAGACTTTTGTAACTCAGTAGAGCTGCACTTAAATACATATTTTACAACGAGAGAAGATTGGGACAATGGGGCAATGGGGCAATGGACAATAAATGTAGAGTCAGTATATATACGGATGGTTCCAAGCTCAATGAGCAAGTAGGTGGAGGTCTTCACTCTGAGGAAACGGGTGCCAACCTTCCCTTTCGGCTACCGGAGCCAATCGGCCCTGAAATCATTACAATCAACTAATATTAACTCGAAGACAGTAAAAGAATGTATCGACGTTTTGACAGAACTAATATATCACAATACTTTACAATAAACCTGCTCTGGGTGCTGGGTCACAGTGACATTGCAGTCAACTGCAAAGTAAATGAACTAACGAGATTGGGTAGCACATTACCGCTCCAACCAGATAAGGCGAAGATGGCTAATAGACAAACACACCATCAAAGCTGCCAACGTGCTATGGACTCAGTCCCTGACCTGTGCAGCAAGTAGAATGACGTGGCCAGAATAGAACAAGGGCCGCACAGGCCGGCTGTTGAAACTGAACAGGAAGGACATGAGAAATCTTTTTGGGGCTCTAACAGGACACTGTCTTGTAGGCAGGCACGAATACTGCAGTGGCTGTAACGACATGGGTTCATGGCTCTGGGTAGAAGAAGGTTCAATATTCTAGGAAAAAGCTTTTTGAATAACTTGGCAAAAGTAGCCAATTTAAATCTAAAAAGAATTAATATTGTAGATACAGTACATTAAAGTCACAGGTTGGTTCAATGAGGACAGTGTAGAGTGAGGAGAAGGGACAGCCCTGGTGGTATCACAATGGGCCTACAGCAGGAATAGTGTTGAAAGTGTTGAAAGTATTGAATACATACAACATCTACCATCCATACCTATTTATGTGGGCAAACAAATTTTTACCTGCCTCACAACACAGCTCATATGCATATCTACATAAAAAAATTCAAGACTAAATAGACAAACATATGCAAACAAATTCCTAACATATGCGAAAAAACCGTATGCGTTTACATACATATATGTATGCACATATGAATTCATATATTGGGACAATGTATATACGTAGATGTTTTTATTCCGAGCTCCTAGCAAAACAATGCATATCCGTATAGACATATAAGTGAAAATGTTATGTCATTGATTGACTTTTTAAAAATGTTATTGTGAACGGGTAGCTTAACAACTAAAATTCGGCCAGGTCACGTTGCACCTGCATAAGCTGGGAAAAAAGGAAAAATTCTTCATTTTGGTTGAGGCATCGGGATCACTTTATTCTAGCGCATGTAGTGTCATTTATCCGTGGATAACAACTTTATGAAATGTTCGCATTATGATATTTGATATTTCACAATCGCAATGTATGATGCGTTAACTATCCGCCTCTCAAAAGTGATCGCCCTCGATCATTAAAAGTAATATAGGTCGTTGAATTTAATAAAATAATAAATAATTTCTAATAGAATCTCTTGCTTCTATTCAATCTTGGTGGATTTACGTCAAAGAAAATTAATTAATATGAGTATTAGTGTTATAATTATGCAAATATTCCAATAGAAAGTGTTGTGTTTTTCAAAAACTCAATTCGCTGAGTGTTGTTAATGTGTACGTCTAACTTTTTCAGAACCTGGTCTTATCGTTTCGTCCGTCGCGTTTAGTATCGACTGTAGGTGTTATCGCCTTTCTTCTCTAATCACCCTAGTCACAATGGTAGCTATCAACTCTTCTAGGGAGGGTTTGGGAAAGTGGATTTGAAAGGATACTTCGATGTATCATTTTACTTTATTTCTATTAAAAATTAAATATATTTATTTTTATTATAATAAAACTTTTTCTTAACTTAACTTTATTTTATTTTATTGTATTATTATTATTTTTTTTTGTTTAGGTGCCCTTTGCGCTGTAGGTGAATCGCAATGCTGAATTTAATTTTATAAACCGGAGGGCCGCCGTTAGGTGGTGAATCGAAGCTCGCTCTTCTGTTTGCGGCTGCTACTGGGCCTCGTTTCCTGCTCCGTTTGCTGTTGACTGGCTTCCGTGTCGTTCCTTTGGTGCTTCAGCGAATTTCTTTAAGTGATGACGTCTTATAATTCGCTGTAGCCAGCTGCACGCACCAAAAAATGCGTCGTTATCCTGCTCATGCGTCGTTATCTTGCTCATGCTTCGTTACCTTGCTTGAACTGCAAGGGAAAGCGCGGAACGAATGACAAAGAGGCACAATCGGCCCCCGCGTTCGGCAACGTTCGACATCTGGCTCTCTCCTACTTGAGTGAGCAAATATATGTATGTATACGCGCATATGTATATAAATTCACATATTTGTATTTGCATATGCCTTCTCCCTGTGTGCATGGTAATGAACCATTTTTGAATAGGACGATGATAGGAAAAGTAAAAAATGAAAGGGAATGTTTCGAGTGTAATGTGTCGTGAAAAAGTCAAATCGATGATGTTGCCTCTTAGAGTTGTTGACTTATTAACGTCTGATGCACAATCGAAATTGAACATATCTTTCATGAATTTGATAAATGTTTCGTCATTTTTAACGTTTGTGTAAATGTAACTTGACCTATTCCATTGCGATTCCATTTACCCACTTCTCTATATCCATACAAAATATCTATCAAGCAAATAAAATTAAAATTTTCTTTTGAAAAATGCAACCATTCCATTAGTATTTTTTTACGACCTAGTCACGTTAAACTATCGTCAGTAAACCGACTTTACAGACAACCTCTTTTTTATTTGCACTTTGGAACTTCTTTTTCTCGCGTAATAACGTTCGATTGAAATACGGTGACTTCACAACGAACACAAATCTTTACCCGGTCCCTGCTCGGGCGCCAGTTACAATTCTATGTCATTTATTGACTTTTTAAAAATGTTGTTATGGACAGGAAGTCCACGTCTTCATTTTAATAATGGGAAACTTATAATCTCTACATACGTATGTGGTCCACAGCTAAAATTCTAATCCATTCGATTTACAAGAACAAAATACTTTTATTGGCGTGGCGGTAGAGGCCAAGACTCTAGTTCCCTTGGCGCTGAACAGTCTAAAATATTTTGAAACATATAAAAAATAAATTCATTCATAAGTTTTATAAATTCTACGAAGTGTGTTCAAAAAGTATGACGAATTTTGTGTTTTTTCTAAATTTTTTTCTTTATTCATTAATATCTATTTTTGTCCCCTTCAAAGTAATCCCCATGAGATATTATGCACTTTTGCCAACGTTCTTCCCAATCTTCGAAGTACGAAGAAATCACTGACCACCATTCGAAAATAGTCAATATTGTAATTTTTCTTGCCCAAATATTTACCAATATTTGGTGAATCTAGAATTTTTGTCAAGTCGAGTGGCCGCAACTCCGTACATATGTATGCATCAATATACTATGTGTATAAATATGTCTTCTAAATGCTCCACAGCCGGAGCTGTTGTGCGTCAAGTGCCGAATGAGTGTACAGTAAGATGCAGAAAATGGCATGAAGTAGCTTATGAAAAAGTTCTGTTCCGTACATTTCGATACTAGATAGTAGGTAAATAATTGATTAGTATGTTACTTTACCTATTCGTATGTATATTAGTTCTCCAATTGATAAAAAGTGCGGTAAAACATATAGCTGCAATGTTAGTAACTTACCAGAGTGCGGCTTATTTGGAGGTTACTGGTCATACATTCAGCCTTAGCCGAAAGTGCTGAATATTTAATATTGAAGAAATCACTGAAGCTTCTTAGAGCTGTGTTCACCTACAGTATTTTTCATAACAACAGAGATCAAAGTCTCAAATTGTTAAACTAAAATTTTTCAATCAATATGCACTTTTTAGTTCTAAAATGTATTACATACTTTTCCTCTTGAACATTTTTTTTTTTTTTTGTTGTAATCCATCCTGTAATCCATATAGCCAGATTGGTTTAATCATAGTTTTGTACACTAACAGCTTGTTCTGTATAGTCAGTCTGGATTTGGAGCAGACTAACCAATGAAGTTGTCGAAGTTTTTCTTTTATTTGTTTGACCTTTTGCTTTATGTGGTGATTCCAATTTAGTTTGGAGTCCACGTGAATTCCCAAATATTTAGTAGTTGATTCTATTGTAATTGCTTTATCATTTATTTTAATTGATTAAATTTTGTTTTGTTAGAAAATATAACCTGTACGGTTTTGTCTTCATTTATTTTTAGGCACCAGTTATCAAACCATTCCTTAACTGCGTTTGTGTATCGCTGCAGTTTTTCAGTAGCGATAATTAAGCTTTTGTCTGATGCTAATAGTATTGTATCGTCTGCGAACGTAGCAATTGAAGAATTAGTTTCGTCAGGAGGTGGTATATCTGCGGTGAATAAAACATATAGTAGAGGGCCAAGAACGCTTCCTTGCGGCACTCCAGCAGTTATTTGATGAATACCTGAACATTGATTGTCATATTTAATATAGAAGCTTCGGTCGGTTAGACAGCTTTTTATGATGAGATAGTAGTCAAAAGGTAGCATTCTTTTTATTTTGTGGAGTAAGCCTTCATGCCACACTTTGTCAAACGCTTTAGCTACGTCCAAAAATACTGCGGCACAGTATCGATTGTTTTCAAGGTCTGATTGGATTTTATTTGTAATTCTATGGATCTGTTGAATAGTCGAATGTTTTTTTCTAAATTCAAATTGATGATCCGGTATTATACGTTTTTGGTCTAGAAGTTGGCTTATCCGATCATGCAGTAATTTTAGATATTGTCGGTAATAAGCTTATTGGGGAAAACTTTAGTATAATGTATATCGCTTTGAAAAAAAGGTTAAAAGGGGGGTATAAAGGGGTGTATCCCCATCTTAAAACTGAAAACCGAACCTGTCGGAAGCTTGAAGTTTTTAAGTAATTTAATGTTAAAGTTCTCTAATTTAGCGAAAATTTGGTGTTGCCATACACCTGAAATAAAAACGAAGTTCGTATGCAGGGATGTTCAGTGGAAGATTCATTGTAAAACTGCAGTATTTTTTGCTGTAATTTTAAGATGAGAAATATTTTTGAAAATAAAAACATACAACTCATTTAAACTTAAAAACAATGATATTAAGCGTATCACAAAAAATAATAAAGTAATTAAAATTAAATTAAATTAATTAACACAGTATTTTTGCGTAGAACTCCTTATCGCGTGGGCGGCCTTCGGCCGCGCTTCAAAAAAATAACCCTCATCAGTCCAACTCCGGCTACGCAATCCACAATATTTTTGCGTAGAACTCCTTTCCGTGTTAAAACCATTGAACCCAAAATTAAAACATCATATGCGTGTATGTAGTAAGGACGTACAATAACCCCCAACACCATCATTAACACTAAACTTAAATACTTAATTTTCGTTCATATATTTGTTTCATTTGCAGTCATCCGGCAACACCATACTGTTGTCATTCCAATCTTCTTCTTATTCGCGTTTAAAATTGGAAAGTGATTGCATGGACAAATGAATTTGCATTTAATTTTAATAAAAGTAACTCGAATATAAGCATAAAAATCAGTAAAAACACGCGTGTGAGTGTATGTTTGGTGAATTTTAGTGAAGTGTTAAAAAATATATAGTGGAATGTGGCAAATTATAGTGAAGTTCCCGAGGGAATTTTGAAGGCAAATAATTACAAAATTATTATTTCTCGAATAATTTGGAGTTATAAAGAGTGTTTCCTTAACACCTCACTAACATTTCCACCAAGTTTCATTAATAAAAACATTATAGTTTGCCAAAAATTGCCCAATATACATTGTTCTAAATTCCAGCCGCTTATTGGTCAATATGATGACACGGTAGTTGGATCTTTACCCGGTTTTGGCAATGCAATAATCTCTGCTACTTTCCAGAGCTTTTCCTGTTATCATGTTATATCCGGGAGCTTTTTTATGTTTTATTCCTTTTTTGATGCAAACTGTTATTTCGTGTGTATTCGTCCTTTTTATTTTTGTAAAATCATAGTGGAAGTTGTTTCGGTTGTTGATTTTCTTTTCTTCGTCATTTGATAGAACTTTTTCGAAGTAATTTGCCAATGTTTTCGCTTTTTCCTCTTTTGTAACAGCCCATGAATTGTCATCTTTTTTTAGTGGTGGTTGATGTTTTATTTGAGTTTTTAATTTTTTAGTACATTTCCATAAAGAGTGGTTTGTATCTTGATAGGGAGTCAGATTCTTCAAATAGTTTTCGATTTCTTTATTATTTCTCTTATTTAAGGTATCCTTAAGGATTTTTGTAGCTAAGTTTAGTTTTCTCTTGTGGTCAGGTGATCTAGTTGTTTGCCATCTCTTTCTTAACTTTCTTTTTTCTATAAATTGCTTTTTAATAGTAATGTCAGTTGTTGGTGTATTTGTTCTATTTGCTTGCCTTGGTGCCGATCTACGCACGGTTCGCGTACGCACGCACGGTTCGCGCTGCGTTATGTGTTCCTGTATGAAGTAACTGGAGCAGACTGCTGCAGGTCTGTGCGCGTTTTTCTACTCCCGCGCTGCGTAACCGCGAGCTTCACGGTGCGCGCTTCCACTAAAATCGCAATATCTCGAGAACTATTATAGACACCATAAAATTTTTTTTTTCAAAATAAATCATAAGGAATCGTTACGTGTATAACAGAAAATCTAAAAAACTGGCCAAATCAACTAAAAATTGATTCAAAAATTTTTTTTGACTTTTTTTTGGTAAAAATTTCGAAATTTTTTTTTTAACATAATACTAGTTTAAACTACTTATTTGTTTCTATATTGTCTGTAAATTGCATTGAAATCCATCCAACGGTTCAAGAAATATTGATTTTTGAAAAAACACGGTCCCGATTTTCAACATGGCGTAGATGACTCAATTTTGAAAATTTTTCAAAATCCTTTTAGGCTCGAATGTATCTTACCTAGAACTAATATTTCCCAAAGTTTCAAAGAAATCGAAAGACCACTTGCAAATCTCATATTTTCTGACGGAGTCTTACCCTTGTGCGTTATGCTTGATTTAATAACCCCTCCGTGGGTTTTTCCATCAGGATGGTTCTAAATAGTGCTGTGCTAGTCCATTTGCATTCCAAATTAGAATTTTAATTTTTTCACTTTTGTCCATTCATATTCTTTAAAAGCATTGTAATTATATTCATCATATTTGTCATTTGGTTGACTAGGGATTTTACCATGTCTTTATGCTCTTCAATATCATTGTTTTTTTCAGATCTGTTAATCAGTTCCTGCTCTGCTTTATGTTCCCTTGAAGAAGATGCTACATCAGCATAGCTTACTCCGGGAATTATGTTTGTTAGGGCTGTTGTTATCGGTGTATTATTTTTATTTGTATTTAATGTTGGTTCTTTATTACGCAGAGGTGGAAATCTTTGCATTTTAAGTGCTTTATAAATTTCGCATCCTTTGTAGTTGGCGGTATGTTTACCTCCACATAAAGCGAATTTAACTTCCTTTATTTGGTTTTTGCATTCCATTGAAAGATGTCTACCAGCGCATTTCACGCAAACTGGATCCCTTGTACAATAATTTTTTGTGTGCCTGGCATTTCGTGCACTGTGAAATGGTGCGCTTATGGTGAGGTGCTTCAAAAATGACTATGTAATATAGTTCGTTAGCCTGTTTATATTGTAAATGTCTTTGTTGTTATCACTTGCTTGTAGTTCGATGAAAAATAATGGTAGTGGTTTTTTTGTTGATCTTTGTTATTATATTAGTAATGTTAAGTACTTTGTGGCCTTTTTCGATTAGTTCTTTTTTAATTTCTTCTTGGTCTGTAGAGTGGTGCATATTTCGTAAGACTACTTTAAATCCTCTTTCACCTTTTGGCCTAAATGTATACAGTTTCGTACCTTTTTCTTTTAGCATGTGGTGTAATCTGTTATATATTTCTAAATTTTCTGCTTGAACGCGAACTTCATTATTTGCTAAAATTTTTAGAGTGAAGCTGTTATTTGCTATTTCATTTAAAGCACTCTTTAATGTTTTTATGCATTCTACACCTTGAACATATATTGGCGGTGGCTTATTATTTTTTTCTTTTTCGTCTTTGTTTAAATTTTGTGACAGTGAATCTTTAATTTGCCCACTGTTTGCAGTTTGAGTAAATTCTTCTCCATCATCCACATCTAAAGCTGCAAATTTGTTTGCAGAAGAAGCTCCACTCAGCCAGTAGTTTGGCAGCTTACTTTGATTTAGGGTTGATGTTGCTTTTATTTTTTTGGTTACTAGCAGTCAATGTTGAGACCTTTGCGGGTGAGTTTCCTGCTCTTTTAATCACAGGTTGCTTTTTTAGTGCAGCTGATTGTGTAGACGCTGACAAATGGGTCGCTACCAGTAGTTCTGTTGATCCAGTTGTTGCATACCAGTTGTGCTCACGCATGATGCAGAGAATACGGGACTGCTGATATGAGAGCTTATTCTCTCTGCGCTCCATGGCGATAATGTAGAGCGCATATTGTTGTTGCAGCTTATGGGAGCTGACTGTGTTGACCCGTTTGCGTTTGATTCGCTCTGTGCTAAATTCGTGCGCGGCATTGAGAACGAGTTTTTGGTATGTAGCGGCATTTTTTGCGGAGTAAGAACTTTCGTCTCACTTTTGGATTCTGTTCTCTCCCAAAGGGGAGAAAGTAACACACTCATATTTATTTTTATTTATTTTGCCAGCTGCTTTGCTTGGTTTTAGTTTTTTTTGGAGTTTACTCCTTAAGAAACGATATATAAGGCCCACGGTATGAAAAAAATATGGGTAGTAAAATCGTGTGAATCACTGGCGTACGCTGACGGAAGTGACGCATTGCCCTTTCTCTATGCCTCTTTTCTCTTTTGGTTTGTGTTTTTGATGGTTTATTTAGTTGGTAAGTGTTTATTTTAAATTTTTCCAACGAAGACACAAACCACCACTTTGAATACAGTAGAGCGTCGATTATCCGGAAGCCGGTCATCCGAAACGTCGGTTAACCGAAAGGAAACATGACGCCTTTTTCGGAAAAAAGTATGTACAAATAAAATAGGAACGTTTAATAGAAATGACTCAGAGAGCGACGCAAAGGAGCATCGTGATTTTGGCATTTTCCGTGTCTTCATCGATAGCATGTTATATTTAGAATATGATTCATAGGTATTGACAGGGTTGTGCATATGTACATACATACTTGCTTTCTGTCACGCGCCTTATGAATTTAAGTTAGTATCGTAGTTCCTAAATATAACAGCCGTCGGTGGTCCGACGCCGACAGTTTTGTTTGGGCAATCTCTCATTAAAACACGAGCGGCCGGCAAAAGTACGGATCCGCCTAATCAGTTTGTTTCACTCTTGACGTTGACAGCCTTCAGTGTTGTTTTAACGGTCCGTGCTTGTTTTTTTTTTGTGCTGTGTGACTCCTAGCAATGCCGAAACGTAAACGAGTTGTGCTTAGTCTTTCTGACAAACTTTCAATTTTTGAAAGATTAAAAAAAGGTGGAAGTGGATCAAGTTTAGCTAGAATGCTTGGTGTTGGGACTTCAACGATAACTGACATTAAAAAAAAACAGTGAATCTATTACAAAATTTGCTTGCGTGCTGGACTGTGAAGATGGAAGCTTGCATAGAAAAACAATGAAAATGGCAGAAAATCAAAACCTAGACACTGCAGTTTACTCATGGTTCATGCAGATACGTGCTCAAGGTCAACCATTAAATGGTCCTTTGATTTGCGAAAAGGCATTAGAAATGAACAGAAAGCTTGGGTGTGACAATGATTTTAAAGCATCTGCTGGTTGGCCTTAAAAGATTCAAGTCTAGGCACGGAATTAAAGAGCTAGATATTCAAGGGGAAAAGCTGTCAGCTGACATTGGATATGCTAAAAAGTTCAAAGAAGTTTTAAGAGTTTGTTTGTAAAGCAGTGCTATAAGGACAGTAGCTTCTACAATGCAGACGAAACTGGGTTATACTGGAAGAGAATGCCAACCAAATCCCTTGCCTCTAAAAAAGAAATGGCAGCGCCTGGATTCAAAGCAAGCAAATCCCGCATAACAGCCATGGTATGTGGAAACAATACGGCCACACATAGACTGTATGTGTATGTGTCTATTCATAAAATGTACTGTACTCTAGTGTATCATTAAAAGGCATTACATACATAATATGTATTCCTAATCCAATGACGTGTTTTATTACCCTACCCTCAACAAAGAACTGGAATTTCGCAAATGTTCGTTTATCCGAAAAATCGATTATCCGAACACCCTCTGCACCAATTGTTTCGGATAATCGGCGCTCTACTGTATTTGAATATTATCTGCGCAGCGCAATAGTGCAACAACAAACCATACAGCAGCTACTGAGTGTTTTTGCTACAACATTTCACCTCAAACTGTGCGTGTGTAATTGTGCTTGCGAATGTTTTGTTACAATGGAGAAACTACTCAGAGTGTTTCGCTGCTACATTTGACATCAAACTGTGGCTCATCATCATAAATGTGTGGCTTACAAAGTATATTCACTAATTTTGCTAATAGCAAAATTACATACCTGGAAACATAAAACGCCTCTGTTAGCTATCCTACAAAAAAGTAAATTTTGGTAACTGTGCATGTAAATTATTAATTGTTTGTTGAGAAAACTTTTTTTTAACACGGATCGGCAGTAAAACACGTCCGATACGCAAGGTATAAAAATTTAACTCTCTTGAACATTAAAATTCGCATATCGAATAATGTACTACTTCTTGGTAAAGAACTAAAAAGTTGTCTAAGTAAATTATGAAAACATTTTGTTAACGCTTCATAATTCATAATTTTTGGCACAATACTGTTCCTAGGAGTGTGCGCTATATGTATAAGTTTGCCATTTGCCGCTTTTGAATTTGCATATGCCATCTTCCTGAGTGCCTGGTAATGAACCATTTCTCTATTAAGGAATTTGATTTGCTGAAGTAATTTAAATAATCAGGATTTAGCTTATAAGTATATAAACAAGCATAAATACAATCACACATTTGTTCAATATTTGACGCAAATTTCATAAAAACCAAAAAGAACAAATTTAATTGTAAACATGAATTCAAATCATATGGGCATGTCAAATGAACAAATCTATTATGTACACAAGAAAATGCAAAAAACTACAATTTTTCATACTTGCGAGTCCTCTCATTTTTCTGCGGCAGCCACATAAATGAATTTTCTTTTGTAAATTTGTGGTGAAGCAATTTCTGAGTTGAATTTCTTACCATTGTTTTGTTTCTCCCCAAAAACGGGCCAGGACTGAACCTTCTCTATATATTATATCAACGTTCTCTGTTTAGAGTCAATTGTAATGCTTAAGTATTTAGCTTTCATATCAGTATTCGCGTCAGAGTTTTCAATCTTTAATGAGTCTATGGTTACCTTCCTGTTCGTGTAACTGTCTTGAATTGTTTCACCGCCATTTTTTCTATATTCCATTTTTTGAACCAATCCAGTTTTTTGTTTATGTCGTTTTGTAAATTTGTTTGCTATATTCGGGTCTCTATGAGATGCCATTAGTACAGTTTCATCTACAAACGCCGCAATCATGCTGTTTTCTGAAGACGGTTCCGGAAAATCAGTGGTGTAGATGAGATACAGAGAGGGTTCTAATACACTGACTTGGGGAATTCCTGCGTTCAAAGGTTCAATGTATGAACATGTTTCGTACCATTTGGAATTCAGAGAGAATGTAGGTTCGAATCTCGGTGAAACACCAAAAAGGAGAAACAGTTTTTTCTAATAGCGTCGCCCCTCGGCATACAATGGCAAACCTACGAGTGTATTTCTGCCACGAAAAAGCTCCTCAAAAAAAAAAAAATATCTACCCTTCGGAGTCGGCTTGAAACTGTATGTCTCTCCATTTGTAGAACAATATCTAGGCGCACACCACAAATACGAGGAGTTTTGTGTCTTTTTCATGTTTCAATTGTTCTTTAATTTCTTTGGTTAATTTGTTAAGTTGTTTTTTGTCATCTGGAAATCTTGAAGCCTGCCATATTTTCCTGAGTTTTCTTTTTATTTTAGTTTCGTTTAGTTTTTATTGCGTCAGGAATGCTATATTTTATAGTTTGAAGTTGTAGGGTTGCTGTTGACCAGCTTAGTGACATAATAGTCGTATCATTAAACAAGTTATTGCAGTTTCAATATCGTTGGTAGTTTTTATGGGATTTTCCTGTCCAGGCTTTGTTTTATTATTCCCATAAAAGCCTCCCAGACTGTTCGATGGTTATAGGGTGTCCGACTAAATGTTAGTTGCAGGCGTTTTTGAACTGTGAGGATGATTGGTGAATGGTCAGGCGAAAGTTCAAGGCAGGATTTAATTGTCCCCATTTTTAAATTTATTGTTTTTGTTATGAAAAAGCCCAGTAAGTCGGATACTTTACTAACACAAGTTGGCCAGTAAATGTGTTCTCCTGTGCTTATATATTGAGAGTTGGATTCTCTGATGGCGTCAATTAGAGCTTTTTCTATAGTATTGGTCAGTCTTGAACCCCATGTCCTTGATGAAATCACCTTCGGCTATAAAATTGTTATCAAGTTTCTTTAGGTATGCGACATAAAGCTGACATAAAGGATTTTCCAAACAAAGGTGTTATTTTGATATTCAAAGAAAAATGCTATTTTTTAATATATGGTAAATGATCGGGTGTTTATTCCATTATAAAGAGGAAGGTATGCCGTTAATAGTGGAAAATAACATCATGCAAATTCATTGCAATCGTAACGTTTTTTATAATAGTCAATATACGAAATCTCTCCGTCTTTGGTTGGAAATTTCGACTTGGGTGACTGTTGGAAATCCATGTCATTTATCCGATATGTTTTATTATTATAGTCGGTAAGGATTATTGTTCCAACGATTTCTCTTTTAAAAGCATCATTGTAGTCTGGTTTACCGACGCAATCTTGTAGAATTTTATATAACGTATCAATGCGCTTTACTTTATGAGCAATTTCAGCACTTAAGAGAATGTCTTGCTCATGTTGTCGTATTGAAGTTTGATATCCAGGTCATAATTCGAGGTAAAAACTGTTTAGACACTGCTTTGCCTTCGGATCAAAGAAACTACGCCCAACAAGTTCTAAATTCAGCCCTGCCATAGCACGACGTAAAATAAGATTTAGCACTTGTAGCTGCTGTGAATCAGTCACCTCCAATTGCCCAAGGTGTTTAATTTTTGGATAGTTTCACCCTCACGATTTTTATGGGGGGAGGCACAGTACAAAGAAAAGCAGCTCTCTTCCAACCCATAAAATTGGTGGATATTCTTTGAATATCGGGGTTCGACTCCTCATAAGGAAGAGTGAATGAGTAAAAAATATACAAAAAATATATACCTATATATATACAATATAAAAAGAATGACAGTTTAAAAGAAAGAAAAAATTATAATTAAAAAAATTTTTTTTTTAACTATTATTAATACACAAAATTTTAATTAATTAATATAAATAATACACAAAATTAAAAAGTAAAACTAAAATTTAAAAACAAATATTTTTATATGAAACAATTTTTTATATTCAAGAAAAAAAGAGAGAAAGAAACTGTTAATCAAAAAAGACAGAAAAAAGAAAAAAACACGCCAAATATATTCAAATAATGTATATTAAGGCGTTGTAAATTGTACAAAAAAAATATTTTGTTTGCCATATATGTAACACGGTTTGCTTTTTTGGTTTTAAATGGACGAAAATTGTACCTCAAATTTTTTTGTTGATTATAATAAAGTATGAAATTTGATGAATTTTCAGCCCAAAAAAAAAGAAATTCTTAGAGCGCTTTTTGAAAAAAGTGAAAAAAACGAAAAAATCGAATAATATAAAATATCCATATAATTAACGTTACATAAAATAAAAATATTGTATTGTGAAAATATTGACTATATTTTTTCATGTAATAATTGATAATATTTTAATATCTATTGAAAATATTGACAATTATATGCAAAAGAAAATATATATCTACGAAAAACTATAATTAAAAGATTGTTTAACTGATCATCTTTCAAAACTTTATACATCTTGCTTATGATTTAGAACTTAATACTTATTCCTAATAACTTTCCTAATAACTTATTCTTATCCTAAAGATTTAAAAAGTTTATATATAAGACATCATGCTCTTTGTTTACTTTCAAAATTCTGCATATGATTGTGATGCGCGTGGAAGCAAAACAATGCAATGCGCTGTTGACACCCGGTCGGTATCTTTAATGTTGTTGAGTGAACCTTCCTTGCATAAGATATTTTATTCTTTTAAGCAGTAAAAATTTATTTTATTTTTTGCTATGGTGAAAAATACATGTCCTTTAAGTTTTGCAATATTCTTCGTTTGTTAAAAAAGTTGACATTCTTTATTTTATAATGGCGCGGTTATCGTATAAGAAGGCTAGAACTCACGAACAAAATCGTTATAGATTATGTTTAATTTGTTTGAAAAAGGCTCAAATACTTATTGAAGTTAAAGGAGTGCTAAAAACAAAAATTTTAAATTTGTTGAGTGGTTACAATACAAATGATGAGAGATTACCAGCTGTCGTGTGTGCTAGTTGCAAATTGAAAGTGTATCGTTCATCTAACAATAACTGTGACGAAGAAAAATATAAATTGAAGTTACCTGATTACTGTGAATTTATGCCGCTGCAAAGAAATACTCGAAATTCTGTCATAAAAAAATGCGAATGTCGTTTATGTGAATTAGTGAGAATGCCAACAATTGTCGCAAATTTTCACAAAAATAATACTCTAAAAACAATAAAATCGACAAATAATATATTAACAAAAAATGTGAAAACTGCCTAGGTTATTTACGATCAGGACATAAGTGTACTCCTAGTATTTTAATCGCTAATGTCAAAGAGAAAATTGAAAATAATTGTAATGTAACAGAAAAAGAACAGTTAATTAGTTCATTGTTGAAGAGTGTTATAAATGAGAAAAATACCAGCACTAAAAAGAAGACGGAAGATAAAAATCTGGTTGTATTGTCACAAACTCGCGGTAAGCCGTTAATTTTTAATGTTAAACCAAAAATGACAAAAAATTCAAAAATTTCTAATGATGAGCTATATAAATTACAGAGTGATTTAAATTGCAACAATAATACGATCTATAAGATAGCAAAAGCAGTTCGTAAAGTATCAAACAGTAATCGAATTATTGAACCACATTTGAGAAACAAAATTGTCGAAAAGAATCACAAACTAGATTCATTCTTTGAAGAACGCGATTTTCCATTTATACGTGAGAAGGCTAAAAATGTAACTCAGGAACCAGAGCGAGTTATAATTTGTAAAGATACAAAAGGTTTCATAAATTTCGTATGTGGAGAGCGTGAGCAAAACGCAGATGAACTACATTTTAAATTTGGCATCGATGGAGGAGGTGGATTCTTAAAAATATGTGCCTCATTACAGATTAAAGAAGAATCAAAAACAATGAAAATTCAAAAATTCTACGAAAAAATTTAAATCTTCTGGTGTCAAAAAAGTTTTACTTCTATGTGCTGCACCTAACGTTCAAGAGAATTTTACAAATGTTAAACTCATTTGGTCAGCTTTGGACATAAATGATCTTCTCGGCACCGTTGCAACTGATCTTAAATTAGCAAACATCATCACTGGATTAATGACTCATACTAGTACACATCCATGCACATGGTGCGACGCTCAGAGTGGTAAATTAAATCTTTGTGGTAACTCTAGAAGTATTGGAAACTGTGTAAGAAATTATGAATGCTGGATTCACGAAGGTAAAAACTATAAAAAAGCCAAAAATTACAAAAATTGTGTTAATCTTCCAGTTTTTTCATCGCTTGATTCACGAAAAGAAATTTTAGACATTATTCCGCCTCCCGAGTTGCATTTGATGATTGGAGCAGTAAACACTATATTCAATGACATGATGATAAAATTTGAAGAAGTAAGTTTACTGTGGGCCAAAAATTGTCACGTTGAAAGGTCGCTAACTTACGGTTCTCCTGCCTTTGAAGGTAATCAATGCAAAAAACTTTTGGATAGTGTCGATAAACTAAGAGCTATATGTAATTTGGAGTGCCTTAAATTTGTAAAAGCTTTTGAAAATTTAAAGAAAGTTGTTGACAGTTGCTTTTCTTCAGTATTAAAGGACACGTATCAAAATGATATCGACGAATTCCAGAAAAGCTTCCTGGATCTTGGTACTTCAGTAACTCCAAAAATTCACGCTTTGTTTCATCATGTGCCACAATTTTGTTTGAAAAACAAATGCGGATTAGGGTTTTACAGTGAACAAGCTGTAGAATCTTTGCATCATGACTTTAGTGCAAGTTGGAACAATTATAAGGTATTAAAAAGTCATCCAAATTATTCTAAGCATTTGCAACGTGCTGTTTGTGAATACAATTGTCATCATATTTGAATTGGTTATGATCAAAAGTTCGTAAAAAAATAATAAAATATCAAATATATTTTATGTTCATGTAAAAATTCATAATAAAAATATCTAATATACAATAACACATTTTTACTTTATTTCATGGTAATTACTTGCTTATTTTATACTATTCCATTATCTTTCGTTTTTTTCACTTTTTACAAAAAGCGCTCTAAGAATTTCTTTTTTTTTGGGCTGAAAATTCATCAAATTTCATACTTTATTAATATATAATCAACAAAAAAATTTGAGGTACAATTTTCGTCCATTTAAAACCAAAAAAGCAAACCGTGGTAACGCTCCTCTTTTCCCGAAAGCCACTTGTTTTAATATAAACGATGAAATGCTTTTTCTCCCTTTTCCTTTCAAAGGATATTCTGATTAGGAACAGGTTGCTTTCAAGAAAAGAACACGCGCAACTGGCAATATTAGCTTAAGGCTGAAACAAGAAGTTACCGATTTTTGTTATGTTATTTTATTGCCACACTAAGAAAATTTGTAAATTTTTATTGAAAATTTTATCAAGCTAGATTACTCGTAATCCCCTGCGTTTGCGGATTCAACATCTTCGGCTACGATGCCCCATTGGTAGCGATAAATCAAGGTCAAGGCTAGATAGTAAATGGCCATTTTAAATTGATACATAAGATTGATTTGATCTCTTCAGTGAAGCATTGGAGAAATTCGAAACGGCTGCAAAGGGCATGAGGAATGATGTCGCAAAATCCTTTGCGGCATACAACTTGAACCACATTAGCCAACGCCTCGCCGAACTTCGGGCCACTAAACCCCGTAAAATCCGGTCAATCAATTGTCTTGGATCGGCCTAGAAATGGGTTGCCGGCTCGCCTGACGCAACAGACTGAGGCACAATCCTCAGAAGTCAGGATGATGTAATCGCAAACAGCAACCACCAATTTAAAATAAATGAGGAACTCTTCAATGCCACTCGGGAATCTATGAACCAAATCAATCAGATGACACGTTACGTGAACACCATTGGGAAAGAGGTTGGCACTACGGCTGCTGAAACCGTACTGCTTAACCGCATACAGATCCTCAAGGAAGAAATAAGTGAGGTAGTACGCGCATGTCAAATGGCAAAGTCGGGCATAGTCAACACCAACCTCTTAAACCCGGTTGAGTTACATCAATTAATTTCTGAAGAAGAGGCTTTACCCTATCAAAATGCCATTGAGGCAATTGAATATGCGAAGCCCTCCTTATTTTCAAACGGCTCTTTATGTACTCGCAATCCCTAAGGTCAGAACAGATGAATTCCGCTTTCTGATGACAAGAGCTGCGGTTCATGCAGGTATGAGGGTAGTGGCAAACTACACGAAAATGTTGGTCAGCAAGGAAGAAACGTACGGCATAATAAGTGAATGTCCTTCGATCAAAAATTCAACGATCTGCGAGATGAGCCATCTGCAAAGATTACCCGAAGATGGATGCCTGGCACGTCTAATTAAGGGGGGTGATGCTGAATGCCACTTCGAACCTGAAAATGGAGAAACTATCGAATTAATTAGTGAAGGTACATTATTTCTAACCAACTTTCAGGGGACTGTTCGTAATGATAATCGCAAGAGCGTCCTTAACGGCACATTCCTCATCCAGTTCAGCAATGAGACAATTTGGGTGAAGAATGAAACCTTTTCCAACAGAGCATCGCAGAGCTCGCAGGTATTGCCAGCGGCGGTTACCAACGTGAAAAGCCAAGGATTTAAACCAAGTCTAGAATACGTTCGCGAGTTGAGCATGACGAATATCAACCATCTGGGCAAACTGGGCCAGAGATTCCATGTCTCTTTGGCTGTTGACGCTTTTTTTATTTGCATATTGGCCGTGGTCTCCTACTGGATTTGGAGAAAGATAACAGCAAGCCTTGACCTCCCTCCGATACGACAACCTACCATTCCGATGCCTGTTGCTACCTACGCAAAGGAGACACTCGACGATTCCCGGAATACGCATGTCAATCTGCGGGACGCAGATATTTAGAGGGGGGGCAGTTAACACCACAGTTAACTCGCTCACATGCAGCAGAAGCACACCCGTGTATTGAAATATGCTGACAGTGCGTCTGCTTAATGCAATGTGATCCACACGAGCATCCGGCAGACAGCAACTTCACATGAAATGAACAACATCGTGGGAACCGCTGTGTCAGCAGAGTTAGGGTAGGAATAAGGCTAGTTTAAGTATAAAAGGTTCAGTGTGTGGCGCGGCGCGAGTAGTCTTGCACCGGTAGTGTCCAATCGGGATTCTGTTCAGGAAACATAATAAATTATATTGTCTAATACATACAATAAAGAAGGAGAATTAATTATAGCACAAGACAAGTAAGTATAACGTAACGGGCCAAGTGGTTGGCCCGCAACTTTAATTTTTTGAACGATGTCCTGCGGGACACGTTAACTTATATCAGTAGAATAGATAAGTGTTCGTGTTTTTGTTTTGAATTAACTAAATAACGATTTAATAAGTATTTATATAAGGTATAAGTATGTATAAGTATGGCCCTTATTATGAGCAACATTCGATCTTCGACTATAGTCGAAAGTGCTGATCGAACAAATTTTCATTTGGTATTATGGTGCTCATTCGTTGAAGAATAGGACTATTGTGAATTTCGATCGCTCGACGCATTTACAATAGATAATTTTTTCTCAGCTGATACAGCAAATCAAAATAAAAGAAAAACCGATTGTGTTGAAATTCTTTGCTAACAACATTTTTAAAAGTTAAAAAAAGTATTTTTTGTGAAAATGAGTACAACGAAGTTGTGGTTCGACGATTCATCGGTCGATGAAAGATTAGTGGAACTAGCTAGGTGTAGAAAACAGCTGAGGGGCGCATCCAATCCCCTAGAAATGGCTTCCACTGAGTAAGTTTAGTATTTTCAAAATGTGTTGACGTACTTGATATTACAGAAATTTCCTTACAGTTTTTTAAAGAACTTTAGATTATCTAAAGAGGCGTTTATGAACCTACTGCCCAGTACAGAAAACCAGTTGCAGCAGTGCACCCGAGCCAAGAGCTCTTCACTATTCTCCAAAAAAGCAACACAAATTATTAATGTGTGTGCAGCTTTGCACAACATTTCCTTGTTTTATAATGTTCAACTTCCGGATGAAGAGTTATCCGATGAGACCCTCAACGATGATGCTGAAGATATTGAAGTGGAGCCAAATAACGGAGAAGCAGGAAACATAAGAAATGAAATTCTTAGAATATTATAGAAAAATCTAAAAAGTATTAAATAGAAACCTGTACGCCACAGTTTCTGTTTTATTTTTGTTATAAATTTTCTTTATTCAATTATTCGTCATTCGAAAAAAATATGTATTTCAGTTCCTCTACGTATTTCAGCTCATACCTGCCAAGGGAAAATAAAAATGTATTTCTATAAACATCACAAAAAAAAATCCATTATGAACTTTAATCCATTTTGCTGCCGTTCTAACTGGTGGTCCCAAGCAATTCAGCTCCGTTGTAGATTCCTCCCATTTTTTTGCTGCTTGTCCTTTGGTGGAAATCCCTTTTGCGAATTGTGGATTCTCTTCCATTAATGCAACTAGCCTTTCTAATTGCTGTTTGGTACTCACGACTTTTGACCTGCATAATATTAACAAAATTAGTATATATTTATTATTTGGTTACTATAAAACAATAAATAATCGCAAACAACTTACAGTTTAGCAAGTTTTCCCACAATATGCTACACAATCGAAAGCAAAATTGCATTCGACTCTAAATTCGGTATACAACGAAAATTTCGACAGCGTTGCACCGCTCATAATACCAAATTGACAATCGATTTTCGACCTTCGACAACCAACGAATATCGAAGATCGAATGCAACTCATAATAGGGGCCCATGTTATTTTGAGTGAGAGAATTGGTAGTAGGTGTGGTTGGCTTTGTTGGTGGTTTTGTTGGCTGTACTGCGAGTGGGTGATTAAAGTGTGGTGAGTTTTGATGTTCTGATTGTGAGTTGAGTGTTGTTTGTTTAGATGTATGTTGACTGGTGACTTCTGCAAATGTATAGTTGTTGTGTGGATGTCGTTCTTTGTTAATAGCTCGTGCAGTTTTGTTGTCGACTTGTGAGGTGATCTTAATTGTTTGGATTTCTTTCTCGCGTGTAAATATGGGACATTTTTTGTCGAGAGTGGTGCGATTAGTACATGTTAGTCCGTTCGCATCGCAATTGCCGCATTTCGTAGGATTATTACATTTCTCTTGGTTTTCGTCGTTAATATGGTAATTGCTTGCACAGTTATGGCAGGACTTTGAACTTTTGCAGAATTTAGCGACGTAATTAAATTTAAAACAATTTTTGCATCGCATGGGGGGGGGGGGGGGGGGGGGGGGATGTATGGGCGAACTTTTGTTTTAATATAACCGATGTATATTTTTGTTGGCAATGTTGTTGTGGCAAATGTTAATATATTTAATCCTGTTTCAATCAGGTCATTATTCACTTTTTTGAGGATTTTTATCACCTCGCATACATTTTGGGGTTTTAGTTCTTCAAGTATTTCACTTTCGGGTATTGATCGTAGTTCGTTACAATATATTACTCCTTTCGAATAATTAAGTGTCTTGTGTGGTGTAATCTCAACAATGATTGTGTTTGAAAGCGTTGTTGGTGTCGTTAATTTGTTAGCTTGTGAGCCGTTTTTGGTTTTGATCAAAATTTGGCCGCTAATAATTTTTTTGCAATATTCAACTTCGCCGCAAGTTGAGTTGATTGCTTTTTGAATCAAAAATGGTGATATATTCTTTAAATTGTCTGAGTTATTGGGTCTGGACATGAGTAGGTATACCGATTCGTTCGATGTTTGTTTTGTTTTGTCCCATTTGAGTGCAGGAAAATTGGGAGGTAAATTTACTTTATTGTCAGGTGGCTTATTCATTTTGAGTGCGGGATAAAAAGGTAATTCCTATTACACAAATTGAAAATTCATTTGTTCAATGTTATTAGTATTATATATATATATATATATATATATATTTATATTTAAAGTTTGTTGATGCACTAGTTGTTAAATTAATTCTGACTATCTTTGACTATAAGGCTTTGCACGTTTTGCTTTAGTACCGATTTTCGCGAAAATACGTTCGTATACTTGGGGCAGTAGTTTGCGACTGAGTTGTTTTCTGCCTATGCCTTGTTTGCCTTTTATTATTCCTTGCAGAATTAGTTGAAGTACATGATATTTGTCGTTTCTCATAATATGACCCAAATACGCAGCTTTTCTTCTTTTTGTGGTGTTTAGTAATTGCCGATCATGCTGAATTCTACACAATACTTCAGCATTTGTTATTCTATCTGCCCAGGGTATTCTTAGAATTCTTCTATATACCTGTATCCACATTTCAAATGCTTCTATTTTATTAATTTCAGTGGTTTTAATGGTCCATATCTCCATAGCATACAGAAGTACAGACAGTACGTAACATTTTACGAATCGAATTTTTAATTTAATATTGAAGTTATGATTATTAAGAACCTTTTTGTGCTTATGGAATGCAGCCCTAGAAATTTCAATTCGAGCTTTTATTTCTTTTGAAGAATTCCAATTTTCGTTAATCCAGCAACCTAAGTATATGAATTTTTTTACTCTTTCTATGAGCATGTCATTAAGCTTGTGTCAATATAGGTATTTTTTCTGCTGCCAATCATATATTTTGTTTTATTAATATTGATTTTTAAACCGAAGTTTTTACTGCAACGGGTAACAACATTGACTAGCTCCTGTAGTCCACTTAGACTGTCTGATAAGAGAGTTGTGTCGTCAGCGTATCTGATGTTTTTATTGTTTGTCCCATTTACTTCAATGCCAGTTTCTAATCCTTAGAGTGCTTCTTGAAAGATTCTTTCGGAGTAGATGTTAAATAAAAATGGTGAGAGAATACAGCCTTGTCTAACCCCTCTTAGTATAGGTATAGCGTATGTAGTTTCGTTGTTTATGTTAACTCCTGCAGTTTGCTGCCAATAAAGATTGCGTATACATTGAATTTCTTTTTTATCGATAACATTGTTTTGTAGAATCTCAATGAGCTTATCGTGCTGAACAGTGTCAAACGCTTTTTCATAATCTATTAAACACTTAAACACATCTTTTTGGACGTCTCTGCAATTTTCAACTAATACTTGAATACAAAATAGCGCTTCACGTGTGCCCATGCCTTCTTTAAATCCGAATTGTGTTTCTCCCATTGCTGATTCGCACTTCTTTTAAATTTTTTTATGAATAATTTTCCAAAAAATGTTTAATGAATGACTCATCAAGCTTATAAGTCTGTGATCGCAACATTTCTTTGCACATTTCTTCTTTGGTAGCGCAATAAAACTAGATCTAAGCCAGTCTTGTGGGTATTTCCCCGTGTCGTAAATATAGTTGAAAATTATTTCGAGGATTTCTAATTATATTTTCGTAATTTATTAATTTCAGGATATCAGAAGGAAGCTCATCTGGACCTGTTGCCTTATTATCCTTGGATCTTTTTATGGCATTTTTTATTTCGTCTTTTGTTATAACAGGTCCTGATAAATTTTCAATAGGTGCTGACTGATACGCAGATCTATTAGTGTCCGAGAAAATGGAATAAATGTATTCTTGCCAGACTTCTTTCTTCTGACAAAGATCTAACACAACTTCATTATTGTCATCCAATAAAAAATTAGACATAGTTTTGCGATAACTTCCGGCAGATTCTTTAAGTTTCTTGTGAAGATTGAAATCGTAATGTAGTTTTTGTAGTCTTTCAATTTCTTCACACTGGCTGTTCATCCAATCAATCTTTTGCTTCACGTATTTTGCGTCTAATCTCATAGGTAAGTTCTCTATATCTATAATATTTTGATTTTTATTTTTGTAAGTACGTCGTTCTTGCATTAACGTAATTATTTCATTTGTTATTCACTTGTTATTAATTTCATATCGTTTTTTACCTAGATGATTCAACTAAAGAGTATTAAGTAACATTTTAAGATGCTCCCACAATCTTTCCGCGTCTTCAGTGTTTGAATTTAACCTAATGCTGAGGAGCTCGTCATTGATTTTGGTTGTTAACACACTTTTAGTATTTTCGTCTTCTTTTAATTTTATTAAATCTCACAGATAATTTTGCAGAGATTTTTGCTAATAACAAATTATGATCTGATGGGACCTCTGCTCCCGGATAAGTTGAAACTTTATTAACAGGCGATCCAAAACGTTTATTAAAAAGAATAAAATCAATTTGATTGCGAACGATATTTTGGTAGCTATCTTGAGGGGATTTCCATGTGTATAGTCTACGAGCTGGTAAATAAAACCATGTATTAGTTATTTTCATATTACGGTCTTGGCAAAATTGAACAAGTCGATCGCCTCTTTCTTTTCTTTCGCCTAGTCCGAAATTTCCAACTATACCATCCACATAACCTTCACCGATTTTCGCGTTGAAGTAACCTTGAATAATGTTAATTTCGTGTGATTTGGTATGTTTCATTAATTCATCAATCTCGGTATACAAATTTTCTATTTCTTCTTCATTTTTATCTGCTGTAGGTGCATATACTTGAATTATATTCATAATGAGTGGTTTCCCATTAATTTTTAATAAAAGTGTTCTATCTGATTTAGGGATAAATCCAATAACACATTTAGCTACCTGTTCTTTAACAATGATGCCGACGCCAGTTCTCTGATTAGTATTTTGATTGCCTGAATAGAAAATTGTTGTGTTCTCTGATTTGAATTCACCACAGTCTGGCCACCATGCTTCGCTTATTCCTAGAATATCTATATTTAATCTATTCATTTCTAAAATTGTGTTTTTTAATTTTCCAGCCTCGTAGAGACTGCGGACGTTCCACGTACCAATGTTAAGATGTGTTTTTGTTTTACCTCCGGGGATTCTTAGCACCCTCGATTTGGCGGAGACTGAGGGCCGTTGTTGTGGTTGTGTATGTGTGATCAGCAAAATAGAACTTAATAGAGGTGGGGTAAAAGCGGTGGCGTACGCTAATCATGTGGTGCTAATGGTGTCAGGAGTGTGTCCCAATACGATCAGTGGGAACATCGAAAGGGCGCTAGGCGAGCTTAACTCTTGGGTCTTAGTTTAAACCCGCATAAAACAGAACTTTTGCAAGGTACCAACCTTAACCCTATCAAATATCAACGGACAAACTTTTTCACTTTCACCCAGTGCAAGTACTTAGGGGTAATTCTGGACTCCAAACTTAAACATATGCTTGGAAGAAGATGGGGTCTTCAACCTAAGCATACATTATGGTTGTATCAGGTGATTATACGACCAATTTTATCGTATGGTTCGGTAGTTTGGTGGAAAGCTCTAGGGAGAGATTACAATACCAAACTACTCGGCAGAATAAAAAGATCAGCCTGTGTAATAACGGTCGGTGTAGTCAGAGCAAGTCCGAGGGAGGCTCTCAATATACTGACACACGTTATTCCAATAGACCTACATATAAAGAATACGGCAACCATGAGTGCATTTAGGTTAAATGAAGCGGGTCGCTGGAAAGAAAAAACTTATGGTCACGCAAGTCTATTATTGCGACAAACTCAGTTAACCTCGGAGAGGACTGATTAAATCGTCCCAACGGTAACTTTCAACAGGATCTTTACTACTCTCTTTCCATCTAAGGAGGAAGAGAATAAGGGATTCTCACCAAACAACCTCGATACTACAGTCTATACTGATGGTAGTAAAATAGATTGTGGTGTTGGAGCAGGTATATATTCTCATAGACTTGGAATAGACTGCCTAATGCCAGCAGTATCTTCCAGGCGGAAGTATTGGCAATTGGAGAAGCTTGTAGGCTACTAATCACAGATTTCTCTTTTAAGGGCAATATAGCTATTCTCTCGGATAGCCAAGCTGCAATCCAGGCACTGGATTCGGCTGCAACAGCCTCTAAAGTGGTGGAACACAAGTAGGAATAGCCTTACCAACTTGAGTGAAAACCATAAAACCATAAAGTTACCTTAATCTGGGTCCCGGGACACCGAAACATTGAAGGTAACGAAAAAGCAGATGAACTGGCAAGAGGGGGACCTGCCATGAATAACGTTCTTGCAGTACCGGTATTCACACCTTTAGGTGCAGTCAAGAATATAATTTCCCTAAAATACCTCCGAATTGCGGATTGTAGGTGGAGAAACCAGACGAAATTCAAACTTATCAAGACGTTATGGCCCCCCTTCAACTTCAAGCAATCGTCGACATTGATAAACATGAAGAGACGGGAGCATCTGTAGACTAACGGCAGTCATAACTGGCTTTTGGTCTATCGGAGAACAAGCCACCAAAATAGGCATCCCTCACAACACATACTGTCATAGTTGTAAACAACCGGAGAAAAAGGAAACAACAACGTGCCTGCTGAACTGTTGAGCTCTCAATCAGCCCATACAAAAGAAGTGTTCTTGTCAATTCAGTCAGTGGCTTCGCAATAAATAAGTACCCGCTCACAAACTTGCGGAAGAAGCTCGTAAAATGAAGGATTCGGCAAACATCCAGCTGGTTGCGGTGCAAAAAAAAATAAATAAATAATTGGCGTGTACACTTCTGTTAGGTGCTTGCCGAGCTCCTCCTCCTATTTGTGGTGTGCGTGTTGATGTTGTTCCACAAATGGAGGGACCTACAGTTTCAAGTCGACTCCGAACGGCAGATATTTTTATGAGGAGCTTTTTCATGGCAGAAATACACTCGGAGGTTTGCCATTGCCTGCCGAGGGGGACCGCTATTAGAAAAATGTTTTTATTAATTTTGCTTTCAGCGAGATTCGAACCAACGATCTCTCTGTGAATTCCGAATGGTAATCACGCGCCAACCCATTCGGCTACGGCAGCCGGGGTGCAAAGGAAGGTTCTTAATTGCAACTTTTTTTTTTACCCCTGCGCTTTGACAGTCGAAGCGTTGACCCTTCTTGCTCAATTTTCAAGAAATTCTTTCAGATAATATACAATAAATTATCATTTATGGTGTGTACCCGCTGTGAGTTATGAATACGGTGAAATGTTTTGAATTCTCTTCCAGCTCGATTTTCTAATAACCCGACATCAGGTTGAGTGTGGTAAAACACGCTCTTCATTCTTGACAACTTACCCGGCTTCTAAATTATTCACTCGATCACTGTGATTTTGTTCAGTTTTCTTCTGCTTTTTTACACAAATCTTTGCAATGTGTCTTATTTGTCTGCACTTATAGCAAATCGGATCTAATCTACTGTTAGTTGTAACAGAAAAATCGTTGGCGCGGGGAGAACGCTCTAAAATTCCTCTCTGCTCTGTACCGCTCATACGTTTTTTATGTATTTGGCTCAACATATAATACGTTTCCCATTCTCGTCACAGAGACCATTTATTATCGGCCGATTAATAGATGCTTTATCGACTTGTTCACGTCGATTCACTACAAGCATTCTATAATAAAATTCTACTGTTATCTCGTATTTGTCTATCCTTGCATTCATCAAGCGAATGTGGCATTATGCATTATGCAAATGTGCACATAAGAGCCTTCTTCAATTGCACGACGCTGAGCTGTGTAAAATTCATTACGTTTCAAATTTATTTTTGCTTTTTGCTCAGCTCGACTCTCAGAATCTGTCACTACCGATTTGGATGGCCGCTAGGGATTCTTGTTTATTACATACATACATAATTGGCGCGTACACCCTTTTAGGGTGTTTGGCCGAGCTCCTCCTCCTATTTGTGGCGTGCGTCTTATTGTTGTTCCACAAACTGAGGGGCCTACAGTTTCAAGCCGACTCCGAACGGCAGATATTTTAATGAGGAGCTTTTTCATGGCAGGAATACACTCGGAAGTTTGCCATTGCCTGCCGAGGGGCGACCGCTATTAGAAAAATGTTTTTCTTAATTTTGGTGTTTCACCGAGATTCGAACCGACGTTCTCTCTGTGAATTCCGAATGGTAGCAACGCACCAACCCATTCGGCTACTGCGGCCGATATTAGCATATCAAAATGTGACTGACTCACGTAAAAGTACATTGTATTCCATTGTGATGCACATTACATACATTGAAGTACAAGTATACATCGAGTAAGGATATATAATATCATAAAGAGGAAAATGCGTTCAAGTTAAATTTAAGAAAAGTAAGAGTTACCCTTCCGTAGGCAACAAAATAGTTCTGGGACTATAAATGGAGAATCCGCCCGTTTCCTGACTAATTTATTTGATATTTCGTTCCTGGCCTAAGATATTCTGCTTATCAAAACATTCCAGCACCAGTTTCGATGCAATCTGGAAAGATTGAAGAGGTTTGATTGCCACCTGGCTATCAGTAAGGATAGCTATGTCTCTGTCAATAAATAATGTAATATCTGTCAATTAAATAATGTAATGTAAATAATGGACACGAAGAATATTCGTCGTTCGAACATCATTATAACATCAAATTTGCATAAGCTATCGAAACAATTTTCACTTTATCTTCTTCTTTATTAAGCGTACTGTGTTAATCAAAAAACTTATATCAGTTCTCTTTGTTATGACACAATGTAGATTTGACTTTTCTTATTAGGCGATGGATATCAGTTCTCGTTGCGGTATCTGCTGCTTTCTACCAAATCATTTTAAACTTCTCTTTTAGCAATTTTTTTTTTAATACTTGTCCAGTATTTTCCAATGGGTCGCAATTGTGGACAGTTTGGTGGGTTGTGGTCGTTTTGAACAATATTTACCACGTGGTTTTCAAACCAGTTCATAGCAAATTGGCTATAATAATACCATACTATTTATATCCGACCAGAACAGAACTGAGCCTTTATACTGTTGCAATAGCGAAGTTTCGCGAACTGACTGGCAACAATAGCGAACAAGAGGCCAAAACAAAAACATGAATTAGCCTTGATGGCGACAACAGATAGCGAGATAACGACACGTGACTCGTAAGCTGCTGCTATTTCAGAACTCGCCAGAAGGTACGAGCTGTCAGATCTAGAAATTACAATAGCTATTAGGCACATGTATAATATATAAGAAAATAAACTTGTAACCGAATAAACTAAAAGTAATATAGTATTCCTACTCCCGATACCCCAATCGTTGACGACGGAATTGTCGTTCCGCTACCCGACCATGACGAGGTGAGAAAAGCGATAACGCCTTTAAAGAACAACAAAGCCGCGGGCGCCGACGGACTGCTGGCTGAGCTATTCAAACATGGCGGCGAGTAGCTGGTAAGGTGAATGCATCAGCTTCTATGCAAAATATGGTCGGATGAAAGCATGCCCAATCCATAAGAAGAGCGATCCTGCAATCTGTGCCAATTACCGCGGGATTAGTCATGTAAATATCGCCTATAAAGTCATAGCGAGCGTATTGTGTGAAAGGCTGAAGCCCACCGTCAACCAACTGATTGGACCTTATCAGTGTGGCTTCAGACCTGGAAAGTCTACCATCGACCAAATATTCACAATACGCCAAATCTTGGAAAAGACCCATGAAAGGAGAATCGACACACACCATCTTTTCGTCGACTTCAAAGCTGCATTCGACAGTACGAAAAGGAGTTTCCTGTATGCCGCGATGTCTGAATTTGGTATCCCCGAAAAACTAATACGGCTATGCAAGATGACGTTGCTCAACACCAGCAGCGCCGTCAGAATTAAGAAGGACCTCTCCGAGCCGTTTGATACCAAACGAGGTTCCAGACAGGGTGACTCGCTGTCGTGTAACTTCTTTAATCTGATGTTGGAGAGGATCGTACGAGCCGCAGAACTTAATCGCTCAGGCACAATTTTTTATAAGAGCGTACAATTGTTGGCATATGCCGATGATATCGACATCATCGGCCCTAACAACCGCGCTGTTAGTTCTGCCTTCTCCAAACTGAATAAAGAGGCAAAGCGATTGGGTCTGGTGGTGAACGAGGACAAAACGAAGTATCTCCTGTCATCAAACAAACAGTCAGCGCACTCGCGTATCGGCATCCACGTCACTGTTGATAGTTATGATTTCGATGTCGTAAAGGACTTCGTATACTTATACTATACTAAGTAGGCAATTGAGTAGTAAAGTCCTCTCTCGACGAACAAAACTAACACTTTATAAGACTCTCATCATGCCCGTCCTATCGTATGGCGTAGAAGCGTGGACGAAGTAAGATTTTTGGACCTTTGCACGTTGGCAACGACGAATATCGCAGGCGATGGAACGATGAGCTGTATGAGCTTTACGACGACATAGACATAACGCAGCGAATAAAGATCCAGCGGATACGTTGGCTGGTGGTAGTAGAGGAAGACCTCCTCTGTGTTGGAAAGATCAGACTTGGCTTCACTTGGTGTGTCGAATTGGCGCCGGTTAACACGAGAAGGAAACGACTGGCGCGCTTTGTTAAACTCGGCCAAAATCGCGTAAGCGGTTATCGCGCCAGTTAAGAAGAAGAAGAATATACAATTCAGTCTTAAGCTCAATGTGTACATTTAAGGAAAGTGTTGGAAATAAAGTAAAGCAAGGGTGTTGCCATTAATTTACGTGCTTTATTTGACAATCTAGTGATTGAACTCAGAGGAGTTATTGCAAAAGATTTAGTTGAACTTTCGCGTAAGGAAATTCGTAACTATTGGTGTCACAAGTGGGATTGTTCAATAAAGTCCCTAGAACAGGACCGTGAAAATGGTAAAGTTGAGTGAACTCAAGGTTTAGCATCTTAAGAGAGAATAGAAACAGCGTGGCTTATTAATTACTGGGAACAAGTTGGAGTTACAAGTACGGGTTGCGAGGCTATGGAGGCAGAGGACTTCGATGTAGACGAATAAGTGTTCCAGCTAGAAGTTAAGGAGTCATCGACCAGAATGGAGGAGAAGGCAAAAGATACAGGACCATCACCAGGTATAGATATGGGAGTGATTATGGCTGCATTATCGCAGATATCTTCGCGAATATCATCACAGTCATCGGAAACGTCAACGCTGCTTTCACAAATGCCATCGCGGTTTTGCAAACAGAATTGCAAATAGCTCATACATACAGTTAGTAACATAAATAAGTATACAGGAGCCTGATTTATGGAATTGTTTGACGCTAACGCTTTCCTTAATGTGTAATCAAAATATTTTACACATGGTAATTGTGTGCTGGGATAAGCTTTCATATGCGCCTTAGTTTAGGTGTAAATTTTAGGTACCGTTATCCACGCTTTGCTTTGTCTTGCGCATTGATTAAAAAAAAGTTAAAACTTAAAACAAAAATATAATTAAAGTGAGTATAAAAATTTAGTAATTTTAATATAAAAAGCTATAATTTTGTTCCTTTTTAAAATTTTGTCATTATTTGGATAAAATATGATTTTTCTATTTCATTCATGTAAATAAAAAACAATTTTGTTATAACTTAGGTTGTTTGAAGGAATCGATTGGGGGAAAATTGAAAACGTGTCCGGTGTATACTTACTTCTGTTACTAACTGTATGTCACAAATGACATCAGAGTTGTCGTCGAAGATAGATGCGGAGCTGGAAAAACAGGATACGTGAATATCCAAATTGGAAGCAGAGAAGACTCATATAACGTCGCAACTGGAAACGATTGACGGTAAGGTAAATACAGTGAAGGCTCGCCACAACAAAATCGTCCGAATAAGTTAACCAGTGGTCCGAACGTAAAAGCACCATTACTCGACGGCACTGTACCATTCCCGATATTGAAGCTAAAGTTCAAAACAACAGCAACAACAAATTACTGGAGTACTGCATACACGGTTGCTGCATTGGTTGTCTCGGCCAGGGGCTCCGCCGCCGAAGTACTACAGACAGTTCCAGAAGCTGATCGAGCTAGGCGGAACTGACCGCAGGCAGCGAATGTTCCAGATGTAATTGACGAATCGCAACCAGAGGATAAATGAGAGCTTGCAGGAACACGCGACGTAGATTGAGCGGTTGGTACATTTGGCGTATGCGAAAGAAACTGCAGACCCCGCTGAGAAGATGAAGGGCCAGGCATTCATAAGAGGTATACCAGATCCGGACAGCATACTCAACAACGAAGGGGACATTTGCTGAAATAATGTATTTTGCTCTGACACAGAAAACAGCAGCTCTCTCGAGCAAGCCTATGCACAAAGTCCATCGGGTTGAAGTTGAAGAGCCTACCTTGATAGATGAAGCCACGAGGAAAGTAGTACGAAAATCTTTTCCTTAATTTACACGACCCAGAAGCATGGATTTAAAGTGTTACAAATGGGGTAAGACTGGATATATTGCACGCCATTGTAATATACCAAACAGTCAACCGAAGGCGAATCCAGGAGGAAGAAAACGAAGCGCTGAAGCCGACAATAACGCTCCAGATGCACAGCAGGCGTTTAACGAAAACGAAACAGTTCTAAGGGACGAGAACTGGTTCCCATTACTGAATGCCTCGTAGTCTTTGTCTCGCAAATAGGATGGAAAAGCAACAACTTGACTATAAGGGGAACTGTAAATGGTCGATCCCAGGTGCTTACTCTGGACACAGGTGCACCGAACTCGATCCCCCGATCAGATTTGGTAAAGGGTAATGTGGAACCACTGGTTGGCTACAAGTTCCAGACAGCTACAGGAGAGAGAGATACGATTTCCGGAAATGTAGTTTGCGAAGTCTTTATTGGATCTCTGTCAGTAGTTGACACATTTTTACTGGCCGAAATCACGGATGAAGTAATAATTGGAGCAGGTTTGATGCTGCTGCATGGATTTACATTGGATTTGGGTAAAAGGGTTCTGTCGTGTCAGAATATGGAGATGGAGTATGAACAGAGTGTACAGTCCAGAAAGGTAATCCTAAGTCATCATCAACGGATTCCGCAAAAATCTGAAGAAGTCATATGGGCCTATGTGGAAGGTGACTGTGGGACAGGTGAAGTGTGGGTCATAGACGACGGCAAACATAATCGTGAGAAGGATACTAGAGAACGAAATACGGGGTTCCAGTAAGGGTCCCAAATAATTTCAACTCAGAAGTTATTATGGATAAAGGAGCTGTAATTGGGAAATGTCGGGCTGTAGAAGCTATAGTTACTGCGATCGGCCACAACAAGAAAGGGAAGAATTCCAGGAAGCAGGAAGAAAAACCTCCAATTTCATAAGGACTTGGTGGCAAGAAGTATAAAGGCTATAGAGAATGAAAGCTAAGAAATTGCTGGAGATATACGGTTACCTATTCAACAGCGATTTTAAAAAGTCTGAGCTTGATTTATGTAACGCACAAGCAACCTTAGAGCGCCTAATGGAACATGTGCTGAGGGTACTGCACTGGAGGACGTGTTTGGTGTATCAGAATGACATTGTCATCATGGGTAAAATTTTAATGACCATCTGAAAAATTTGGAAAAAATGCTTCAGTACATCACCCCCGCGGGATTACGATTAAACCCGTAAGCGTTCAAAACTGAAGTCACGTATCTTAGACATAAGATGACAACCGAGGTCATCAAGACGGGCGAGGAAAAACTGAAAGCAGTATAAGATTGGCACCGACCAAGATATGTGCACGAAGTGCGAAGCTTCCCAGGACTGTGCACGTATTACCGTCGTTTTGTTCCAGTGTTCGCAAATGTTGCCCGGAGTCTTCACAATCTCACTAAGAAGAGTTGCGCGGTTGTGTGACACAAAGAACAGGAGGAAGCGTTCCAACAATTAAAAGAGCTGCTTTGTACTGCATCTATGTTAGCGTATCCGGTCGCGGGGGAAAAGTTTGTTGTGGATACAGATGCTAGCGCATACGGTGGAGTGCTGTCACAGATCATCATTTGGATTGATCGCTTACTGTAGCAGAGTCCTCGGAAAGCAATGAGAGATGAATTACTGTGTGGCCTGACGAGAACTGCTAGCTGTGATTGAGTGCGTAAAACATTTCCATATATACTTGTACCGTCAACGATTCCAGTTATGAACCGACCATGTGTATTGAGATGGTTACTCCAGTTCAAGTATCCGGAAGGAGAAATTGCGTGGTGGATCGAAAGATTGCAAAATTACTACTTTGATATCAAGCATCGAAAAAAGAGAACACCATGGAAATGCTGATGCACTATCTCGGCGATCTTGTGCTATAGAGTGTAAGCATTGTTCTAAAGTCGAGAGTTTTGAAGCGATAGTTGATATCAGAATTATGCTGTTGTAACCCGATGATGAGTAGGAACTAAGTGAAATAAGAAGAGGTCAATTGAATGATGTGGACCTGGAAAAGATCATGGAAGTGAAAGAGACTGGAAAGAGCTCATCTAAAAATGGTGACAGAAAGTCCTGTGGCTAAGGCGTATTGGGTGCAGTGCGCTAGTCTTAAAATAGTTGATGGAGTTCTGCATCGCGTATGGAAAAGTGAACATGGAAACCATTCCCGTGATCTGATTATAGTTCCTAAATCCAAAAAACAGACCAAGGAAGGAACTTCGAATCCGCAGTATTCAGAGAAATGCGTTGCTTGTTGGGAATTAAGAAAACACGTACAACACCCTTGCACCTCCAATTAGATGGAATGGTCGAAAGATTCAACCGCGCTCTGGAGGAGCACTTGCGACAGGTAGGGGAAAAGTGCCAAATGAATTGGGACAAACACATCCAAATGTTCCTGTTGGCTTATCGTTCAGCTGTACAAAAAACTTCTGGCCAATCGCCTGCTAGGACCATTTTTGGAAGCGTTTTAAGACTTTCGGGATTTTATCGTTCGGAAGAGGTGCCGCTCATGCAATAGACGTAGGAAACCCTACAAGATAACATTGAAGAATCACACCGTCACGTGGGGCATACCCAGCTAAACAGTGGTAAGATGAAGGACAGATTTGACCGTGCTATAAACCCCGAAGGATCCAGCGAAGGCGGTATGGTACTTCTTTGTAATCCGCAAAGAAAGAAAGGGATTTTTCTAAAACTGCAAGCAACCTTGGAAGGTCCATACAAGGTGATCAAAAGATTGAATGATGTGGTGTATCGTATACAGCAGTGCAAAACTGGATTGGGAAAAGTCAAGATAGTGCATCTGGAAAGATTGGCCCAGTTAGATCAAAAGGCTTGGTGTCTAATGGTTTCTATGGATGTTGACGTCGCTGCTCAAACAAAAGATTGTTTGAGATTCTCCAAATTTCTGTGATGTTTTGGGCAGGTCATGTTCTCCAATTACGACCACAAACTGTAGTCCAATGGATTCACATCTGAACTTTCAGAAGGCTAATCTTCTGCAGCTATGCGCCTAGGCATATTGTTTTTTAGTCACTATTGGGTGGTTTTAGCCTTATGGGTAGAAGCGCAATTTTGCTGAAAGATCAAACGCTCTCCATTGAAGACCGCTCAACTGCTTTACCACGCCTTCTAAGGCATCTTCCTGTACACTTTGGTCCCGGTCTTAACACCTTTTTGGCAAGACACTGCCCACCAAACCATTACGGAGGCTGGATGGTGGCCACGCTGACCACTTGGAACAAGATTTTTTGCGTATTTAGAAGTTTTAGCACATAATTTGTCGTTTTGCTTATTAAAAATTTCTTCAACAGTGAAAATTTTCTCATCTGAGAAAATAATATTTTCATGGCCGTTGACCGCGTGCCATCGAAGAAGTTACTTAAGTTACAAAACATGGTCAAAACGTGACCAGTTGAGCAACGGAAAGCTTTCATGTGGAGATCGTCTCCAATTAGTCTTGACATGAATCTGATCGATACATTCATTTCCCTGGGCATGTTTTCTGCTTTCTAAGTGGATTTCTGCGAATTCTTTCTTGAACGGACGGAATGGCTGCACTGGTTCGAATAGCGCGAGAACAACCACTTCTTTTTCTGTCACTTCAGCCGTTACACTTATGCACTGCAATCACTGCAATGCGATTTTCTTTAGCATCGCATTCCCTTGCTAACAAGCGAAATTTGCCACGAAACCGAGTATAATTTATGAACTTTTTTCTGGGAATTTGTTCTCTCCATATGCATTGTAAAAATTGTCACAGAATTTATGGCCAGACCTTTATTAGGTGTTTGACCGAGCTCCTATTTTTCCGCAAATGAAGGGACTTACAGTTTTCAGCCGGTTCCGAACGGAAAATGGTTCTTTATGATTTGATAAGCTTTTTGACGGCAGAAATACTCTCAGAGGTTTGCCATAGCTTGCCGTGAGGCGACTGCTATTAGAAAAAACTTTTTCTATTATTTGATGTTCATGTACAGAGACACCTGCCCTATAGACAAAATACAAAATAATTTTTATAATACAAAACGTGTACGGAGACCCGAAACATGAGGAGACTGCACTGCCAAATGGTAGTTACGCAGCAACCAAGGCTACGGTGGTTAATCTATTGAAGATATTGTATCATATATTTATAAAAATTATTGAAAAGTAACTTTTTCTATCAGATATGCTCTGTAAGCCTAACAGTTTACGCCTCCCAAATAATCGGGACAATCATTTGGCCAATGAAGTTTGGATAATCCAATAAAAAACTTCGCACCCTTTCCATTTTATTTGAATCAGTTTCCTAGGAAGATTTTCAAATCATACAACCATAATCCAGGATACTGCGCACCAACGAGACTTACAGCGCTATTAAAGTCATTGGATCAAAGAAATTTCAGAGTTCGTACGAATAAACCCAATCATTGAAAACGCTTTAGACACAACATGGTCCACAGCTCCACAAAAGTTAGTCTCGAGTCGAAAATCAGACCCAAGTCTTTTATTTTATTATAATTTTTCAATATGTTGCCATCCAGATTGTAATTGAAAGTATAAGGATAAGTCCTCCTAGAAAAGGACACAACCCACCATTTTTGAACATTTAGATGAAAATCACTGTGATCAAATTACTTCAATAGTTTGACCATGTGGTAGATTTCGATCCTGTATATCCTAATAAATTCTTTCTGTAAAGTTAATAAAATTTAATTTAAAAAAATATGATATCGTGAAGGTATTAATCAATATGTTGAAGGGATTACTATTAATCCTAAAAGAGTTCTTATTCAATTAAGGGATAAATTAAAAATACTTCAGGTAGGGTCGAAAACTGAGAATAAATTTGTTATCATTATTAATTGAGAGATTGAGTACAAGATTTTTTAATTGAATCAGATTTAGGAGATTGAGGAATTACAGAGAAGTCATTTCATATTCCAAAAAGTATAAATGTGATAGAACAAATAGTAAATAAACTTAATCAACCAATTGGGGCTATTTGTGGAATTAAAAAATATTAAATCCTATTAATCTAATAATCCAATTGCTATTATTTACCCTATAGGGTAAATAACTTGTAGTTGGGAAATTATACTTTCTCAAATAATAAATAAGAAGAATAAAATTCCTAATACTGAAATACAAGATCCAATAGTTGAGATAATATTTCATGTTGTATATGCATCTGGGTAATCTGAATATGGTCGAGGTATTCCTGCTAATCCTAAGAAGTGTTGGGGGAGAGAATAAAATTCCTAATACTGAAATAGAAGATCCAATAGTTGGGATAATAGTGGTACTCATTTAATGTGGCATCTATGTAATAATCGCAAAGTTGCAAAGTTGCCACTACTGTTTAATGAGCGCCCCACTGGCAATACGTTTATAAGCTGTTGTATTTGCCAAAAGTAAAAATTAAAATGCCGAGAACAAGTGAAAAGCAAAAACTTCTAAAATTATTAGAAGTCACAGCGCTAAATGATTTGATGATTCGGGAATTCTTTTGTGAGGACGAAGGTATGAATTTAAACTAGATTATATTTTATTTCATATGAGTAACTTTTATTTTTTTGGCAGAAGAGAAAAAAAACAAAGAAGATGAAATATTGGAGGAACTTTCAATTGTGTTGGCCCTAGGTGTAGAATGCAGATACAGTTTACCATTTATCCGAAATAGCTTGCCTAAATGTAAGGTATTTTTAAAGGAAGTTTTATGGGAACTTGATGAAAGCAGATTCAAGAAGATTACAGGTGTGACTTGGAAAACGTTCGAAGTTATTTCAATTTAATAAAAGAAGATGAACTTTTCCACCAACCCCGATCGTGCAAGCTTAGGCTCAAGCGGTGAAGGAGCTACTCTCTCAAAAATTGCTGGGTTGTTTGGAATTAGTGATGGTGGTATCATTCAGGTCAGAGTCCGTAATTGTATTGGCATTATGAATCTCAACCTTTTTTATTGTAGAATTTAACTGAAAGAATATTTAAAGCGCTATTAGAACACAAAGATGAATATCTATTTTGGCCAGATACGGATGAAAGAAAAAAGCTTGTGTCAGAAACCTGGAATAAATTACCCAATTGTGTGATAGATTGCTGGTGGCTGGATATTGATGCGCCGTGCAAAAATTGCGTGTAGGTCATCATAAAATGGACAAATCTTTTTGATGGATTCTTCTATACTGGTTACATCTCCATTCTCAAGCAATCCTGCGCCCGTTTGGCTTTTCCACTTGACCGCGGCCAAAAAACTTGTTTTAAGGTGTCTCATTTTTGTGCGCATATTATCCCATTTGATTGTGCATAAATTTGGCGAATTTTGCTTAATGCGATCATAAAATTTTTGAGCAGTTGGTTTCTAAAATAAGTTTGTAAAATGTAAACAAGCTAGAAAATCTAAGAGCATTACCTCAAACTATTCCGGATTAGGCTTCACATTGTCAAAAAGAATCGTAAGCAAATCTCTGGTTTGCTGTTCACTCCACCGAAAAGTGCCATTAATGCGTAATCGTTTTTTTCTATAAATATATAAATAAACCAATTGATTTTTAAATATTAACAAAATAATATTACAAATGTGTCTACTTACGTCTTCCATTTCAAAGCAAATAGCGAATCACGCGTTTATGCGTAACAGCTGATAATGATTTGCGACAAATTGCCACGGATGCCACTGAAAATAGTCTAGCAAAGTTGCCATTATATCGCAAATCTAATTGCATGTAAAAATGAACAGCTGACTTGCGACTTTGCCACCTTGCTAAGTTTGCAATAAATGCCATATGTTTGCAACATTACATGAGTACCACTAATATTTCATGTTGTATATGCATCTGGGTAATCTGAATATCGTCGAGGTATTCCTGCTAATCCTAAGAAGTGGTGGGGGGAAAATGTTAAATTTACTCCATGAATATAATAATAAATTGACTTTTTAATCATCTAGGATTTATATTTAATCCAGTAAGTAAAGAATTTCAGTAAATAAATCCAGCTATAATTGCGAATACTGCTCCTATAGTGGAAGTGGGCTATAACATAATAGGTATCGTGTAAAATAATATCTACAGATGAATTAGCAAGTATTACTCCGGTTAATCCTCCTACTATGAATAAAAAACAATTCCTCAGGCTCAAAATATTGCTGGTGAATAATTTAGTTGAGTTCCATGAAGTGTAGCTAATCAGCTAAAAATTTTAATTCTCGTTGGTACAGCAATAATTATAGTAACTGATGTAAAATATGCTCGTGTATCTACGTCTATTCCAACAGTAAATATATGATGAGCTCATACGATAAATCCTAATAATCCAATTTCTATTATTGCATAAACTATTCCTTAAGAACCAAATGTTTCCTTTTTACCTGATTCTTGACTAATAATGTGTGAAATTATATCAAATCCAGGTAAAATTAGAATATAAACTTCTGGGTAACCAAAAAATCGAAATAAATGATGGCGTAAAATGGGGTATCCTCCTCCAGCAGGATCAAAAAATGATGTATTTAAATTTCGATCTGTTAATAATATTGTAATTGCACCAGCTAGTACTGGTAACGATCAAAGTAACAATAGTGCTGTCAATACTACAGCTCATACAAATAACGGTATTCGATCAAATGTTATACCAGTAGATCGTATATTAATTACTGTTGTAATAAAATTTGCTCAATCCTAGAGATGAATGAAAAAGGAAAAAATGGCTAAATCTAATAATGGATAATGGAGAATAAACAGTTCATCCTGTACCAGGTCCGTTTTCTACTACTTACATATACTATTTACTAGTAATAGTGTGAGAGAGGGTGGTAATAATCAAAATCTTATATTATTTATTCGTGGGTGCTCCTAATATTAAAGGTACTAATCAATTTCCGAATCCTCCAATTATAAAAAGTATTACAATAAAAAAATTATTACAAGTGCGTGAGCTGTTACAATTAGGGGAAAATGGGGAGTTGTGAGACGCAGGGAGTTGTGAGACATTGTTACCTTTCGGCATTATTCATTTGGTTACATTCGATTTTAAGTGTCAACAAGTGTTCTCGATGCGATCTCACTTTTCAGCTAGCATTGCTCATATTTACACGCATTCGACGCGTCTCTCCAGTTACTGTGTTTTGGAATTTCTCGGTAAGTTTTTTTCATCATTTGTTTTGCAATACATTCGATCAGTTGTTGAAGTAAATTGCAAATGTTAATATATACAAATTAATAATTGTCCTATTAGCTTTGAATTTACACATTCACTTGGGCATGAACGTTCGATGTGTTTATGACTACGCAGCCATTTATAAAAAAAACGATTTGGGGAGTGGTAAGACAACAAATGTGGGGAGTTGTGAGACACCGTTTTTTTCGACGTTATGAAATTTTTGGTTAAATTTGGGTTTTTATTGTTTTTCCGCTTTTTCGTAGATTTCTCATTTATCATGCCACGTCATAGGTATGTGAGTGAGTCAAGTAAAACAACGATCGATGCAAATATATTATTGGTTGCAATCAAGGAAATTTTGGTTGAGAAAAAGGCAATACGATCTGTTGGTCGTGCATACGATATAGATAAATCATTTTTCATCTTAATAAAGAACTAACAACTAAAATAAGTCATTTTTATTGATTTAAACCATGGTGTCTCATAACTCCCCACATTTTTGTATTTTGTATTATATTTTATATTATTATATACAATTTTAATTTTAAGGAAAATTGTAGTTTTGTTAAGTAGGCCATACCAATAGCTTCCAGTATTCATTGACTAAAGATTCCATCGTTGACATATGCAGAATATTAAGATTTTGAGTAATACGGGTCCAAAAACATAACCCGTCTCACAACTCCCCATTCTCCCTTACATTATAAATTTGGTCATCTCCAATTAAGGCTCTTGGGTGTCCTAATTCAGCTCGAATTAGAATTCTAAGAGATGTTCCTACTATACTATCTATTTATAAGAATTAATTCTTTTTAATCAAAACAAATTTACTAAATAAATAGGTTTAGCCTTGTAGTCAATAATGAAATTAGACTGCAATTCTAAAGGAGTAAATATAATATTACTAAGGCTTAAAAGATTTAACTTATATTTATAGCTTTGAAGGTTATTAGTTTATTTTAATTTTATAGTAAGTAAAAATAATCTTTTAATTTTAATTAATTAATTCTATAATTATTTTAATTACTAGCTGACCCGGCGAACTTCGTACCGCCTTATCGTAGCAATGATGCACTACTTTATTTTGTATAGCTGACCTATCTTAGGTATGAGTACCTATTCAATTTGAACTGGAATTTATAATATCCTCCATAATTTCCTGGTCTCGCTATACCTGAAAAGGACTTTACTAATTTAATTAAATAAAAAACAAAATATATTTTCATAATAGTGTTTATTCCATAGGATTCAATAATTTCACTAATAATTTTACAAATCGCTATTGAACAACTTGGCATTTTTAAGTAAACACTGAGCTCAATACCACGCGCGCTCTAGAAAGCAATAGAATAGTCTCTGTACCCTTCACTGCTTCGCTCTACTCTAATGCTTTTTGATGAACTATATTTTTAGTTTTATGTTCTGGCGCGTAAATAAATAATGTTGATGGTTTTCCGACACGGGAACAGGCGACATATAATTGGTCATGTGAAAAACATGGATTTTCTAGGTTGATGCCACATACACTTAGCGACTGCCCTTGCGATTTATTTATTGACATTGCAAATGCAAGCCGCACTAGAAACTGTAAACGCTTAAAGCTGAATGGCATGTCGTTCGGTATCATAGGGATGCGTGGGATTAAAACATCTTCGCCTTTGTACTTTCCGTTTAAAATTGTGGCTTCGATGACATTGTTCAATAATTTCTTCACCGTAAGCCGGGTGGCATTACACAGACGTGGCTGGTTTATGTTCCGTAACGTAATAATTACTGATCCGATTTTTACTTGCAGATTATGAGGTGGTAAGCCGGGAAATTCCAGCGAATTTAAGAATTCTGTTGGATAATTGACAACTTCATCTTCATTAGTAACGGAATCAACTGATTTGTAATTCTTCAATTCGCCAGCTATTTTCTCTTGAATCTGAAAATTCATTTCGTTCACATCAACATTTTATGCGGCCAATATAACACGTTCGCCTAACCAACCGTGATTTACGGAATTTTGAGCACACACACTTCTCCAGACTGGTCTTCCTGCAATTCGACTCTCATGTTTATACTCAATTTAAGTGTTTTAATGTATTTCCATAAAATGGACGACTTCAAACATGCGTTTAGTTCATCAGCTGGCGTTGAGCGTGGAACAACTGGCAATATTTGTCGAAAATCACCTGCCAATAGTATCATTGCACCACCAAACCGGTTTTTGTTATTTCGTAAATCTTGCATTGAGCGATCTAATGACTCCAAAGATTTTTTGTGTGCCATCGTGCATTCATCCCAAATGATCAATCTGGTTTGCTGCAGCACTTTCGTCATGGAAGAATTCCCCGAAAGGTTGCAAGTTGCAGTTTCATTTAATTGAAGGTTCAACGGCAACTTGAGAGCTGAATGAGCTGTTCGACCGCCTTCCAACAACGTAGCTGCAATACATGATGAAGCTAGGGCTAGTGCAATTCCATTTTGCGATCGAATCGTGGCCAAAATTAATGATAACAAAAATGTTTTCCCAGTTCCACCAGGAGCATCTAAAAAATAAAATCCGACAGTTCCATCGTTCACTACTTTCATGAGCGTATAGTAGGCATATTTTTGTTGTTGATTTAAAAGGGGAACTGTTCTATCAACCATTTCTCGTAATATTTCGGAATCGTATTGGGCTTCGCGTCTCAATTCTTGATCAAATGAGTTGTGCATTGGGCGATTGGGTGCTATCATTCCTATTTGTGTTAATACTTTGTTGCTAAGCATCAAGCACATGTCCTCAATTAAAATTAATGCTTCATTGTGAATTTCTTCGTTCATTTGTAAATCTGCCTTCGATGTTCTAAGACGCATCTGATGCAATATATCTTCCGCCATATGATCTTTGTATTTATGCTATAAATCAGTCGGTGTTGATGGGAAGCATGTAGAAAATTACAGAAAATAATGTTCGTATTTGTTTAGCATTTGACGAAATCACAGCATCTTCGAAAGTGTGGTCCCAATGAGTGTCATTCTCTAACAATCCTAAATGTTGACAGGCTTCTCTGTATGTGCCACACAATACACCATTAACTGTTCGCAGATGTTGGAATGATGTTGGACCACGAACATTGACTAACAGTAAACGCAAATAAAAACACTCGTCTTGACTGGGATGGATTGCATAGAGACGGCCCAGTGCATCGGTGGAAAATACTTGTGGATAACCTGGAACTGGCTGTCCTCGTTTTCGTCGTTGGAATTTTTTTGATGACTGATTCCAGGTATAATATCTTGGAATTTCGGAGTAAAGTAGCGTTCTGGCAAAATCATCATGCTGGCACATTTCAAAAAAAGCTGGTTAATGTTGTCGATGGTGGCCTGTTAACTCGTTGTAATACGTTTGCATCTGTAAAATACACCCGTTGGTCATTTTCCAAATGTACGGCCAAGTGAACAACAGTAGGGTGTCGTTCATGTATAGAAAACGAAAATATACGACACATGCCTTCGTTACTACTAACATAGCGGCCCATTTGATATTGAGTGACTTCATCATTTGAATTTTCGGCAGCAACTCCGAAGACAGCCATATCACTACCTTTGTTCACATACTTGCAAATGTATTTGATAGATTTTACGGAATGGCAAAATTCGACGTTTATGTGTGCTTTATATGCCTTGCATAACGAAACAACCCAACGATTATCAACTTCAATGTCCTGTCGATTTACTTTGACTATTGTTGACTTTCCTAATGTCATCAACCCTTGGGGGCACCTGTTATCCCTATAGGGCGCGTCCCCAGGTGGTGGATAGGGGAACGCCTCCCAGATATGGAAGGTAGGAGAGTAGGTCTCCCGCGAACCACACAGGTCGAAGACGTAAACCTCGTTAAAAAAACTCCCTCAACCCAAGGTGTGATGCGACCCGTGCCTATTGGGTGGGTTTGGCAGCCGGGGGACTAAATAAGGCTGTCTTCGTACGGAGCCCTCCTGATATCCGGCCGCCTCAGGTTGTAACGGTGGCCTTGCCATGGTATGGGGCGCTGCCATGGTCGACCGGATATTTCCCCACTATCCTCTTTGGTCACCGCGCATGGCGACATGCGCAGCTCCCTCGGCGGGGCAGGTGACCGTACGAACCAGTTGAAATGAAAAAACAAAAACTCAAAAATTCGGATGACGGGAAAACAAACACGCAACAAACGGAAAAAATGACGGGAAAACATTCTGACGCATCGACAGCACGGACTGATAAAAAACCTAACATGCGGACAGACCTACAGGACAAGCAAACAGACAGACAGGAGGAAGTTATTCCGGTTTTTGTTATTTCGTAAATCTTGCATTGAGCGATCTAATGACTCCAAAGATTTTTTGTGTGCCATCGTGCATTCATCCCAAATGATCAATCTGGTTTGCTGCAGCACTTTCGTCATGGAAGAATTCCCCGAAAGGTTGCAAGTTGCAGTTTCATTTAATTGAAGGTTCAACGGCAACTTGAGAGCTGAATGAGCTGTTCGACCGCCTTCCAACAACGTAGCTGCAATACATGATGAAGCTAGGGCTAGTGCAATTCCATTTTGCGATCGAATCGTGGCCAAAATTAATGATAACAAAAATGTTTTCCCAGTTCCACCAGGAGCATCTAAAAGCATCCGACAGTTCCATCGTTCACTACTTTCATGAGCGTATCGTAGGCATATTTTTGTTGTTGATTTAAAAGGGGAACTGTTCTATCAACCATTTCTCGTAATATTTCGGAATCGTATTGGGCTTCGCGTCTCAATTCTTGATCAAATGAGTTGTGCATTGGGCGATTGGGTGCTATCATTCCTATTTGTGTTAATACTTTGTTGCTAAGCATCAAGCACATGTCCTCAATTAAAATTAATGCTTCATTGTGAATTTCTTCGTTCATTTGTAAATCTGCCTTCGATGTTCTAAGACGCATCTAATGCAATATATCTTCCGCCATATGATCTTTGTATTTATGCTATAAATCCCAAATGTTGACAGGCTTCTCTGTATGTACCACACAATACACCATTAACTGTTCGCAGATGTTGGAATGATGTTGGACCACGAACATTGACTAACAGTAAACGCAAATAAAAACACTCGTCTTGACTGGGATGGACTGCATAGAGACGGCCCAGTGCATCGGTGGAAAATACTTGTGGATAACCTGGAACTGGCTGTCCTCGTTTTCGTCGTTGGAATTTTTTTGATGACTGATTCCAGGTATAATATCTTGGGATTTCGGAGTAAAGTAGCGTTCTGGCAAAATCATCATGCTGGCACATTTCAAAGAAGCTGGTTAATGTTGTCGATGGTGGCCTGTTAACTCGTTGTAATGCGTTTGCATCTGTAAAATACACCCGTTGACCATTTTCCAAATGTACGGCCAAGTGAACAACAATAGGGTGTCGTTCATGTATAGAAAACAAAAATATACGATACATGCCTTCGTTACTACTAACATAGCGGCCCATTTGATAATGTGAGTTACTTCATCATTTGACATCCGAAGACAGCCATATCACTACCTTTGTTCACATACTTGCAAATGTATTTGATAGATTTTACGGAATGGCAAAATTCGCGTTTATGTGTGCTTTATATGCCTTGCATAAAGAAACAACCCAACGATTATCAACTTCAATGTCCTGTCGATTTACTTTGACTATTGTTGACTTTCCTTTGTCATCAATGGATCGGCGGCGATAAAGTGGATATCCATCATTTCGAGTAATAGTTTCTGTTACTAATTGTCTTGGGTAGCGTTTTGAACATTTTCCTTCAACCATACACGGAGAAATGGGACTTAATATTCCACATGGACCACGTATCATATTTTTTGTAATAACCTCATGTAACAGTGGGTCTTCTTTCTGCTGATATCACATGATCAATTTCATTCGGTCTTATCCTTTCAACCAACCAAATGAGGATATGTGCATGTGGTAATCCGCGTTTTTGCCACTCAACTGAGTACGCGTGCCGAACACGCGATGCTTAACAATAAAATCCATGAGTGATTTTAATTTCATTTTGAACACCCTAGCAGTGATATCGTGGCGATCAATGGGTGATTGGCTAGTAAATAATTCTTGTTGAATTTCTGTCCACTTTGGATTGCATGTGAATATGATAAACAAATCTGGTGTGCCATAATGTCGTACATAGCACATAGCATCTTGAGCATATTCATGCATATGACGCGGACTTCCGACGTATCTTGCTGGGAGAATAGTTGTTCTGTCAACATTCTGTGCATTTCCATCAGCATTAATGGCATCCCGAAGATGAATGTATTCCTCGGAACGGAGTTTTGCCTGGTTCAACCTGATAAATGCCAATCGTTCAGTTTCAACTTTCACATACATATCCACCGCATATTGGTGAAATAGACGCCGACATTTTAAGATGTGATTGTCCTCATTTTCCCGAACCATCAGTCTGTATGAATAATAATTCATTGAACTAACTTTTTTGTTCGTGTCAGCACCTGTAAACAATTTTTTGTGTTGATAATATAAATTTTAAGTTAGTCGAGTCGAAGGACTTTTTTAACAAAACATTCAGTTGTTATAGAACACGAATTGAACACTGTTTCGGTATGCTGAAGGAAAGGTTTGGCAGTTTAAAAAGTTTAAGACTTGAAATTAAAGATGCAAATGGCATGAAAAAAGTGAACAAGTGGATTCTCTGTTGCATTGTTACACAATCTTATACTTCAACAAGATGATCATTTCGATTACCAACTTGAGGAATCGGAGAACGATATTAATGAGACATTACCTAGTGCACGAACTAATGAGGGAGAGGCAGTGCGACGAACAATTTGTGAAATGTTAGAATATGCAAACAATCAATAAATAAATTCGTATTATTTTAATTGCTTTTTAACTTTGTAGTTTGAGCTGTGCTCATTTATTTATATTACAAACACATTTTGTCAGCTTATTAATTATTTACATTTTTCAATCTTTCGTGTTCCAATCTTAATTTTTCCATCTCGACTCTCTCTTCTTTCTCCAGTTGTAGTTTCTGCAATTTAAATTTATTTTCCTCTTTTTCTCTTTCAAACTCCAGTTTTTGTGTTTCTAAGTCCACATTTTTCTTTTGAATTTCAAATAATAGAGCAAATGGGCTCGAGCTGTGAGCTCTCTTCAAATTTCTTTTTGTTGCCGTTGTATTGTGTTGTGTGCGAATATCTGATGCCAATGAACAAGGCGGACTGACTTGATTCTCAGGAAATGTTGGAAAAATTAAAACAGATGGACTCACTAATGGACTTTCAGAGAAACTCGTAGATGTTTCGCAATCAATTTCTAATAACACTTCCTCTTCATTATTCTCCATGGACAACACTGGCTCTGAAGACTGATAGATTGCTGGTGGCTGGATATTGATGCGCCGTGCAAAAATTGCGTGTAGGTCATCATAAAATGGACAAGTCTTTTTGATGTATTCTTCTACACTGGTTACATCTCCATTCTCAAGCAATCCTGCGCCCGTTTGGCTTTTCCACTTGACCGCGGCCAAAAAACTTGTTTTAAGGTGTCTCATTTTTGTGCGCATATTATCCCATTTGATTGTGCATAAATTTGGCGAATTTTGCTTAATGCGATCATAAAATTTTTGAGCAGTTGGTTTCTAAAATAATTTTGTAAAATGTAAACAAGCTAGTAATGGAAAATGTAAGAGCATTACCTCAAATTGTTCCGGATTAGGCTTCACATTGTCAAAGACAATCGACAACATATAAATAAACCAATTGATTTGTAAATATTAACAAAATAATATTACAAATGTGTCTACTTACGTCTTCCATTTCAAAGCAAATAGCGAATCGCGCGTTTATGCGTAACAGCTGATAATGATTTGCGACAAATTGCCACGGATTCCACTGAAAATGTCTAGCAAAGTTGCCATTATATCGCAAACCTAATTGCATGTAAAAATGAACAGCTGATTTGCGACTTTGCCACCTTGCTAAGTTTGCAATAAATGCCATATGTTTGCAACATTACATGAGTACCACTAATATTTCATGTTGTATATGCATCTGGGTAATCTGAATATCGTCGAGGTATTCCTGCTAATCCTAAGAAGTGGTGAGGGAAAAATGTTAAATTTACTCCATGAATATAATAATAAATTGACTTTTTAATCATCTAGGATTTATATTTAATCCAGTAAGTAAAGAATTTCAGTAAATAAATCCAGCTATAATTGCGAATACTGCTCCTATAGATAATACATAGTGGAAGTGGGCTATAATATAATAGGTATCGTGTAAAATAATATCTACAGATGAATTAGCAAGTATTACTCCGGTTAATCCTCCTACTATGAATAAAAAACAATTCCTCAGGCTCATAATATTGCTGGTGAATAATTTAGTTGAGTTCCATGAAGTGTAGCTAATCAGCTAAAAATTTTAATTCCCGTTGGTACAGCAATAATTATAGTAACTGATGTAAAATATGCTCGTGTATCTACGTCTATTCCAACAGTAAATATATGATGAGCTCATACGACAAATCCTAATAATCCAATTTCTATTATTGCATAAATTATTCCTTAAGAACCAAATGTTTCCTTTTTACCTGATTCTTGACTAATAATGTGTGAAATTATATCAAATCCAGGTAAAATTAGAATATAAACTTCTGGGTAACCAAAAAATCGAAATAAATGATGGCGTAAAATGGGGTATCCTCCTCCAGCAGGATCAAAAAATGATGTATTTAAATTTCGATCTGTTAATAATATTGTAATTGCACCAGCTAGTACTGGTAACGATCAAAGTAACAATAGTGCTGTCAATACTACAGCTCATACAAATAACGGTATTCGATCAAATGTTATACCAGTAGATCGTATATTAATTACTGTTGTAATAAAATTTGCTCAATCCTAGAGATGAATGAAAAAGGAAAAAATGGCTAAAACTAATAATGGATAATGGAGAATAAACAGTTCATCCTGTACCAGGTCCGTTTTCTACTACTTACATATACTATTTACTAGTAATAGTGTGAGAGAGGGTGGTAATAATCAAAATCTTATATTATTTATTCGTGGGTGCTCCTAATATTAAAGGTACTAATCAATTTCCGAATCCTCCAATTATAAAAAGTATTACAATAAAAAAATTATTACAAGTGCGTGAGCTGTTACAATTAGGGGAAAATGGGGAGTTGTGAGACGCAGGGAGTTGTGAGACATTGTTACCTTTCGGCATTATTCATTTGGTTACATTCGATTTTAAGTGTCAACAAGTGTTCTCGATGCGATCTCACTTTTCAGCTAGCATTGGTCATATTTACACGCATTCGACGCGTCTCTCCAGTTACTGTGTTTTGGAATTTCTCGGTAAGTTTTTTTCATCATTTGTTTTGCAATACATTCGATCAGTTGTTGAAGTAAATTGCAAATGTTAATATATACAAATTAATAATTGTCCTATTAGCTTTGAATTTACACATTCACTTGGGCATGAACGTTCGATGTGTTTATGACTACGCAGCCATTTATAAAAAAAACGATTTGGGGAGTGGTAAGACAACAAATGTGGGGAGTTGTGAGACACCGTTTTTTTCGACGTTATGAAATTTTTGGTTAAATTTGGGTTTTTATTGTTTTTCCGCTTTTTCGTAGATTTCTCATTTATCATGCCACGTCATAGGTATGTGAGTGAGTCAAGTAAAACAACGATCGATGCAAATATATTATTGGTTGCAATCAAGGAAATTTTGGTTGAGAAAAAGGCAATACGATCTGTTGGTCGTGCATACGATATAGATAAATCATTTTTCATCTTAATAAAGAACTAACAACTAAAATAAGTCATTTTTATTGATTTAAACCATGGTGTCTCATAACTCCCCACATTTTTGTATTTTGTATTATATTTTATATTATTATATACAATTTTAATTTTAAGGAAAATTGTAGTTTTGTTAAGTAGGCCATACCAATAGCTTCCAGTATTCATTGACTAAAGATTCCATCGTTGACATATGCAGAATATTAAGATTTTGAGTAATACGGGTCCAAAAACATAACCCGTCTCACAACTCCCCATTCTCCCTTACATTATAAATTTGGTCATCTCCAATTAAGGCTCTTGGGTGTCCTAATTCAGCTCGAATTAGAATTCTAAGAGATGTTCCTACTATACTATCTATTTATAAGAATTAATTCTTTTTAATCAAAACAAATTTACTAAATAAATAGGTTTAGCCTTGTAGTCAATAATGAAATTAGACTGCAATTCTAAAGGAGTAAATATAATATTACTAAGGCTTAAAAGATTTAACTTATATTTATAGCTTTGAAGGTTATTAGTTTATTTTAATTTTATAGTAAGTAAAAATAATCTTTTAATTTTAATTAATTAATTCTATAATTATTTTAATTACTAGCTGACCCGGCGAACTTCGTACCGCCTTATCGTAGCAATGATGCACTACTTTATTTTGTATAGCTGACCTATCTTAGGTATGAGTACCTATTCAATTTGAACTGGAATTTATAATATCCTCCATAATTTCCTGGTCTCGCTATACCTTAAAAGGACTTTACTAATTTAATTAAATAAAAAACAAAATATATTTTCATAATAGTGTTTATTCCATAGGATTCAATAATTTCACTAATAATTTTACAAATCGCTATTGAACAACTTGGCATTTTTAAGTAAACACTGAGCTCAATACCACGCGCGCTCTAGAAAGCAATAGAATAGTCTCTGTACCCTTCACTGCTTCGCTCTACTCTAATGCTTTTTGATGAACTATATTTTTAGTTTTATGTTCTGGCGCGTAAATAAATAATGTTGATGGTTTTCCGACACGGGAACAGGCGACATATAATTGGTCATGTGAAAAACATGGATTTTCTAGGTTGATGCCACATACACTTAGCGACTGCCCTTGCGATTTATTTATTGACATTGCAAATGCAAGCCGCACTAGAAACTGTAAACGCTTAAAGCTGAATGGCATGTCGTTCGGTATCATAGGGATGCGTGGGATTAAAACATCTTCGCCTTTGTACTTTCCGTTTAAAATTGTGGCTTCGATGACATTGTTCAATAATTTCTTCACCGTAAGCCGGGTGGCATTACACAGACGTGGCTGGTTTATGTTCCGTAACGTAATAATTACTGATCCGATTTTTACTTGCAGATTATGAGGTGGTAAGCCGGGAAATTCCAGCGAATTTAAGAATTCTGTTGGATAATTGACAACTTCATCTTCATTAGTAACGGAATCAACTGATTTGTAATTCTTCAATTCGCCAGCTATTTTCTCTTGAATCTGAAAATTCATTTCGTTCACATCAACATTTTATGCGGCCAATATAACACGTTCGCCTAACCAACCGTGATTTACGGAATTTTGAGCACACACACTTCTCCAGACTGGTCTTCCTGCAATTCGACTCTCATGTTTATACTCAATTTAAGTGTTTTAATGTATTTCCATAAAATGGACGACTTCAAACATGCGTTTAGTTCATCAGCTGGCGTTGAGCGTGGAACAACTGGCAATATTTGTCGAAAATCACCTGCCAATAGTATCATTGCACCACCAAACCGGTTTTTGTTATTTCGTAAATCTTGCATTGAGCGATCTAATGACTCCAAAGATTTTTTGTGTGCCATCGTGCATTCATCCCAAATGATCAATCTGGTTTGCTGCAGCACTTTCGTCATGGAAGAATTCCCCGAAAGGTTGCAAGTTGCAGTTTCATTTAATTGAAGGTTCAACGGCAACTTGAGAGCTGAATGAGCTGTTCGACCGCCTTCCAACAACGTAGCTGCAATACATGATGAAGCTAGGGCTAGTGCAATTCCATTTTGCGATCGAATCGTGGCCAAAATTAATGATAACAAAAATGTTTTCCCAGTTCCACCAGGAGCATCTAAAAAATAAAATCCGACAGTTCCATCGTTCACTACTTTCATGAGCGTATAGTAGGCATATTTTTGTTGTTGATTTAAAAGGGGAACTGTTCTATCAACCATTTCTCGTAATATTTCGGAATCGTATTGGGCTTCGCGTCTCAATTCTTGATCAAATGAGTTGTGCATTGGGCGATTGGGTGCTATCATTCCTATTTGTGTTAATACTTTGTTGCTAAGCATCAAGCACATGTCCTCAATTAAAATTAATGCTTCATTGTGAATTTCTTCGTTCATTTGTAAATCTGCCTTCGATGTTCTAAGACGCATCTGATGCAATATATCTTCCGCCATATGATCTTTGTATTTATGCTATAAATCAGTCGGTGTTGATGGGAAGCATGTAGAAAATTACAGAAAATAATGTTCGTATTTGTTTAGCATTTGACGAAATCACAGCATCTTCGAAAGTGTGGTCCCAATGAGTGTCATTCTCTAACAATCCTAAATGTTGACAGGCTTCTCTGTATGTGCCACACAATACACCATTAACTGTTCGCAGATGTTGGAATGATGTTGGACCACGAACATTGACTAACAGTAAACGCAAATAAAAACACTCGTCTTGACTGGGATGGATTGCATAGAGACGGCCCAGTGCATCGGTGGAAAATACTTGTGGATAACCTGGAACTGGCTGTCCTCGTTTTCGTCGTTGGAATTTTTTTGATGACTGATTCCAGGTATAATATCTTGGAATTTCGGAGTAAAGTAGCGTTCTGGCAAAATCATCATGCTGGCACATTTCAAAAAAAGCTGGTTAATGTTGTCGATGGTGGCCTGTTAACTCGTTGTAATACGTTTGCATCTGTAAAATACACCCGTTGGTCATTTTCCAAATGTACGGCCAAGTGAACAACAGTAGGGTGTCGTTCATGTATAGAAAACGAAAATATACGACACATGCCTTCGTTACTACTAACATAGCGGCCCATTTGATATTGAGTGACTTCATCATTTGAATTTTCGGCAGCAACTCCGAAGACAGCCATATCACTACCTTTGTTCACATACTTGCAAATGTATTTGATAGATTTTACGGAATGGCAAAATTCGACGTTTATGTGTGCTTTATATGCCTTGCATAACGAAACAACCCAACGATTATCAACTTCAATGTCCTGTCGATTTACTTTGACTATTGTTGACTTTCCTAATGTCATCAACCCTTGGGGGCACCTGTTATCCCTATAGGGCGCGTCCCCAGGTGGTGGATAGGGGAACGCCTCCCAGATATGGAAGGTAGGAGAGTAGGTCTCCCGCGAACCACACAGGTCGAAGACGTAAACCTCGTTAAAAAAACTCCCTCAACCCAAGGTGTGATGCGACCCGTGCCTATTGGGTGGGTTTGGCAGCCGGGGGACTAAATAAGGCTGTCTTCGTACGGAGCCCTCCTGATATCCGGCCGCCTCAGGTTGTAACGGTGGCCTTGCCATGGTATGGGGCGCTGCCATGGTCGACCGGATATTTCCCCACTATCCTCTTTGGTCACCGCGCATGGCGACATGCGCAGCTCCCTCGGCGGGGCAGGTGACCGTACGAACCAGTTGAAATGAAAAAACAAAAACTCAAAAATTCGGATGACGGGAAAACAAACACGCAACAAACGGAAAAAATGACGGGAAAACATTCTGACGCATCGACAGCACGGACTGATAAAAAACCTAACATGCGGACAGACCTACAGGACAAGCAAACAGACAGACAGGAGGAAGTGACGGACGCACTCAAAAAACAGTCAGACAATTGGACAAGACGTACGAGCAAGGACGAACTGAGGATGACGGGGTCACCCTCAGAGGATGAGCTCTTGGCCTCCAGCCAAGAAACAGTTGAGGGCAAAGCTGTGGGCCACAGTACGCCAACAACTATAAATGAACCAACAACATCCGCTGAAGCCATGGGGCAAAAGCGTGGCAATAAAGTTCCCTCGAGGTATAAACTTTGCCAGAGGTCTCTCGCTATCCTTGGCAGGATTCGGAAAAACGAGACCGAAGGTAAAGTTCATCCCAAAGATGAGACCGACAAGGCAAGATGCCAAAAGGTGGTTGATGAATACTTGGCATTCCAAGCCGCCAACAGGACAGATGCCAAAAAACGAAACCGCTCGCATGACGAAACTGGGAAGGCAACAAAGAAGCACAAGATATCGGATCAGGGTGCAGTTGCCTCCAAACCTATCAAGCGATTTAGTGAGGTGGCACGGGACCATCTCCAAATGGCATTGGTAGACGAAACCTCTAACCGCGGAAAACCAGTGCTTGACAAATGGTCAGAGATTGAGGCACGGTTGTCTCGCATAGTCGTTGACCATGTCATGGCAAACCCGGAGGGCCAAACACCAGGTTTCGACTCGGTGGAGGTAGTCCGCGGCTACTGTGTCATTAAATGCGATGACCAATTCTCATTGCATTTCTTGACAAATGTGATTGGTAAAATCCAGAACAGCTGGGAAGGCTTGAAACTCAAGCTAATTCCGGCTAGCGAGATTCCACGAAGGCCGAGGGCTCGCATCTGGGCACCAAACATGGAGTTTGATGCCAATCGACTAATCCCCTACCTTCAGGCGCATAATCGCTCGGTGCCGATGACCGATTGGTCGATCATCAAAGCGGAGGCTCCGCAAAGGCACAGCAGATCATTCCTCCTTCTAATTACAGAAGAGAGTCTGGAACCACTGGAGAAAGTGGGAAACAAACTTCAGTTTGGGATCAGGAAGACACAGCTGAAGATATTCCGTTCTGCAAACCCGGAAGAGGAGCAGGATGAGGTCGATGGTGCCAACGAACTGCTGACTGGCATGCAGCTAGATGACACCGAGTCCGAAAAAGGAAACCAGTAAACATGGGTTTAAAGGTTGTCCAAATCAATCTGCAGCATTCACGGTGTGCAACAGACAACCTAACCGTGCTCCTGGCGGAGGAGGACGTGGACATCGCACTAATTCAGGAACCCTGGGTGCGGAGCACCGAGGTGAAAGGGTTCACTGGGAAAACCTACAATATCTACTATAAACGGATAGAAGGTAATCCCAGAACATGTATTGTAGCTAAAAAACATTTAAACACATTTTTAATTCCATTGTATAGTTCACAGGATGTGACGGCTGTTGAGGTGGAAGCCACTGACGGAGTCAGAATTACGCTTGCCTCTATATACATGGCACATGAAAGACCAGCACCGCCTGAGGAGGCTTGCAAACTTGTGCAGGAAAACCCGAACAAAACCCTGCTTCTCGGATGCGATGCCAATGCAAGGCATGCTCTATGGGGAAGCTGCGAAACAAACGACCGAGGTGAGTCTCTTTATGATTTCATAATTAACACTAACTTGTCGGTATGTAACAGGGGTAACACTCCCACTTTCACCTTTCCAAGTACGGAGTACTTCAGGGGATGGGAGGAAGTGATCGATGTTACCCTAATGTCTGAAAACAGCTCAGTAAGGTTAGACAATTGGAGGGTGTCTGATAAAAGGTCTTTTTCGGATCACAGCTGGATCCTGTACGATCTGGATCTTAATGTTGATCCGCCCTTACCGTATAGAAATCCACTAAGAACCAACTGGAAAAGGTTCAGAAACATAGTCAATAAAAGGATAGGAGAGATTCCCATCCACAAAATCACTCTCACCGAAAACCTTGAGAGTAGGGTCACAACACTGGAGAAGGCATTTAGTAGGGCCTACAAAACGTCCTGCCCCATAAAATTTAGTAAAAAATCCCATCCCCCTTGGTGGAGCAGTGAGCTCTCAAAACTAAGGGAAAAATCTAGATCAACGTTTAACCTCAGCTACTCGACAGGAAATTGGCAATTGTACAAAGAGAGTCGGAGACAGTACAAGAAGGCAATTAGGGCCGCCAAGAAAGAGAGCTGGAGCGAATTGTGTTCGTCAATCGAATCCACCAGGGATTCTGCCAGGCTTAGCCGTGTTCTGTCCAAAGATCATTCAATGGCTTCTTGGGTCAAGAAACCTGATGGTACTTGGACAGCTACGACAGAGGAATCGCTAGAACTTCTGCTAAACACGCATTTCCCGGGGTGCAGCGTCCACGAAAGTGGGAGGGGAAGTATCAGGCGGAGCCAATATAATCCACAGCACCTTGCAAAAGAAATAATTACAAAGGAGAAAGTTGCATGGGCAATTAAATCTTTTTCACCTTTAAATCTCCGTGGCCAGATGGGATCATCCCAAAGATGTTACAGGAAACCTTGGACTGTATCCTAACATGGCTAGAGGAAATTGTTAAAGCGTGTTTAAACCTAGGTCATATTCCAGATAGCTGGAAACTAGTCAAGGTCGTCTTCATTCCAAAAATAGGCAGGAGGGGACATGAATCAGCGAAGGACTATAGGCCAATCAGTCTTTCGTCTTTCCTGTTAAAAACCTTTGAAAGACTTTTGGATATATATCTTAGAAGCTCTTTGGAGAGCTCTGGTATATCTACTGCACAACATGCGTACCTTAAAGCAAATCTACGGAGATAGCGCTTCACGAGGTAATCCGAACAATAGAGGGCTCTCTAGAGAACAAACATTATACCATGGCGGCATTCTTGGATATAGAAGGCGCCTTTAACAATGTTAGTACAGATGCGATCCAACGGGCGTTGATAGACTTAGAGGTGGACAATTGCATTAGTAATTGGGTCATCTCTATGCTAGAAACCAGGATCATCAAAGCTAATATGGGTAATATCAGTATAACCAAGAAGGTCCACAGAGGCACCCCACAGGGGGGAGTACTGTCTCCACTTCTCTGGTTATGCGTTATTAGCAAAATCTTAATAAAACTTAATAGAGGTGGGGCAAAAGCGGTGGCGTACGCTGATGATGTGGTGTTGATGGCGTCAGGACTGTGTCCTAATACGATCAGTGGGATCATCCAAAGGGCATTAGGCGAGCTTAACTCTTGGGCCACAGGCTGTGGCCTAAGTTAAAACCCACGTAAAACAGAGCTTATGCTTTTCACCACCAGATATAAGGTACCACCTTTTACCTTACCAAATATTAACGGACAAACTCTCTCACTATCACCCAGCGCAAAGTATTTAGGGGTAATTCTGGACTCCAAACTAAGCTGGAAATTAAATGTTGAAGAACAGGTAAGGAAGGCAGAAATTGCTTTATATGCCTGTAAACGTATGCTTGGAAGAAGATGGGGTCTTCAACCTAAGCATACATTATGGCTGTATAAGACGGTTATACGACCTATTCTATCGTATGGTTCGGTAGTTTGGGAAGGCTCTAGGGAGAGAGTACAATACCAAACTACTCGGCAGAATAAAAAGATCAGCATGTGCAATAACGGTCGGTGCAATCAGATCATGTCCTAGAGAGGCTCTCAATGTACTGACACACGTTATTCCAATAGACCTACATATTAAGAAGACGGCAACCATGAGTGCATTTAGGTTAAACGAAGTGGGTCGCTGGAGAGAAAAAACTTATGGTCATGCTAGTCTATTATTGCGACAAACTCAGTTAATCTCGGTGAGAACTGACTACATCGTCCCGATGGTAACTTTCAATAGGAATTTTGCCACTCTCTTTCCAACTAAGGAAGAATGGAATAAGGGATTCTCTCTAAACAACTTCGACACTACAGTCTATAGGGATGGAAGTAAAATGGGCTGCGGTGTTGGAGCTGGCATATATTCTTACAGACTTAAAATTGAGAAATCTGTGCGTCTCCCTAATACCAGCAGTGTCTTCCAGGCGGAAATACTGGCGATTGGGGAAGCTTGCAGGCTACTAATCGCAAATTTCTCTTTTAAGGGTAATATCGCTATTCTCTCGGATAGCCAAGCTGCAATCCAGGCACTGGGTTCGGCCACAACAACCTCCAAAGTGGTGGAACAAAGTAGAAATAGCCTCACCAACTTGAGTGAAAACCATAAAGTTACCTTAATCTGGGTCCCGGGACATCGGAACATTGAAGGTAACGAAAAAGCAGATGAGCTGGCAAGAGGGGGATCTGCCATGAATAACGCTCTTGCAGAATCGGTACTCACACCATTAGGTGCAGTCAAGAGCACAATTTCCCAAAAATACCTCCGAATCACTGACTGTAGGTGGAAAGTCCAGACGAAATGCAATATTAGCAGAACGTTATGGCCCACCTACAACCTCAAGCAATCGTCGGCATTAATAAGAATGAAACGACGGGATGCCTGGAGACTAACGGCAGTCATAACTGGCTTTTGGTCTATCGGAGAACAAGCAGCCAAAATGGGTATCCCTCACAATACATACTGTCACAGTTGTAAACAACCGGAGAAAAAGGAAACAATCTTCCATTTCCTCTGTGAATGCCCTGCCCTATGGAAGGACAGACTGTTAACCCTAGGCCAACCGCTGTTCGAGAATCTCGAACAACTATCTGGCTTAGACGTTAACAACCTAATAAGGTTGCTAAACCGCACAGACTGGATATAGTTATGCTGTAAAAAACCGTTAAACAAGTTGGCAACGAGGATGTGGCAACAAAATGGTGCGAAAGCGCTAGTTGGATTCTGGAAGAATCACCACTTTAACCAACCAACCAACCAACCAATGTCATCAATGGATCGGCGATGATAAAGTGGATATCCATCATTTCCAGTAATAGTTTCTGCTACTAATTGTCTTGGGTAGCGTTTTGAACATTTTCCTTCAACCATACACGGAGAAATGGGACTTAATATTCCACATGGACCACGTATCATATTTTTTGTAATAACCTCATGTAACAGTGGGTCTTCTTTCTGCTGATATCACATGATCAATTTCATTCGGTCTTATCCTCTCAACCAACCAAATGAGGATATGTGCATGTGGTAATCCGCGTTTTTGCCACTCAACTGAGTACATCCAACAGCGCGTCTCGCCGAACACGCGATGCTTAACAATAAAATCCATGAGTGATTTTAATTTCATTTTGAACACCCTAGCAGTGATATCGTGGCGATCAATGGGTGATTGGCTAGTAAATAATTCTTGTTGAATTTCTGTCCACTTTGGATTGCATGTGAATATGATAAACAAATCTGGTGTGCCATAATGTCGTACATAGCACATAGCATCTTGAGCATATTCATGCATATGACGCTTACTTCCGACGTATCTTGCTGGGAGAATAGTTGTTCTGTCAACATTCTGTGCATTTCCATCAGCATTAATGGCATCCCGAAGATGAATGTATTCCTCGGAACGGAGTTTTGCCTGGTTCAACTTGATAAATGTCAATCGTTCAGTTTCAACTTTCACATACATATCCACCGCATATTGGTGAAATAGACGCCGACATTTTAAGATTTGATTGTCCTCATTTTCCCGAACCATCAGTCTGTATGAATAATAATTCATTGAACTAAGTTTTTTGCTCATGTCAGCACCTGTAAACAATTTTTTGTGTTAATAATATAAATTTTAAGTTAGTCGAGTCGAAGGACTTTTTTAACAAAACATTCAGTTGCTATAGAATACGAATTGAACACTGTTTCGGTATGCTGAAGGAAAGGTTTGGGAGTTTAAAAAGTTTAAGACTTGAAATTAAAGATGCAAATGGCATGAAAAAAGTGAACAAGTGGATTCTCTGTTGCGCATTGTTACACAATCTTATACTTCAACAAGATGATCATTTCGATTACCAACTTGAGAAATCGGAGCACGATATTAATGAGACATTACCTAGTGCACGAACTAATGAGGGAGAGGCAGTGCGACGAACAATTTGTGAAATGTTAGAATATGCAAGCAATCAATAAATAAATTCGTATTATTTTAATTGCTTTTTAACTTTGTAGTTTGAGCTGTGCTCATTTATTTATATTACAAACACATTTTGGGAGCTTATTAATTATTTACATTTTTCAATCTTTCGTGTTCCAATCTTAATTTTTCCATCTCGACTCTCTCTTCTTTCTCCAGTTGTAGTTTCTGCAATTTAAATTTATTTTCCTCTTTTTCTCTTTCAAACTCTAGTTTTTGTGTTTCTAAGTCCACCTTTTTCTTTTGAATTTCAAATAATAGAGCAAATGGGCTCGAGCTGTGAGCTCTCTTCAAATTTTTGTTTGTTGCCGTTGTATTGTGTTGTGTGCGAATATCTGATGCCAATGAACAAGGCGGACTGACTTGATTCTCAGGAAATGTTGGAAAAATTAAAACAGATGGACTCACTAATGGACTTTCAGAGAAACTCGTAGATGTTTCGCAATCAATTTCTAATAACAGTTCCTCTTCATTATTCTCCATGGACAACACTGGCTCTGAAGACTGATAGATTGCTGGTGGCTGGATATTGATGCGCCGTGCAAAAATTGCGTGTAGGTCATCATAAAATGGACAAGTCTTTTTGATGTATTCTTCTACACTGGTTACATCTCCATTCTCAAGCAATCCTGCGCCCGTTTGGCTTTTCCACTTGACCGCGGCCAAAAAACTTGTTTTAAGGTGTCTCATTTTTGTGCGTATATTATTCCATTTGATTGTGCATAAATTTGGCGAATTTTGCTTAATGCGATCATAAAAATTTTGAGCAGTTGGTTTCTAAAATAAGTTTGTAAAATGTAAACAAGCTAGTAATGGAAAATGTAAGAGCATTACCTCAAATTGTTCCAGATTAGGCTTCACATTGTCAAAGACAATCGTAAGCAAATCTCTGGTTTGCTGTTCACTCCACCGAAAAGTGCCATTAATGCGTAATCGTTTTTTCTATAAATATATAAATAAACCAATTGATTTTTAAATATTAACAAAATAATATTACAAATGTGTCTACTTACGTCTTCCATTTCAAAGCAAATAGCGAATCGCTCGTTTATGCTTAACAGCTGATAATGATTTGCGACAAATTGCCACGGATTCCACTGAAAATAGTCTAGCAAAGTTGCCACTATATCGCAAACCTAATTGCATGTAAAAATGAACAGCTGACTTGCGACTTTGCCACCTTGCTAAGTTTGCAATAAATGCCATATGTTTGCAACATTACATGAGTACCACTAATATTTCATGTTGTATATGCATCTGGGTAATCTGAATATCGTCGAGGTATTCCTGCTAATCCTAACAAGTGGTGAGGGAAAAATGTTAAATTTACTCCATGAATATAATAATAAATTGACTTTTTAATCATCTAGGATTTATATTTAATCCAGTAAGTAAAGAATTTCAGTAAATAAATCTAGCTATAATTGCGAATACTGCTCCTATAGATAATACATAGTGGAAGTGGGCTATAACATAATAGGTATCGTGTAAAATAATATCTACAGATGAATTAGCAAGTATTACTCCGGTTAATCCTCCTCCTATGAATAAAAAACAATTCCTCAGGCTCATAATATTGCTGGTGAATAATTTAGTTGAGTTCCATGAAGTGTAGCTAATCAGCTAAAAATTTTAATTCCCGTTGGTACAGCAATAATTATAGTAACTGATGTAAAATATGCTCGTGTATCTACGTCTATTCCAACAGTAAATATATAATGAGCTCATACGATAAATCCTAATAATCCAATTGCTATTATTGCATAAATTATTCCTTAAGAACCAAATGTTTCCTTTTTACCTGATTCTTGGCTAATAATGTGTGAAATTATATCAAATCCAGGTAAAATTAGATTACAAACTTCTGGGTGTCCTCCTCCAGCAGGATCAAAAAATGATGTATTAAAATTTCGATCTGTTAATAATATTGTAATTGCACCAGCTAGTACTGGCAAAGATCAAAGTAACAATAGTGCTGTCAATACTACAGCTCATATAAATAACGGTATTCGATCAAATGTTATACCAGTAGATCGTATATTAATTACTGTTGTAATAAAATTTGCTGCTTCTAGGATTAATGAATGAAAATTGAAAAAATGGCTAAATCTAATAATGGATAATGGAGGATAAACAGTTCATCCTGTACCAGGTCCGTTTTCTACTACTTACATATATTACTTACATATACTACTTACTAGTAATAGTGTGAGAGAGGGTGGTAATAATCAAACTCTTATATTATTTATTCGTGAGTGCTCCTAATATGAAAGGTACTAATCAATTTCCGAATCCTCCAATTATAATAAGTATTACTATAAAAAAAATTATTACAAATGCGTGAGCTGTTACAATTACATTATAAACTTGGTCATCTCCAATTAGCGCTCCTGGGTGTCCTAATTCAGTTCGAATTAGAATTCTAAGAGATGTTCCTACTATACTATCTATTTATAAGAATAAATTCTTTTTAATCAAAACAAATTTACTAAATAAATGGGTTTAGCTTTGTAGTCAATAATGAAATTAGACTGCAATTCTAAAGTAGTAAATATAATATTACTAAGGCTTAAAAGATTTAACTTATATTTATAGCTTTGAAGGTTATTAGTTTATTTTAATTTTATAGTAAGTAAAAATAATCTTTTAATTTTAATCAATTAATTCTATAATTATTTTAATTACTAGCTGACCCGGTCTCCTTGCCGCGGGGATGAGGCTTAAGCGGCGAGTTAACCCCATTCTATGGAGATTAACCTACCACGAACTAAGAGGGCAGCTTCATATAGGAATTGGGTATCCACTCATCCGCGGAACGGCGGAATTGGTGGCCACCCAAGTACTATGTGGAGAGTACCGTACCGACAACCTGGCAGGAGGGATCAAATGCATTTCTTTTATTTAATGTGGAGGCTAAACAAGGATATTTCTGCACGAGGTAACCCACTTTTGGGAAATTCTCCCGTCGAGCAATCGACGGCTCGGGCATCGGATGTGCAGGCCCGAACTGCACATTCCCCTATGACCGGAACTGACACCCAGGGTTCCGGAGGAAGCGCACTACTAGTGGTGAAACATGGCACATTGGCTATGCCAATGGAGAGCCGAGTGAGTGTGAGCGATACACCGCCGTCGAAACGATCGGAAGCAACTGAACAAGTTGCGGAGGATGTGGAGATGGCGGACAATCTCTCAGTAGACTCAGACGGATCTCTGGTACCGAGTAAGTCATTGACAACGGTTAAACCTGGTGCGAATCAGGTAAGTACCGGTAAAAAGACCGAAGTTATTGGAGATTCGAACGCAGGTGTTGGTCTAACCGCAAGGCAGATCAAACGAAGGAGATAGAAGGCGAGGCAAGCCGAAGCACTAGCTAAGGCAAGGACTCAAGCTCCGTCAACTTCGACACCTGCAACGGAAACGGGAAAGCGTGGCAGAACAGAGGACTCCTCTGTAGCGCTGCGCTCTTCCGGAAACGAAACGGGGTCTGTGCCAACGACCGGGAAGAGGAGAAAGGCAAAGAAGAGGAAAGTCGAGAGACGGAATTCGGAAATGGCTGCATCCTCGACCCAATCCAAGGCAGACAAACCTTTGCCTGACAAGGCAGAGGCTAAGGGACCTCAAATGTCGAATGACACTCTTCCGTCAACGTCTGGCGAATCATTCGCGAGAATGGCAGCAAAGGCAATGACGGTGGAGATACATACCGACAAACAAGATGGTCTACTGTCCAAAGGGCAACAAGACTATCTTGACAGCTATCTTTGGAAAGCTATCGGTGAGTCGAAAGACGCGCCGACGTTCGAGGGGAAAAGCGTGGTGGACGGCATCGTAAAGGTGCACTGTTCCAATGCTTTTTCCCGAGAATGGCTAGAAAAAGCTATAGCAAAGATTCCAGCCTGCGAAAACAGCAAGTTTATTCTTGTTGAGAGTAGCAAAGAAAGGCTGGTACGAGCGAGTGTCTGGATTCCGGGTCCTTCCTGTAATTCAGCAGAACTCCTCAAACGCATCCGTGTTCAGAATAAGGATCTTGACACGACTCTCTGGCGAGTATACTCGTGCACCAGGCAGAAATCCGCTACCACTTCGGAGGCGGGTTCCCACCTGGTACTGGGTATCGATCTTGGGTCCCTCAAGGTGCTTAAGTCGAAGTACGGGTGCCGTCCTCACCTACATCTGGGGCGGATCCAGTTCCGCGTCCAGGATAAGGTGGAGGACAAAGCGTAAATATACTCAGTCTCATGACTGAAGTAATATTTACACAGATTAATCTGCAGCATAGCAAAGCGTCTACGGCTCTCTTGTGCCGTTGGCATGCAAAACTGCAAACAAACCCACACATAATACTTATACAAGAACCATGGGTATGTCACAAGCGTATCTGTGGTCTGAGTGCTATGTCGTGGGGACAAATATTTCATTGTGAAGGGAATGTGAGAACGCGAGCATGTATTATCATGCCAAGGTTGATCGAACACACGATGTTAAAAGAGCTATGCTCTGGAGATATCGTTGCTGCAAAAATAAAGTACTTGAAAAGTGGGAACAGTGTTGAAGCTATCATAGTTTCGGCCTACCTACCCTACGACTCTTTACAGCCACCTCCTTCGAGGGAGCTAAGAGAAGTGGTCAAGTACGCAGAATCCAATAATCTGGGGCTAATAGTGGGCTGTGACGCAAATTCACAGAACATTGTGCGAGGAAGCAGCAAATGCAACCCCAGAGGTCTCAAGTTACTGGATTTTATCCTGTCATCCGATTTGGTCATCCAAAACACTGGTAACAAACCAACTTTTGTGACCAGAAGGAGACAAGATGTGATTGATTTAACACTTACCAATAGGTCAGTTGGAAATCAAATCAACCGATGGCGAGTTTTGGAAGAGGACTCTCTTTCTGATCATCGTCTTATCGAATTCCGACTGGGAATTGACACAATATCAATACCTTCCGGTAGGAATCCTCGAAATGTGGACTGGGACAGGTATGGTGAGCTTGTAACAGAGCGGTTACCAAACCTGAAAAAACTCAAATCAGCAGAAATGATTGAAGATGCTACTAAGAAATTAGAAGGTACTTTAATCAATTGCTTTGAGGAACTGTGTCCACTCAGGCAAAGCAGACAGGGGAAAGCGGTTCCTTGGTGGAACCCTGAACTGTCGAAGCTTCGTGTACGGTCCAGGAAACTTCTTAATAAGGCCTTGAAGACCAAAACAGAACAGGACTGGGCCAATCATCGACTTACACAGAGAGAATATAAGAAAAAAGTACGGCAAGCCAAACTTGAATCCTATAGAAATTTCTGCAGTAACGTCGAAGAAATGAGGGAAACAGCGAGACTTTGTAAGGTCCTTCATTTAGACCGCTCAGTAAGGCTGGATTCCATTCGAAAACCTGATGGTTCATACACCATTTCCAAATCGGAAACGTTTAATGCTCTACTCGAAACCCATTTTCCGGGTAGTAGAACTCTCTCTGAAGCTGAGAGTGGCATGAACAATGACGGTGGCAACGGTGGAACCTCTAGGTACAGCTGGTATATTGCTAGTCGGATAGTGACAAGGGAATCGATAAGGTTTTCCTTATCTTCCTTTGAGAACTTTAAGTCCCCTGGACCTGACGGAATATATCCAGTAATGCTTAAAAAGGAGGAGACAGGCTGATTGAGGCCCTGAAAAGGATCTTCACAGCCTGTCTTGCATTTGGTTATATACCATCCCAATGGCGACGCGTAAGAGTAGTATTAATTCCAAAACCAGGAAAAGATGACTATTCCCTAGCAAAAAGTTTCAGACCAATCAGTTTGACATCGTTCATGTTGAAAAGTCTGGAACGAGTGGTGGAGAAACATATTCGAGTGGGGGTATTGCCGAGAAGTCCACTTAGTAGAAACCAACACGCTTACCAGAGTGGAAAATCATGTGAATCAGCCTTACACGATCTTGTTAGCAAGATTGAAGCTGGGCTGGAAGCTGACGAATACACAATGGGCGTGTTCGTGGACATTGAGGGGGCTTTTGATAATGCCACTTTCGGCTTGATATGTTCTTCTGCCGAACGACATGGAGTTAATCAAGCCATTATAAAATGGATATACTCCATGCTCTCTGAGAGGCTGTTAACCGCTGGTGGGAGCGACGACGAGCAAATCACAGTCAGGGCCAAGCAAGGATGTCCCCAAGGGGGTGTTCTTTCCCCGCTGCTGTGGTGCTTCGTCGTAGACTCCCTATTAGCGGAGATGCAGGAACACAGTTTCATTCGGAAGGAAATTTGATGTCAGAGCGTGAGCAATGGAGCAATCCAGAATGCATGCAGGGAGGTTTGACGGATATTTTCTTTACCGATGGGTCCAAGACTGAAATAGGGTCTGGAGCCGGATGGTACTTAGACGATAGTTATAAGTATCACTATGCTATGGGGGAATGGCAACTGTTTTTCAAACAGAAGTTTTTGCCATCCTAAAAGTAGCCGAATGGATAATCGAGAGGAGATGGAGCGGGAAACAGATTGGAGTCTTCAGTGACAGTCAGGCTGCATTGAACGCCCTGGAGAACGCGAAGCAAACCTCAAAGATTGTTCAAGAATGTAAGAAGAAGCTTAATTCTGTCGCAAGACAAAACAGGCTTGTACTTATATGGGTTCCAGGACACTCCGGTGTTCAAGGAAACGAAATTGCCGACGAATTGGCCAACCGTGGATCAGCGAAGCCCCCACAGGGGCCAGAGCCAATAATCGGAATCAGTCCCGCAGGAAATAAATAAATAAATAAATAAATAAAACTTAGAAGGAAAGACATTCGGTTGATGGTCGGCATCATTACGGGACACAACCCATGGAGTCAGCATATGACCACCATTGGAATCATCGAGGACCCGGTATGCCTGTCCTGCTAGGAGGAGGCGGATAGCACTGAGCACTTTCTCTGTGAGTGTCCTGCCTTTGCTAGAGCGCGACTACGGGTATTGGGTTCAGATGTCATGGGAATGAGTGATATTCGTTCTCTAAAACTGGAGGATATTTACAGATTCGCCAAAGAATCTGGAAAATTCTCACAGGACTAACTATCTCTATCTCTGTCTCTATTCTTTCCTATCTCTTTACTCTCTGATACTTTTCTCCCTCCCTCCTTGACTATCTACCCCCTTTCCAGAGCTTTAAATACAATGGGCTTTTTAGCCTGAGTGTTTTAGGAGCCACCAAATCTCCTGGTGCTCCTTGGCTCGACCTCTTCAAATTCAAATTCAATTCAGCTGACCCGGCGAACTTCGTACCGCCTTATCGTAGCAATGATGCACTACTTTATTTTGTATAGCTGACCTATCTTAGGTATGAGTACCTATTCAATTTGAACTGGAATCTATAATATCCTCCATAATTTCCTGGTCTCGCTATACCTGAAAAGGACTTTACTAATTTAATTAAATAAAAAAACAAAATATATTTTCATAATAGTGTTTATTCCATAGGATTCAATAATTTCACTAATAATTTTACAAATCGCTATTGAACAACTTGGCATTTTTAAGTAAACACTGAGCTCAATACCACGCGCGCTCTAGAAAGCAATAGAATAGTCTCTGATTAAATGGCTGAAGATTATGCGATAGATTGTAAATCTATTTATAAGAATAAATTCTTTTTAATCAAAACAAATTTACTAAATAAATAGATTTAGCTTTATAGTCAATAATGACATTAGACTGCAATTCTAAAGGAGTAAATATAATATTACTAAGGCTTTAAAGATTTAACTTATATTTATAGCTTTGAAGGTTATTAGTTTATTTTAATTTTATAGTAAGTAAAAATAATCTTTTAATTTTAATTAAATAATTCTATAATTACACAGTCCTGCGAGGGTGAGTTTCTAGAATGGCTGTACTTGTTTCTTGTAGTTTTTTATACGCTGAAAACGAATCTGACCTTCAAAATGCTCCATCACGTCAGGATTTTTGGTAAATGAAGCCTAAAAGGTCAAAAAATGGCCATTTTAGCCATTTTTGATAATTTTTTTTGGGATAGAAAATATTTTTGTTCAATTTTCGACGAAAAGGTCGCATAGTACAACTCTTTAGCTTTAAAACCCATTTTTTTAAATTATTGTACGATTTTTAAAAAAAAAGTTATGACATTTTGAAATTAACAGTTTCAGTTACGTATACGTTGGGTATAACGTCTATAGCGTAGCAATGATGCACTACTTTACAGTTTAGTTAAGTTTGACAACTATTCCAATGAACGGGAGGAACAAGACTAACTTTATTATTTTGCTTAAGGTAAAATCAAAGCTTACATATGTATACATATTTGCTTACTCGGTATATTTTACAATTTTGTTTTCTTACTTGCTAACTACATTGGTTTATAAAAATTTGTTGTGTTACTTATTAATATTACATTTTCGTGTGGGAACGGAAATGCTGATTTGACAATATTTATTGTAAGCAGACATTGAAGTTAGTTAATTTGGGACGGTTGCAATTCTTGGAATTGCGACCGAAAAATAATTTTGATTTATGAATTTAATCGTAATTTCTGTAAACAAATCGGAAATAGGTTTAGTATTACACTTTGTCTTTAATTATATTTGCAATGAATTCATCTATAGTGTTAGTGCTTGGTTTTATATATGTAACTTCTCCCTCCCTTAGATTAGAATTCTTCTGTTTATGTTTAGTTAGAATTAACACAATTAAAATAAGTACTACAATTATTATAAAAAAGTTACATCCATATGTTAATTTTGTATGATAATCTAACGCTTTAATATTCTTTACATTATTTTTTTTGTTGTAATTCAATTTCTTGAAAGGATAATTTATGTGTAAAATTCTGATCTCTATTTGGATATTCGATAATTTGTTTTTCTTTTATAGTATTTTCGATAGTGTTTGAAAAATAATAGTCTTTAATTCTTATTGAACAGTTACTCAAATTTATTAAATAATTTCCGTTTAGCATAACTTTTTCGGAATTACAAGTTTCATTAACACTGACATTCATTGCATTCTTAATTATAATTGTGTCTATATCTAGTTGTATAATTTCAAAATCTTTGTTACTTACTAGTTGACAGTTGTTTTTTTATTATACAATGAGTGCTTAATTTTAAGTCTTTTAAATGCTTATTTTCTTCAAATCTATATGTTTTATTTTCAAACTCGAAGCTTTTTTCTATAATAGCATCTATTTCGTTAATGTGAATATTGGGTAGTGGAACAATAGTTCTTAATTTAACAATTATGAAATTTTTAGGTATTTTTACTCCTAAAACTAAGTATGTCCCATTAACAAATGTTGTACCACACTGTATATATTTCAACTTATTATAATCGATATTGTATTTTTTAATTTCGTTACTGGTTAGAATACTTGGATGTACCAAATCATGTTTTGCAGAAATTACATTATCTTGCAAATGCTCTATTCTACTCTTTATTAGTTGTATATTACTTAATTGCTCTAAATATCTACTTTTATTATTTTCTAATTATTTCTACAAACTTACTTATAGAATTTAGTTCTTCTTGAATTTTTTGTCTGTCATTTGTAATTACCATTTTTAAATGATTTATAGTTATATTAAAATAGTCATTAATTATAATTTGTTGATTATTGTTGTTAACAATTTCATCAATATTGAACAACTGTTTTTGTATGTTTTGTCTGTCTTCATCGTCCATAGTCCCCAATAACCATTTTTGTATGCTTCCTATTCCATTAATTAGTCCTCGTCTTTGCCTATTTTGTCTTGGCAATAATGTCAATAATTTATTTTTAGCGTCACTTAGTTCTAAATTAAGCATTTCTTTATTATCAATCCTCATTAATTTTATATTTTCTTTCATGTTGTACAAAATGATTTTGATATCATCTAAAATCAGATGAACGTAAAGGAGTTGAAAAATTGCTAAAAAAATATGAAAAATTAATTTTTAAAGATGGGGACACACTGACTAATACAAAATCAGTGGTCCATGAAATAAAGACAATCACAAACCAACAAATTAATTCAAAAATTTAAAGGTTACCTCCAAAACATGAAGAGGAGGCGGTCTGGCAAATTAAAGAATTGGAAAAGCAGGGTATAATTCAAAAAAGCAGGAGTAGGTATAGCTCTCCTATTATAATAGTTCCAAAAAAAGAAGATAAGTCAGGAAATAAAAGGTTTCGTTTAGTGGTTGATTATCGTAGGCTTAATCAAATAACCATTGACGATAAGTATCCCTTGCCAAATATTCATGGAATCTTAGACAAGTTGGGCAAAGCACAGTACTTTAGCACTATCGATCTTGCAAAAGGTTACCATAAAATTTGAATGGCATCTAAGGATATTGAAAAAACAGCCTTTGTTTCCTCACTAGGTTTGTATGAATATGTCAGAATGCCATTTGGGTTGAAAAACGCCCCGGCTACCTTTCAAAGGTTAATGAATAACATATTGAGAGACTACATAAATAAAATTTGTGTTGTCTATTTAGACGACATTTTAATATTTTCCACTTCATTGGAAGAGCATTTGATTTCTTTAGAAAAAATTGTTTCAAAACTGCAAGAACACAATTTAAAAATTCGAGCGGATAAGTGCAGTTTCTTAAAGAAAGAAACGCAATTCTTAGGTCATACGTTGACCAAAGACGGAATAAAACCTAACAAAGGGAAAATTGCAGTAATTTTGGATTTAAAGGTACCAAGGACTGAAAAGCAATTAAAAAGCTTTTTAGGAGCTACAGGGTATTACAGAAAATTCATAAAAGATTATTCAAAAATAGCGTACCCAATGAATAAATATTTAAAGAAAGGGGGTAAAATAAACCCCAATGATCCGCAATATATTTCGAGTTTTGAAAATCTCAAATATCTCATTTCTTCCCATCCGATTCTTAAGTATCCAGAGTACGATAAAGAATTTTCAATTACAACAGATGCAAGTGACTACGCTATTGGCGCAGTGCTGTCGCAACAAGGACAGCCGGTATGCTATATTTCTAGAACTCTTAACAAGCATGAGCAAAATTATGCTACCATCGATAAAGAGTTTCTAGCTATTATTTATGCAATCACATACTTCAGACCATACACATATGGAAATAAATTTAAAATAGTCACTGACCACTGCCCAATTGTGTATTTAAATAATAAATACAAGGGTAAAGAATTTTCACAACGTCACCAGAGGTGGCTTTTAAAATTACAAGAATATAATTATGAAATAGAATATGTGAAAGGAAAGAATAATGTGGTCGCAGATTTTTTGAGTAGAATTGAGAATGCTCCGAAAATAAATGAAAATAATGATAAAGAATCGAATTTTGAAATGTCCGATACGATACATTCCGCACTTTTCTATTAAAGAAGAGATTGTTAATAAATATAAGACACAAATTATAATAACATATAGCCCTGAAGCTGAAATTAAGATATCGCATGGTAGGAAAATAATTGAGGTTGACCCACTGAATAGTGAAAACATATTAAGAACTATATTTGAAAGGCACATTAGGAAAGGCAAAGTAGGAATATTTTCTGAAGTTGAAGAGCAAGATTATCATAGGATTCAACTGTTGTTGATGTCCATGTTCTCCTGTAATAGCAAACTGGAATTCATAAAATGTACAAAAAGAGCAATAGAGATATCGCAGGAAGAAGAACTGCATAGACAAATCTCTTTGTATCACAGTAAGGAGTCGATGCACAGTGGCATTGCAGAAACATTCAACACATTGAAAGACAAAATATTTTATCCTAAATTCAGGGAGCATATTCAGTTAATAATAAATAACTGTGAAAAATGCCAACAAATAAAATATGATAGAAAACCTATAAAACCTAAATTCAATTTGACAGAAACCCCTACGGATAAAAACGAAATTATCCATATTGATATATTTCATTTCAACAAACATTCGTTTGTTACGACAATAGATAAATTGACCAAATTTGCAGCATCATATATGTATAATAACTGATAGGAATTGGAGGTCAAAGAAAACTATATTACTAGAACAGTTCGCAAAATTCGGAAAATCGAAGAAAGTAATAATGGATAATGAGTTTAGAGCAGAACAATTGATACAATATTTAAATACTGAAAATATTGAGGTCCATTTAACAAAACCCAATAATCACACTGGTAACGCAGACATTGAGAGACTTCACTCAACCCTGTTGGAGAAATTAACAGGAATTGATGATACAAGTCTTTCAACGGAAATGAGGATGCAGATCGTTATAGCAAACTATAATGATCGATATCACTCAACCATCAAATGTTCTCCAAGGTTCGCCAAAGATAGCATTTGTCCATCCATATTACAAGATAGAATTAATTTGGCAAAAGAAAAAGTAATAGCAAAACATAATAGCAATAGAGAAGAGTGTACAGAAAACAGAGAATCAGGACCCATAAAACATTACAAAAGAGTAAGACATAAGGACCAACCATATTTCCGAATTAATCCGTTGCAAAACGTTCATCCGTCTAATAGGTTAGGTTAGGTTATAATGGTTGCCCAGAGAGTAGGGCCCACTTGGACGAAATAGTTTGGTTCGTCCTTTGTGATACCATTTAAGGACAGAGAAGGGGGAGGAAGGGAAGGGATGGGGGAGTGGTGAGTGATTGTGGACTACGAACGGTGACTAGTCCGCGGTTGTGTTAACCTCATTATGCTGCTGATGTAGTTCATCAGATTTTTGTTATCAACACCTGCTATATAAGCAGGCGCAGAAAAGAAATGAGAACCAAGATACTTGAATCTTAGTCCCGCGAAGGCAGGGCAGCTAAGGAGCATATGCTGAGATGATTCCACCTCATCCTCCATGCAGCTGTCGCAAAAAGGACTCGAAGTGATTCCGAGTCTCACGGCATGTGTACCTCGCGGACAGTGCCCCGTGATGATGCCCACGAAATTTGAGAGAGGACATTTTGTCATTCCCAGGATATCTCTCGAACGCCACCTATCCAAACGTGGCCAGAAGGACTTTGCGACCCTACACGTTCGTGTACTTGCCCAGCGTTCGCTGAGTTGGTGCATAGCCCAGCCTTCCAGGAGTAGAGCGCAGGTTGTCAAGGGGATCCCGATCCTCTCCCTTCGCGGGCACATTGCCTCACAGGTCCCCTGTCTGGCCAGCTCGTCGGCTTCGCAGTTTCCTGCAATGTCACTGTGACCAGGTACCCAAATTATCTTTATGTCGAAGAATTCTGATGCAATCGAGAGTGAGACCAGGCATTCCTTGACCAGCTTCGAATGCACCATAATAGAGCCTAGGGCCCTGATGGCCGCTTGGCTATCGGAGTAAATATTTACCCTCTTAACAGTTGTTACGCAAGTAAGTAGCCAGTCAGCTGCTTCTTTAATTGCGGCCACCTCTGCTTGGAACACACTGCAGTGATCCGGTAGCCTGAATTTGAGTTTGATGGGGAGCTCTTTGCAGAATACTCCTCCTCCAACCCTACCGTCCAACTTCGAGCCATCCGTGAACAGGTTAACGAGGCCCTGTCCCCAGATGTTGCCCCCGGTCCACTCCTCCCTTGGTGGAATATGGGTGGAGAAACTTCCACTTGGACTTAGCGAAGGCACACACTGGTCCGTCGACGAGGGGACGAACTCAAAGTTTCTGAGGATGCTTGAGTGCCCATATGTGAGGTTAAGCTTATAGCCCAAGCCCCTCAGTCTGATTGCGGTACGAGCAGCGGCAATTCTGCCTGCGATGTCTATAGGTACCACGTTTAACATTACGTTAAGCGCCAGAGTAGGAGTAGTTCGAAGCGCCCCACTGATTCCAATGAGTGCAGACCTCTGGACTCTCTCTAGCTTTTTGACTGATGTCGTTCTCTCTAGTGAGTTCCACCAGACAGTGACTCCATATAACAGAATTGGCTTTATTATGGTATTATAGAGCCAGAATACAACTCTGGGCGAGAGGCCCCACCTTTTGCCAATTGCGCCTTTGCACCCATACAAGGCGATTGTTGCCTTCCTTACTCTCTCCTCAATGTTGGGCTTCCACGTCAGCTTACTGTCAAGGATTAGACCTAGGTACTTCACCTTATCGGAAAGCACCAGCGGAGCGCCCCCCATCGAGGGGAGCTGAGCTCTGGGTATTTTGTATTTCCTCGTGAAAAGGACGAGCTCCGTCTTAAGAGGATTCACTGATAAGCCGCAATCTGCTGCCCATCGAACAACTACGTTCAGATATCCCTGCATTAAATCATACAGGGTATCTATAAACTTTCCTCTAACAATTAATGCCACATCATCCGCGTAGGCAATCACCCTACAGCCCTTCCTCACCAGCTCCTCCAGCAAGTCATTGATAACAATGATCCAGAGGAATGGTGAGAGAACCCCGCCTTGCGGCGTGCCTCTGCTCACCTGCCGGCGAAGAGAGACGCCGCCCCACTCTGCCACGACCGTTCGTGATTGCCTCCGGGAGGACGTTATTAAAAGCCCCCTCGATGTCGAGGAAGGCGCCAACTGCGAGTTCTTTCTGATATAGAGATTCCTCAATATCTTTAACAATTGTGTGCAGAGCAGATTCCACTGATCTGCCCTTACAGTAAGCATGTTGGGTGTGCGACAAACGCCCCCGAGGAATTTCGCTTCTTATGTGTAGGTCAATCAACCTCTCAAGGGTTTTCAGCAAGAAAGATGAGAGACTGATTGGCCTAAAGTCCTTAGGGGAGACATGTGAGCTCTTGCCAGCCTTGGGTATGAACACAACCCTTACAGCCCTCCAAGATCCCGGTATATAGCCCCTGGCTATGCAGCTCGCATAGATAGGGCTCAGCCAGCGGCATGATACCCCTACAGATTTCTGTAGTTGGGCAGGTATGATGCCATCAGGACCAGGTGACTTGAAGGGCCCGAAGGAGCCAATGGCCCAGGCCAAGCGGTGCTCATCCAGCAGCCAGCCCCGGTTCTGAAGACAGATTTGTGTACTTCCTAAGCTGGTGCTGCTGGATACCGGATTCGTCGGAAAATGAGCGTCGAGAAGCATTTTTAGTGATTTCTCGCCGCTCATCGCCCATCGTCCCGATTCATCCCTCAGGTATCCCAAGGGAGCCGAGTTCCTCGTGAGTATTCGTCTGAATCTTGAAGACTCATGACAGCCCTCCACGCTTCCACAGAAGTTCCTCCAAGAGTCCCTCTTGGCCCTCCTAATTTCGGACTTGTAGATTCCAAGTCCTACTTTATACAGTTCCCATCCTGAGGGAGACTTAATTCTTTTAGCCCTATTAAAGAGGCGCCTGCACGAGGTCCTAAGCTCAGAGAGCTCTGCTGTCCACCAAGGTCTAATATAAAAATACCACAAAAATTTGCGAACATACCTAATCTGGACACAGAAAATAATTACAATGATGATAGGTTTAGTATCATAGTCCATAATGGAGATACTGATTAATTTTTTTTTAGAAGTACAAAAAGAAAATGACAATAATATTATTGAAACTGTTAATAAGCAAATAGCAATAAATAATCATTTTAATGATAGTATAGAAATAATTGAAGAAAAAAATATGGAAAACATTAAAGAAATTAAATAATTAAAATACCATAAAAATGTTTCATATGGTATGAATGTAACAATAGCAATATGTTTATTGCTCTTATTGATTATAATATTTGTATATTGGAAAAGGAAGAATATAAAAGTAAAAATTGTAAATAAAAGAAATTATAATGAAGGGGGAATTATGTTAATGGAAACTAACCCCAAACAAAATGTACTTGTAAATGAAAGAACTCAGGAGAGTTCTAACTCTAACGGTAGGGGAGTTATGTGGAATGGCCCCGCTCCCACACATAAAGTTATGAAAAAGAAAACAACCATATTTTAATAGAAATTTATGATTGTAAAATGAGTATAAAGTTATGAAAAAGAAAACAATCATATTTTAATAGAAATTTATGATTGTAAAATGAACCTTAGGAATGCCACTCAGCACTTTAGAGTTAGAAATATAAATATACATATGTATGTATATGCTTAAGTGTAATCCGTTCATTGCATATATGAATGACGTGAAGTCATACATATATGCAGATAAACAAACATACTGGTGTCAACACTCAAGTATGCAAAACATACTTGAGTGAAATAAGAGAACACAGTAAAACAATTGCAACTATGTTGCAAGTCTAAACAAAAGTAGATTATTTGGATGGTGCTGAGTAGCATCACGAACACACATACTTACGATCTAAATATGTATGTTCTGAGGCTATATTTAAGACCTAAAAATTTAAGTAAAGGCAGTTGTGGCCAAACAGCGAGGGCGACTAGTAGTAGTCGCTGAAACTCCTTTTCAAATTTAAAATAAATAAAATTTTGAAAAACATCAAGTGAAAAATTTGGTTTTAATTAATAAAGGAAAGGAACTCCAAAACTAAATAGCCGCAACTCAAGGTTTCCTCATAATTGGAAACATAACTCGCGCGAGTTACATATGCACATAGACAGGTAAAGGAAAATGATAAGTTTGCAGAATTTATCAGTCAAATAAACCAAACAACAGGAAAGTAATACGATATCATTTCCGTTGATTTCCCAATATTTCATTGAACTCAAAAATAAGCATTTTTGATAAATAAGCATTTTTGATAAATAAGCATTTAAATCAATAAGCATTTTTGATAAATAAGCATTTTAATAAATAAGCATTTTAATAAAATAAGCATTTTAATAAATAAGCATTTTTGTTATTAAGCAATATAATATTTTGAATAAGCAATTATGTATACAGTTGTAAGCTTTCGTTAAACCTAAAATTAATTAATAAAGTTAGTCTGTGACTGAAACCTTAAAGTCAAACAACTGTCTTGCATTTTTTAAAAACCCCTTTTCTTAAATCAATTATAAAATTGGCGCAGTCGGTTGTCCTTTCGAAAAAGTAATGAAAGGATAGTGATACGAAATAACGGGAACAAAAAATTATAAACACTATAATACCCATACTAATCCTGCGAATCCGTAGCCAACTCAGGAGTTGACTGGACCCTCCAGGGTATAATTAAAAAAAAAAAATAGTGCAGTGAACACTTACAAAGTGAACGCCACTATAATTTAATACTACAGTGCAGTGAACACTAGTTACCACCACTAAACACAAATAGTGCAGTGCAGTGAATACTTATAAAGTAGACACCACTAACATAAAAAGTGCAGTGCAGTGAATACTTATAAAGTAGACACCACCAACATAAAAACAAAGGGAACCATCAGCTTAGCAAACAAGCTAGCTGATAAACCAACAATCAAAAAAATTAGCAGAAGACAGCAAAGTTTTGACGAAAGAAGGAAGATGGAGCAGGCTCAAGGAAGGATGCCGCCAGAGGATATAGTGGAAGAACTGGCGAGGAGAGAACAGCAATTGGAACAGCTAACACAGGCGTACATCGAACTACAACAACGGCACGCAACCAATGACAACGACCTACAGAGAATAATGAAGAACATTACTCACCTTCCGACATTTACGGGAACAGGCGAAGTAACAGTCAACTCCTTCATGAGCAGTGTCGAATATGTGCTATCAACTATTCAAGACGAAGGAACGCGAAGAGAAGCGACAAAAGCAGTATTCTACAGAGTGATTCAAGGTGAAGCAAAGGACGTAGTCATCAACATTCCTCAACCGGACAACTGGAGTCAAATAAAGAAGGCGCTTAAACTTCGTTACAAGCCAGACGTGGAGCCTTACGAAATATATCGAAAAATCTGCAACCTGCGAGCAAACACGGTAAGTGAATTGGCAACAGAAGCCCAAAAAATTAAGTATAAGGCAGATGAAATGAATGTATATTATAAAGGAGATGCAGGTATAGATTTATCTAATATAAATAGTGTACTGGTGAACAACTTAAAAGAAACCACTCAGGGGACATTGTTGGACAAGATATATGAGGAACATGACTTATATACAATATTAGAAATAATGACAAAACGACGATATGAAGACAGTTGCATCCGGACAGATTTCAAAAAGTTTAGAAGAACAGACGAACAGTTTAAACAGAATAAAAACATTACCAATATAAACAGCGTGAAAAATATTCCCACGAAGGTAATAAAGACAATCACTCAAGCCAAAAGAGGTGGAATAACCAAAATTTTACAAATCATTGGGGAAATAGGGAGAACAATTCAGACCAAAGAAGATAGAATAATCAAAATTCTACACCAAACTGGGGAAGTAGAGACAATTATTCAGGTCAAGTAAGGCGAAATAATCAAAATTTTTATAAAGATAACAATTCAGGTCAAGGAAGAAGGAATCAACAATTTTATAGAGGCAATAACTTAGAGCAAATAAGGGAAAATCGAGGAGAACCAATGGAAATAGATAATGTGGAAAGAGATTACGATAGATCCCCAAATGCAGGACACCCTAACCATAATTGCAGCCAAAATCGCTTGCAATTATCTAGGCAAAGCTATGGATAATCTGAAAATCAAGGAGAAATCAACAATTCAATTTTTTTTTTGAAACAGCCTCGGAATGCTTACCAAAAATAGAAATGAGAATAGAAAATAAAAATTATAATGCATTGATAGATACAGGAGCTAACCTAAGTTTAGTTAATAGTGAAATAAAAGACTTTACTAAAATAAAATTAAAAGACCCAATACGATTCAGCACAATTACTAACAAAGATGTGATAAATTATGAAATATGCACAGTAGCACCAACAGAATTTAATCTTCCCAGCAACGCAAGAGTGAGATGGAAAGCAACTCCACTCAAAGGAAGAAAATACGATTTTATAATTGGCATGGATATACTAAACTTTCTAAATGCACAAATAGATATTGAAGAAAAGAAAATAATTTTAAACCAAAAGGAATGCAGTTTTTTAAATGACCCATTCAATTTTACCCAAATTCATAGCCTTGAAACTACTGACTTAAGTTTAGACAGATTATCATTAGACCATCTTAATGCAGAAGAGCATAGAGAAATCACAAAATTACTAAAACGATTTAATAATTTATTATTCAAAGAAGGCGATAAATTAACTAACACTACGGAAATTCAACATGAAATCAAAACTACAACTCAACAACAGATCAATTCAAAATTATATCGATATCCACCCACCCCAACATGAATTAGAAGTAAGAAAACAAATTAAAGATATGGAAGAACAAGGCATAATTCAAAAAAGTCACTCCAGATATTCAAGCCCTCTAATAGTAGTACCAAAAAAACTAGATAATTCAGGTGAAAAGAAATACCGTTTGGTAATAGATTACAGAAAACTAAACGAAGTTACAATAGACGATAAATACCCACTTCCAAATATTGACTCAATTTTAGATAAATTAGGAAGAGCTCAATACTTTACTACGTTAGATTTGGCAGAAGGATATCACCAAATTTTAGTAAAAACTGAAGATCGCGAAAAAACGGCATTTGTAACTCCACATGGGTTATATGAATTCATAAGAATGCCATTTGGTTTAAAGAACGCACCAGCCACATTTCAGAGGCTAATGAACGAAATTTTAAGAGACTATATAAACAAAACTTGCGTCGTATATTTGGACGATATCTTAATATTTAGCACATCATTAAGTGAACACATCAATGCAATACAGGACATATTTAAAGTTCTTGAATATAAAAATTTGAAAATACAAATAGACAAATGTAATTTTTTAAAGAAAGAAACGGAATTTCTAGGGCATATCTTGACAAAAGACGGCATGAAGCCGAACCCAAATAAAATTAAAGTAATTGAAAATCTTGTATTACCTAAAACTGAGAAGCAAATAAAAAGTTTTTTAGGACTTACTGGCTACTATCGGAAATTCATTAAAGATTATGCCAAGGTAGCACAGCCCATTACAAAATATTTAAAAAAGAGCGTAAAAATTAATGTAAAAGATCCCACATATATAGAGGCTTTTGAAAAACTTAAACTATTGATCAGTTCGCATCCAATTTTGCGATACCCAAATTTTGAAAAAGAATTTACACTTACCACAGATGCATCAAATTATGCATGAGCAAAACTACTCAGCAACTGACAAAGAATTTTTAGCTATTATGTGGAGCGTGAATTATTTTAGACCATACTTGTATGGGAGGAAATTCAAAATAGTAACAGACCATCAACCAATAAAATATTTACATTCAAAATATAGAGGTAAAGATATGTCACCGAGACATCAAAGATGGCTATTAAAATTAGGAGAATATCAGTTTAATATAGAATATATTAAAGGAAAGGAAAATAGAGTAGCAGACTTTTTAAGCAGAATAGAGAATAACGAGGACGTTATTAAAGTTAAGGAGGAGGGTGAAAATACCAGCAAAGCACAGTCATTACAAAATTTAGAAGATTATGAATGTAACGTAAATATAATCGACAATTTAGATGACGATGTGTCGATGGAAACGGTCCATTCAGCTGAAGAAAACTTAAATGATCATTTCTATATTAAAGACGAGATAGTTAACAAATATAAAACACAAATTATTCTAACAAACAACAAGATAGAGGAATTAAAAAGGCTACATGGAAAAAGAATAATTTTTGTATCCGAATACGATTTCAACAGGATGAGTGAAATCTTCAGGAAATACATAACAAAAGGAAAAGTAGGAATATTCTCGGAAATATCGGAACGAAAATATAACATAGTTCAGGAAAAGTTAATAGAAATGTATTCCAACGATAAACAAATAGAGTTTATAAAGTGCACAATAAGAGCACAAGATATCGAAACCGAAGTTGAAGCGGTTAAACAAATTTCGCTATATCATGTTAGAGAAAGCATGCACTCAGGTATCCAAGAAACATATAACCAGCTTAAAAATAAAATTTACTACCCGAAATTATTGGAACTAATACAAATAGTTATTAATCAATGTGAGACCTGTCAGGAAATTAAATATGATAGAAGACCAATCAAACCAAAGTTCTTTCACACGGAAACACCCACAAATAAGGGAGAAATTATTCATATAGATACCTATGTCATGAAGAGTTGCCACTTTCTAACAGTTATAGACAAATTTTCAAAGTATGGAGTAGCATATTCTTTAAACGACAGAAATCATATTACTATCATTGAACAACTGGAAGACTATTTCACTAAAATAGGTAAACCGAAAAAGATAATAGCTGACAACGAATTTAATGTGAGTCACACTGGCAATGCGGACATTGAGAGATTCCATAATACCATTTCTGAAAAGTTTAGAATGTTACATAAATTAAACAAGGGCATATCAGTTAAACATTTAATACAAAAAGCTATTAGAAACTATAATGATAGGTTTCATTCTACTATAAAATTCACTCCTTATGAGGTACATAATAATAAAGTGAATCAAGATGTTGTAAGAAGAAATTTGGAACAGATAAAGGAAAAAACAATTGACAAACTAAATAGAAACAGAGAAGAGTATACAGAACAAAGAACAGAAGGATTTATAAAGAATTACAAGGCAGTTAGACACAAGGAACAACCCAAATACAGAAAACACAAATTAGATAAAGTCCATCCAAGCAATATTAAACGACCTTTAAAATTTACAGACATGGATCATGATGATAGCAATAATACTAACGATACGACAATGTAAAGGTATAATGACTTTGACGGAACTAACGGAACAAACCGGATTTATAGATTTACAAATTAGAAACCAAGAAATACCCAAGTGTAGTGACATAGTACTACACATGATTGACGTTTACAAACTAGAAACTATTATCAACGAAATGACGGACAATATAATATTAATGAAATTAGAAAATAAAGAGACACTACAACGAGAGTTGTTAGACATAAGGAATAAGTTACTAACGCTCATGCCAGTAAAAACTAGAAATAAACGCGGACTAATTAATGCAATAGGTAGTATGTCAAAATGGTTTTTTGGTACAATGGACGAAGACGATAGACAAAATATACAAACGCACTTTTTACAGACGAATGACACATTGAACCAACAAATCAAAATAAACAATTATTTCAGTTCAGCTATAGAGCATCTCAAAGAAATTGTTAAAAGTGATAGAGTAAAAATTGAAAAAGAACTTAATTCTATTAATAAATTTATGTATGACGAATATAAACAAAATTTATACTTAGACCAGTATACAAAGATTCAGTTATTAAAAAGTAAAATTGAGCAAATACAAGAAAATGTTGTATCAGCCAAATATGGAATATTACACCCAAATATTTTAACTAGTGAAGAAATAGTAAAATATAATATTGATTATAACACCTATCTAATATTCGGCATTAAGATACCTAAAAACTTTGAATATGTAAAAATAAGAAAGGTTATTCCAATACCTAACAAAGAAAATAACGAAATAGAAGCAAAAATAGAAGAAATATTCATTTATGCAAATAAAACTTTATTATTTGAAGAAAATAAATCTTTAAAAAGATTGAAACCAAGTAAACACTGTATATTAAAACGAAACTGTCACCTCACCAGAAATAAGGATCTTGAAATTCTAGCCATAGACGTAAAAACGATTATTGTTAAAAATGCTGTAAATTTACAAATGAATCAAACATGTAATAAAGAGAAACCAATTATGAACGGAAACTATATAATAAGATATAATAATTGTTCAATTAAAATTAGTGACTACTATTTTTCAAATTATATCGAAAACATAGAAGAAAATATTGAAAGTGTAAAATATGAAGACATTCGGAACTTTACGAAAAAAATTACATTCGATGAAATATTGGAGGAAAATAGATCAAATATAGAAAACATTTTTAAATTGAAAATTCATAGTAAAATCTCACATATCTGCAATGTACTAAGCATTATCATAATTCTAATAACTGTCATTGTTGTCATCAATAAACACAAACGTATAACTATTAAATTAAATACCCGAATTAAGGAGAATTCTAATCTAAAAGGGGGAGTAGTTACATATGCACATAGACAGGTAAAGGAAAATGATAAGTTTGCAGAATTTATCAGTCAAATAAACCAAACAACAGGAAAGTAATACGATATCATTTCCGTTGATTTCCCAATATTCCATTGAACTCAAAAATAAGCATTTTTGATAAATAAGCATTTAAATCAATAAGCATTTTTGATAAATAAGCATTTTAATAAATAAGCATTTTAATAAAATAAGCATTTTAATAAATAAGCATTTTTGTTATTAAGCAATATAATATGTTGAATAAGCAATTATGTATACAGTTGTAAGCTTTCGTTAAACCTAAAATTAATTAATAAAGTTAGTCTGTGACTGAAACCTTAAAGTCAAACAACTGTCTTGCATTTTTTAAAAACCCCTTTTCTTAAATCAATTATAAAATTCGCGTGGTATTGAGCTCAGTGTTTACTTAAAAATGCCAAGTTGTTCAATAGCGATTTGTAAAATTATTAGTGAAATTATTGAATCCTATGGAATAAACACTATTATGAAAATATATTTTGTTTTTTATTTAATTAAATTAGTAAAGTCCTTTTCAGGTATAGCGAGACCAGGAAATTATGGAGGATATTATAGATTCCAGTTCAAATTGAATAGGTACTCATACCTAAGATAGGTCAGCTATACAAAATAAAGTAGTGCATCATTGCTACGATACGGCGGTACGAAGTTCGCCGGGTCAGCTGGTAATTAAAATAATTATAGAATTAATTAATTAAAATTAAAAGATTATTTTTACTTACTATAAAATTAAAATAAACTAATAACCTTCAAAGCTATAAATATAAGTCAAATCTTTTAAGCCTTAGTAATATTATATTTACTCCTTTAGAATTGCAGTCTAATGTCATTATTGACTATAAAGCTAAATCTATTTATTTAGTAAATTGGTTTTGCTTAAAAAGAATTTATTCTTATAAATAGATTTACAATCTATCGCATAATCTTCAGCCATTTAATCAATCAACCAATAGTAAAAAATTTAGTTAAATCTATTTATTTACTAAATTCTTAATCGCGACAATAATTATTCTCAACAAATCATAAAGATATTGGAACATTATATTTTATTTTCGGAGCATGAGCTGGTATAGTAGGAACATCTCTTAGAATTCTAATTCGAACTGAATTAGGACACCCAGGAGCCTTAATTGGAGATGACCAAATTTATAATGTAATTGTAACAGCTCACGCATTTGTAATAATTTTTTTTATAGTAATACTTATTATAATTGGAGGATTCGGAAATTGATTAGTACCTTTAATATTAGGAGCACTCACGAATAAATAATATAAGATTTTGATTATTACCACCCTCTCTCACACTATTACTAGTAAGTAGTATATGTAAGTAGTAGAAAACGGACCTGGTACAGGATGAACTGTTTGTCCTCCATTATCCATTATTAGATTTAGCCATTTTTTCATTTTTCATTCATCAATCCTAGAAGCAGCAAATTTTATTACAACAGTAATTAATATACGATCTACTGGTATAACATTTGATCGAATACCGTTATTTGTATGAGCTGTAGTATTGACAGCACTATTGTTACTTTGATCGTTACCAGTACTAGCTGGTGCAATTACAATATTATTAACAGATCGAAATTTAAATACATCATTTTTTGATCCTGCTGGAGGAGGAGACCCAATTTTATGTCATCATTTATTCCGATTTTTTGGTCACCCAGAAGTTTGTATTCTAATTTTACCTGGATTTGATATAATTTCACACATTATTAGTCAAGAATCAGGTAAAAAGGAAACATTTGGTTCTTAAGGAATAATTTATGCAATAATAGAAATTGGATTATTAGGATTTATCGTATGAGCTCATCATATATTTACTGTTGGAATAGACGTAGATACACGAGCATATTTTACATCAGTTACTATAATTATTGCTGTACCAACGGGAATTAAAATTTTTAGCTGATTAGCTACACTTCATGGAACTCAACTAAATTATTCACCAGCAATATTATGAGCCTGAGGAATTGTTTTTTATTCATAGTAGGAGGATTAACCGGAGTAATACTTGCTAATTCATCTGTAGATATTATTTTACACGATACCTATTATGTTATAGCCCACTTCCACTATGTATTATCTATAGGAGCAGTATTCGCAATAATAGCTGGATTTATTTACTGAAATTCTTTACTTACTGGATTAAATATAAATCCTAGATGATTAAAAAGTCAATTTATTATTATATTCATGGAGTAAATTTAACATTTTTCCCCCACCACTTCTTAGGATTAGCAGGAATACCTCGACGATATTCAGATTGCCCAGATGCATACACAACATGAAATATTAGTGGTACTCATGTAATGTTGCAAACATATGGCATTTATTGCAAACTTAGCAAGGTGGCAAAGTCGCAAATCAGCTGTTCATTTTTACATGCAATTATGTTTGCGATATAATGGCAACTTTGCTAGACTATTTTCACTGGAATCCGTGGCAATTTGTCGCAAATCATTATCAGCTGTTAAGCATAAACGCGCGATTCGCTATTTGCTTTGAAATGGAAGACGTAAGTAGACACATTTGTAATATTATTTTGTTAATATTTAAAAATCAATTGGTTTATTTATATATTTATAGAAAAAACGATTACGCATTAATGGCACTTTTCGGTGGAGTGAACAGCAAACCAGAGATTTGCTTACGATTGTCTTTAACAATGTGAAGCCTAATCCGGAACAATTTGAGATAATGCTCTTACATTTTCCATTACTAGCTTGTTTACATTTTACAAACTTATTTTAGAAACCAACTGCTCAAAAATTTTATGATCGCATTAAGCATAATTCGCCAAATTTATGCACAATCAAATGGAATAATATGCGCACAAAAATGAGACACCTTAAAACAAGTTTCTTGGCCGCGGTCAAGTGGAAAAGCCAAACGGGCGCAGGATTGCTTGAGAATGGAGATTTAACCAGTGTAGAAGAATACATCAAAAAGACTTGTCCATTTTATGATGACCTACACGCAATTTTTGCACGGCGCATCAATATCCAGCCACCAGCAATCTATCAGTCTTCAGAGCCAGTGTTGTCCTTGGAGAATAATGAAGAGGAAGTGAAAGTCCATTAGTGAGTCCATCTGTTTTAATTTCTCCAACATTTCCTGAGGATCAAGTCAGTCCGCCTTGTTCATTGGCATCAGATATTCGCACACAACACAATACAACGGCAACAAAAAAAATTTGAAGAGAGCTCACAGCTCGAGTCCATTTGCTCTATTATTTGAAATTCAAAAGAAAAAGGTGGACTTAGAAACACAAAAACTGGAGTTTGAAAGAGAAAAAGAGGAAAATAAATTTAAATTGCAGAAACTACAACTGGAGAAAGAAGAGAGAGTCGAGATGGAAAAATTAAGATTGGAACACGAAAGATTGAAAAATGTAAATAATTAATAAGCTGCCAAAATGTGCTTGTAATATAAATAAATAAGCACAGCTCAAACTACAATGTTAAAAAGCAATTAAAATAATACGAATTTATTTATTGATTGTTTGCATATTCTAACATTTCACAAATTGTTCGTCGCACTGCCTCTCCCTCATTAGTTCGTGCACTAGGTAATGTCTCATTAATATCGTGCTCCGATTCCTCAAGTTGGTAATCGAAATGATCATCTTGTTGAAGTATAAGATTGTGTAACAATGCGCAACAGAGAATCCACTTGTTCACTTTTTTCATGCCATTTGCATCTTTAATTTCAAGTCTTAAACTTTTTAAACTCCCAAACCTTTCCTTCAGCATATCGAAACAGTGTTCAATTCGTATTCTATAACAACTGAATGTTTTGTTAAAAAAGTCCTTCGACTCGACTAACTTAAAATTTATATTATTAACACAAAAAATTGTTTACAGGTGCTGACACGAACAAAAAAGTTAGTTCAATGAATTATTATTCATACAGACTGATGGTTCGGGAAAATGAGGACAATCACATCTCAAAATGTCGGCGTCTATTTCACCAATATGCGGTGGATATGTATGTGAAAGTTGAAACTGAACGATTGACATTTATCAGGTTGAACCAGGCAAAACTCCGTTCCGAGGAATACATTCATCTTCGGGATACCATTAATGCTGATGGAAATGCACAGAATGTTGACAGAACAACTATTCTCCCAGCAACATACGTCGGAAGTCCGCGTCATATGCATGAATATGCTCAAGATGCTATGTGCTATGTACGACATTATGGCACACCAGATTTGTTTATCATATTCACATGCAATCCAAAGTGGACAGAAATTCAACAAGAATTATTTACTAGCCAATCACCCATTGATCGCCACGATATCACTGCTAGGGTGTTCAAAATGAAATTAAAATCACTCATGGATTTTATTGTTAAGCATCGCGTGTTCGGCGAGACGCGCTGTTGGATGTACTCAGTTGAGTGGCAAAAACGCGGATTACCACATACCACCGACATGCACAGACCGAATGAAATTGATCATGTGATATCAGCAGAAATTCCCGATTATAATGAAGACCTACTGTTACATGAGGTTATTACAAAAAATATGATACATGGTCCATGTGGAATACTAAATCCCATTTCTCCGTGTATGGTTGAAGGAAAATGTTCAAAACGCTACCCAAGACAATTAGTAGCAGAAACTATTACTGGAAATGATGGATATCCACTTTATCGCCACCGATCCATTGATGACAAAGGAAAGTCAACAATAGTCAAAGTAAATCGACAGGACATTGAAGTTGATAATCGTTGGGTTGTTTCGTTATGCAAGGCATATAAAGCACACATAAACGTCGAATTTTGCCATTCCGTAAAATCTATCAAATACATTTGCAAGTATGTGAACAAAGGTAGTGATATGGCTGTCTTCGGAGTTGCTGCCGAAAATTCAAATGATGAAGTCACTCAATATCAAATGGGCCGCTATGTTAGTAGTAACGAAGGCATGTGTCGTATATTTTCGTTTTCTATACATGAACGACGGCGGCCGCCGCAGCCGAATGGGTTGGTGCGTGATTACCATTCGGAATTCACAGAGAGGTCGTTGGTTCGAATCTCGGTCAAAGCAAAATTAACAAAAAAACATTTTTCTAATAGCGGTCGCCCTTCGGCAGGCAATGGCAAACCTCCGAGTGTATTTCTGGCATGAAAAAGCTCCTCATAAAAATATCTGCCGTTCGGAGTCGGCTTGAAACTGTATGCCCCTCCATTTGTGGAACAACATCAAGACGCACACCACAAATAGGAGGAGGAGCTCGGCCAAACACCTAACAGAAGTGTACGCGCCAATTAATTATTTTTATTTTTATACATGAACGACACCCTACTGTTGTTCACTTGGCCGTACATTTGGAAAATGGTCAACGGGTGTATTTTACAGATGCAAACGTATTACAACGAGTTAACAGGCCACCATCGACAACATTAACCAGCTTCTTTGAAATGTGCCAGCATGATGATTTTGCCAGAACGCTACTTTACTCCGAAATTCCAAGATATTATACCTGGAATCAGTCATCAAAAAAATTCCAACGGCGAAAACGAGGACAGCCAGTTCCAGGTTATCCACAAGTATTTTCCACCGATGCACTGGGCCGTCTCTATGCAATCCATCCCAGTCAAGATGAGTGTTTTTATTTGCGTTTACTGTTAGTCAATGTTCGTGGTCCAACATCATTCCAACATCTGCGAACAGTTAATGGTGTATTGAGTGGCACATACAGAGAAGCCTGTCAACATTTAGGATTGTTAGAGAATGACACTCATTGGGACCACACTTTCGAAGATGCTGTGATTTCGTCAAATGCTATACAAATACGAACATTATTTTCTGTAATTTTCTACATGCTTCCCATCAACACCGACTGATTTATAGCATAAATACAAAGATCATATGGCGGAAGATATATTGCATCAGATGCGTCTTAGAACATCGAAGGCAGATTTACAAATGAACGAAGAAATTCACAATGAAGCATTAATTTTAATTGAGGACATGTGCTTGATGCTTAGCAACAAAGTATTAACACAAATAGGAATGATAGCACCCAATCGCCCAATGCACAACTCATTTGATCAAGAATTGAGACGCGAAGCCCAATACGATTCCGAAATATTACGAGAAATGGTTGATAGAACAGTTCCCCTTTTAAATCAACAACAAAAATATGCCTACGATACGCTCATGAAAGTAGTGAACGATGGAACTGTCGGATTTTATTTTTTAGATGCTCCTGGTGGAACTGGGAAAACATTTTTGTTGTCATTAATTTTGGCCACGATTCGATCGCAAAATGGAATTGCACTAGCCCTAGCTTCATCATGTATTGCAGCTACGTTGTTGGAAGGCGGTCGAACAGCTCATTCAGCTCTCAAGTTGCCGTTGAACCTTCAAATAAATGAAACTCCAACTTGCAACATTTCGGGGAATTCTGCCATGGCGAAAGTGCTGCAGCAAACCAGATTGATCATTTGGGATGAATGCCCGATTGCACACAAAAATTCTTTGGAGTCATTAGATCGCTCAATGCAAGATTTACGAAATAACAAAAACCGGTTTGGTGGTGCAATGATACTATTGGCAGGTGATTTTCGACAAATATTACCAGTTGTTCCACGCTCAACGCCAGCTGATGAACCAAATGCATGTTTGAAGTCGTCCATTTTATGGAAATACATTAAAACACTTAAATTGAGTATAAACATGAGAGTCGAATTGCAGGAAGACCAGTCTGGAGAAGTGTTTTCCAAACAACTGCTCGATATTGGTAATGGTAATATTGCTGTTGATACATCATCTGGATACATTACATTCCCTACCAATTTTTGTAACTTTTGTGAATCAAAGACCGAACTCATGGAGATGGTTTTCCCAAACATTGCTCAAAATTACGTAAATCACGTTTGGTTAGGCGAACGTGTTATATTGGCCGCATAAAATGTTGATGTGAACGAAATGAATTTTCAGATTCAAGAGAAAATAGCTGGCGAATTGAAGAATTACAAATCAGTTGATTCCGTTACTAATGAAGATGAAGTTGTCAATTATCCAACAGAATTCTTAAATTCGCTGGAATTTCCCGGCTTACCACCTCATAATCTGCAAGTAAAAATCGGATCAGTAATTATTACGTTACGGAACATAAACCAGCCACGTCTGTGTAATGCCACCCGGCTTACGGTGAAGAAATTGTTGAACAATGTCATCGAAGCCACAATTTTAAAAGGAAAGTACAAAGGCGAAGATGTTTTAATCCCACGCGTCCCTATGATACCGAACGACATGCCATTCAGCTTTAAGCGTTTACAGTTTCTAGTGCGGCTTGCATTTGCAATGTCAATAAATAAATCGCAAGGGCAGTCGCTAAGTGTATGTGGCATCAACCTAGAAAATCCATGTTTTTCACATTATACGTCGCCTGTTCCCGTGTCGGAAAACCATCAACATTATTTATTTACGCGCCAGAACATAAAACTAAAAATATAGTTCATCAAAAAGCATTAGAGTAGAGAGAAGCAGTGAAGGATACAGAGACTATTCTATTGCTTTCTAGAGCGCGAGTTATGTGGAATGGCCCCGCTCCCACACATTAAGTTATGAAAAAGAAAATAACCATATTTTAATAGAAATTTATGATTGTAAAATGAGTATAAAGTTATGAAAAAGAAAACAATCATATTTTAATAGAAATTTATGATTGTAAAATGAACCTTAGGAATGCCACTCAGCACTTTAGAGTTAGAAATATAAATATACATATGTATGTATATGCTTAAGTGTAATCCGTTCATTGCATATATGAACATACTGGTGTCAACACTCAAGTATGCAAAACATATGGTGCTGAGTAGCATCACGAACACACATATTTACGATCTAAATATGTATGTTCTGAGGCTATATTTAAGACCTAAAAATTTAAGTAAAGGCAGTTGTGGCCAAGCAGCGAGGGCGACTAGTAGTAGTCGCTGAAACTCCTTTTCAAATTTAAAATTAATAAAATTTTGAAAAACATCAAGTGAAAAATTTGTTTTTAATTAATAAAGGAAAGGAACTCCAAAACTAAATAGCCGCAACTCAAGGTTTCCTCATAATTGGAAACATAACTGGCGCAGTCGGTAAACAACATAGCTGGCGCAGTCGGTAACTGGCACCACCCCATTCGGCTACGGCGGCTGCTTATTTCAGTGAAAATTTAAAAGTATATATAATAATGTGGATCTTTAAAGAAGGAAGGGATTTAATATACTTACACATAAAAATCTAAGCTGCACTGTAAATGAAACAGCAGTGAAGCAGTCGAGTTACGGATCTATGAAACAGCAGTAAAACAGTCGAGTTACGGATCTGTGAAACAGCATTGAAACAGTCGAGTTACAGATCTATGAAACAGCAGTGAAACAGTCAAGTTACGGATCTATGAAATAGCAGTGAAAGAAGCAGAAAGCAACAATTAAAGAATACGTTAGTGAGACCAAGAAAAACCAATACAGGAAGCTACAGCAGTAACAACAGCAGCAAAACAACAGCAGCAGAACAACCATTTCTACACGTACCAGCGAGCACTCCGGAAAGATTTACCAAACCACAGCAAAAAAAAGTGAAAACCAAGCAGAGTGGAGATCCTGGAAGTTTTTGATCCATCCATTGGCGAAAGGTATTCGTAGTCTATGTAAGTAGCTGGTTATACATATATAGAATATAATAAGTTATTCTTAACATTTTGCAAAAAGTTAGGATACTTGAATTGAAAATGACAGTGAAAAAAAAATTTTGTGAAAAATTTATTTAATATGAGGAGAAAATATTAAACATATAAGAAATACGAAGAAAATGCAGAAAATATAAAGAAAAGTTACAAAAAATTGGGAAATACGAGAAATATGAAGAAAGTATAGAAAAATGTGGCAAATTTGAAGAAAATGTGAAAAAAAGAGTTTTATAATTAATTAAAAAAAAAAAAAAAAATTGACATACAGTAATTTACGCCAAGATAAGAGTATGATTCAATATCCAACCCTCACGGAGGTAGATCCTAGTGCCACAAGATTCAGGATCATGATGAATAGATATGCGGGCTATAACCTTCGTATAAATAAAAATAGGTCTAACGTTTTTAATAATGTGGAAATAACCCCAATGCAGGGGAAAAACAGAGCAAGTGTATTTAATGTTTGTGCACACTAAAAATGTTCATACGTCATGAAGTTGTTAGCCTAGAGCTCAATTAAGAAATTTTTTCGAAGCAAGTAAGCAAAAACTAATAATCAGGCATGTGATATATGCCAGTTCGGTAAAAGCAAATCGCTAATAATAAAAATTGAATTTTAAAATATATATTTTTTTTCTCGCTCCTTTTGTTGATTCGAAAAGAAAATGGCCCAAAATATGGAGGCTTGTTTAGTAGCGATAACGCAACTATTGCAGCAAAATGCTATATATCAAAGAACCACCTTAAGACAAAAGGTGGAGAAAGACTTAAAATATCAACATCCTTTTGAAGGCAACACAAAGAAGTTGCCCTATTTTATTCAAACAATTGATAGGATTTTGGGGGACTACCCAGAGCAACAGGATCTGGTGTATAGAGTAGTTTTCGATCTTAAGATATCAGGATCAGCAAAAAATTTTCTTTCTCTGACCCCACCAGAAAATTGGGAGGAGTGTTAAACAAAGTTAAAGCAGCATTTTCGGTCAACTAAAGACCAAATGTCGATAACGAACGACATTACACATTTAAAAATAGGAAGTATAAGTGAACTTAATAGAAAAGCTAGGGATATAATTGATAATATCACCGAATTTAGTGTTTTAAGTGAAAATGGTGATGCGATGAAGGAGATATTCATGGGAATGCTCATTCAAAGAATAAAACAATTGGCGGCAGGTACGTTTGCTTGCACCATAAGAAACATAGTGTCATGGCCGCAGATGTCGGCTTGTATATACAATTTTATTGGCTTGGATGCTGGAAATCTGAATCCAATGCTCATATCCAAAAATATAAACAGGCAGTCTGGAAATTTTAGTCCTCGCCCTGTTTATAATAATAATAACATTAGACAGAATGCCAATTTAAGCATAATAACGGCAACAATTCGCAAGCCAATAATTCAGGCAGGTATAGCAGCCGTTCGCAAACTAGCGCTACTCAAAACAATTACCGTGCACCCAATTTTTCACGACAATATAATAGACAAAGTAATTCGCAACAGGCAAATGGCCGTCCTGTATATGAACAAGGCCAATATTATAGGCAAGGTAGCCAACAATTAAACAATAGGCCACAAAACACTCCAAATAGACTTAATACATCTCAGCAGACAAGGCGTTCAAATGGGCCTCAACCAATGGACGTCGATGCTGCGAGTCAAGGAGAGGCTATAAACACAAACGAAGAGTTTTTTACAAACTAGCCTCGGGTGGTCAGAATAAAGACGTTATTCAATAAACATTTTTTAACTTTGCTGGATCCAGGATCTACAATTATTATTCTGAAGAAGAAAACTTTCGATGAATATACAATAGATTACCGGTTATTGAAGGAAATAAGATAATAGTGAGTACCTTAAATGGTAATATTAAGGGCACAAATGAAAGAGTTAGTTCTCCGTGCCCATCAGAGTTTCAATATGTTGCCAATGCTAGAATAAAGTGGGTGAAGATGGATTTTGATAAACCATACGATTTGTTGTTGAGAAATGACTTTATATTTAAAAATGTCAAGGTAATTGATATAGAAAAGGAGGAAATTGAACTCCTTAATGGTGTAAAAATACCATTCCTCTCAAAGACGATCCAAGAGCAGGTTTATGCATTGGAGTCTGGGAAATTGCAAAATATTCAACTCGATCATCTAAAATCAGATGAACGTAAAGGAGTTGAAAAATTGCTAAAAAAATATGAAAAATTAATTTTTAAAGATGGGGACACACTGACTAATACAAAATCAGTGGTCCATGAAATAAAGACAATCACAAACCAACAAATTAATTCAAAAATTTATAGGTTACCTCCGAAACATGAAGAGGAGGCGGTCTGGCAAATTAAAGAATTGGAAAAGCAGGGTATAATTCAAAAAAGCAGGAGTAGGTATAGCTCTCCTATTATAATAGTTCCAAAAAAAGAAGATAAGTCAGGAAATAAAAGGTTTCGTTTAGTGGTTGATTATCGTAGGCTTAATCAAATAACCATTGACGATAAGTATCCCTTGCCAAATGGGAATCTTAGACAAGTTGCGCAAAGCACAGTACTTTAGCACTATCGATCTTGCAAAAGGTTACCATAAAATTTGAATGGCATCTAAGGATATTGAAAAAACAGCCTTTGTTTCCCCACTAGGTTTGTATGAATATGTCAGAATGCCATTTGGGTTGAAAAACGCCCCGGCTACCTTTCAAAGGTTAATGAATAACATATTGAGAGACTACATAAATAAAATTTGTGTTGTCTATTTAGACGACATTTTAATATTTTCCACTTCATTGGAAGAGCATTTGATTTCTTTAGAAAAAATTGTTTCAAAACTGCAAGAACACAATTTAAAAATTCGAGCGGATAAGTGCAGTTTCTTAAAGAAAGAAACGCAATTCTTAGGTCATACGTTGACCAAAGACGGAATAAAACCTAACAAAGGGAAAATTGCAGTAATTTTGGATTTAAAGGTACCAAGGACTGAAAAGCAATTAAAAAGCTTTTTAGGAGCTACAGGGTATTACAGAAAATTCATAAAAGATTATTCAAAAATAGCGTACCCAATGATTAAATATTTAAAGAAAGGGGGTAAAATAAACCCCAATGATCCGCAATATATTTCGAGTTTTGAAAATCTCAAATATCTCATTTCTTCCCATCCGATTCTTAAGTATCCAGAGTACGATAAAGAATTTTCAATTACAACAGATGCAAGTGACTACGCTATTGGCGCAGTGCTGTCGCAACAAGGACAGCCGGTATGCTATATTTCTAGAACTCTTAACAAGCATGAGCAAAATTATGCTACCATCGATAAAGAGTTTCTAGCTATTATTTATGCAATCACATACTTCAGACCATACATATATGGAAATAAATTTAAAATAGTCACTGACCACTGCCCAATTGTGTATTTAAATAATAAATACAAGGGTAAAGAATTTTCACAACGTCACCAGAGGTGGCTTTTAAAATTACAAGAATATAATTATGAAATAGAATATGTGAAAGGAAAGAATAATGTGGTCGCAGATTTTTTGAGTAGAATTGAGAATGCTCCGAAAATAAATGAAAATAATGATAAAGAATCGAATTTTGAAATGTCCGATACGATACATTATGCAGAGGAAGAGTTATTGGAGCACTTTGCTATTAAAGAAGAGATTGTTAATAAATATAAGACACAAATTATAATAACATATAGCCCTGAAGCTGAAATTAAGATATCGCATGGTAGGAAAATAATTGAGGTTGACCCACTGAATAGTGAAAACATATTAAGAACTATATTTGAAAGGCACATTAGGAAAGGCAAAGTAGGAATATTTTCTGAAGTTGAAGAGCAAGATTATCATAGAATTCAACTGTTGTTGATGTCCATGTTCTCCTGTAATAGCAAACTGGAATTCATAAAATGTACAAAAAGAGCAACAGAGATATCGCAGGAAGAAGAACTGCATAGACAAATCTCTTTGTATCACAGTAAGGAGTCGATGCACAGTAGCATTGCAGAAACATTCAACACATTGAAAGACAAAATATTTTATCCTAAATTCAGGGAGCATATTCAGTTAATAATAAATAACTGTGAAAAATGCCAACAAATAAAATATGATAGAAAACCTATAAAACCTAAATTCAATTTGACAGAAACCCCTACGGATAAAAACGAAATTAGCCATATTGATATATTTCATTTCAACAAACATTCGTTTGTTACGACAATAGATAAATTGACCAAATTTGCAGCAGCATATATGTATAATAACTGATAGGAATTGGAGGTCAAAGAAAACTATATTGCTAGAACAGTTCGCAAAATTCGGAAAACCGAAGAAAGTAATAATGGATAATGAGTTTAGAGCAGAGCAATTGATACAATATTTAAATACTGAAAATATTGAGGTCCATTTAACAAAACCCAATAATCACACTGGTAACGCAGACACTGAGAGACTTCACTCAACCCTGTTGGAGAAATTAACAGGAATTGATGATACAAGTCTTTCAACGGAAATGAGGATGCAGATCGTTATAGCGAACTATAATGATCGATATCACTCAACCATCAAATGTTCTCCAAGGTTCGCCAAAGATAGCATTTGTCCATCCATATTACAAGATAGAATTAATTTGGCAAAAGAAAAAGTAATAGCAAAACATAATAGCAATAGAGAAGAGTGTACAGAAAACAGAGAATCAGGACCCATAAAACATTACAAAAGAGTAAGACATAAGGACCAACCATATTTCCGAATTAATCCGTTGCAAAACGTTCATCCGTCTAATAGGTTAGGTTAGGTTATAATGGTTGCCCAGAGAGTAGGGCCCACTTGGACGAAATAGTTTGGTTCGTCCTTTGTGATACCATTTAAGGACAGAGAAGGGGGAGGAAGGGAAGGGATGGGGGAGTGGTGAGTGATTGTGGACTACGAACGGTGACTAGTCCGCGGTTGTGTTAACCTCATTATGCTGCTGATGTAGTTCATCAGATTTTTGTTATCAACACCTGCTATATAAGCAGGCGCAGAAAAGAAATGAGAACCAAGATACTTGAATCTTAGTCCCGCGAAGGCAGGGCAGCTAAGGAGCATATGCTGAGATGATTCCACCTCATCCTCCATGCAGCTGTCGCAAAAAGGACTCGAAGTGATTCCGAGTCTCACGGCATGTGTACCTCGCGGACAGTGCCCCGTGATGATGCCCACGAAATTTGAGAGAGGACATTTTGTCATTCCCAGGATATCCCTCGAACGCCACCTATCCAAACGTGGCCAGAAGGACTTTGCGACCCTACACGTTCGTGTACTTGCCCAGCGTTCGCTGAGTTGGTGCATAGCCCAGCCTTCCAGGAGTAGAGCGCAGGTTGTCAAGGGGATCCCGATCCTCTCCCTTCGCGGGCACATTGCCTCACAGGTCCCCTGTCTGGCCAGCTCGTCGGCTTCGCAGTTTCCTGCAATGTCACTGTGACCAGGTACCCAAATTATCTTTATGTCGAAGAATTCTGATGCAATCGAGAGTGAGACCAGGCATTCCTTGACCAGCTTCGAATGCACCATAATAGAGCCTAGGGCCCTGATGGCCGCTTGGCTATCGGAGTAAATATTTACCCTCTTAACAGTTGTTACGCAAGTAAGTAGCCAGTCAGCTGCTTCTTTAATTGCGGCCACCTCTGCTTGGAACACACTGCAGTGATCCGGTAGCCTGAATTTGAGTTTGATGGGGAGCTCTTTGCAGAATACTCCTCCTCCAACCCTACCGTCCAACTTCGAGCCATCCGTGAACAGGTTAACGAGGCCCTGTCCCCAGATGTTGCCCCCGGTCCACTCCTCCCTTGGTGGAATATGGGTGGAGAAACTTCCACTTGGACTTAGCGAAGGCACACACTGGTCCGTCGACGAGGGGACGAACTCAAAGTTTCTGAGGATGCTTGAGTGCCCATATGTGAGGTTAAGCTTATAGCCCAAGCCCCTCAGTCTGATTGCGGTACGAGCAGCGGCAATTCTGCCTGCGATGTCTATAGGTACCACGTTTAACATTACGTTAAGCGCCAGAGTAGGAGTAGTTCGAAGCGCCCCACTGATTCCAATGAGTGCAGACCTCTGGACTCTCTCTAGCTTTTTGACTGATGTCATTCTCTCTAGTGAGTTCCACCAGACAGTGACTCCATATAACAGAATTGGCTTTATTATGGTATTATAGAGCCAGAATATAACTCTGGGCGAGAGGCCCCACCTTTTGCCAATTGCGCCTTTGCACCCATACAAGGCGATTGTTGCCTTCCTTACTCTCTCCTCAATGTTGGGCTTCCACGTCAGCTTACTGTCAAGGATTAGACCTAGGTACTTCACCTTGTCAGAAAGCACCAGCGGAGCGCCCCCCATCGAGGGGAGCTGAGCTCTGGGTATTTTGTATTTCCTCGTGAAAAGGACGAGCTCCGTCTTAAGAGGATTCACTGATAAGCCGCAATCTGCTGCCCATCGAACAACTACGTTCAGATATCCCTGCATTAAATCATACAGGGTATCTATAAACTTTCCTCTAACAATTAATGCCACATCATCCGCGTAGGCAATCACCCTACAGCCCCTCCTCACCAGCTCCTCCAGCAAGTCATTGATAACAATGATCCAGAGGAATGGTGAGAGAACCCCGCCTTGCGGCGTGCCTCTGCTCACCTGCCGGCGGAGAGAGATAAATCTGGAAAGGTCGGCTCCGACCCCCAGCCTACCCAGAGCTTTCGTGATTGCCTCCGGGAGGACGTTATTAAAAGCCCCCTCGATGTCGAGGAAGGCGCCAACTGCGAGTTCTTTCTGATATAGAGATTCCTCAATATCTTTAACAATTGTGTGCAGAGCAGATTCCACTGATCTGCCCTTACAGTAAGCATGTTGGGTGTGCGACAAACGCCCCCGAGGAATTTCGCTTCTTATGTGTAGGTCAATCAACCTCTCAAGGGTTTTCAGCAAGAAAGATGAGAGACTGATTGGCCTAAAGTCCTTAGGGGAGACATGTGAGCTCTTGCCAGCCTTGGGTATGAACACAACCCTCACAGCTCTCCAAGATCCCGGTATATAGCCCCTGGCTATGCAGCTCGCATAGATAGGGCTCAGCCAGCGGCATGATACCCCTACAGATTTCTGTAGTTGGGCAGGTATGATGCCATCAGGACCAGGTGACTTGAAGGGCCCGAAGGAGCCAATGGCCCAGGCCAAGCGGTGCTCATCCAGCAGCCAGCCCCGGTTCTGAAGACAGATTGGTGTACTTCCTAAGCTGGTGCTGCTGGATACCGGATTCGTCGGAAAATGAGCGTCGAGAAGCATTTTTAGTGATTCCTCGCCGCTCATCGCCCATCGTCCCGATTCATCCCTCAGGTATCCCAAGGGAGCCGAGTTCCTCGTGAGTATTCGTCTGAATCTTGAAGACTCATGACAGCCCTCCACGCTTCCACAGAAGTTCCTCCAAGAGTCCCTCTTGGCCCTCCTAATTTCGGACTTGTAGATTCCAAGTCCTACTTTATACAGTTCCCATCCTGAGGGAGACTTAATTCTTTTAGCCCTATTAAAGAGGCGCCTGCACGAGGCCCTAAGCTCAGAGAGCTCTGCTGTCCACCAAGGTCTAATATAAAAATACCACAAAAATTTGCGAGCATACCTAATCTGGACACAGAAAATAATTACAATGATGATAGGTTTAGTATCATAGTCCATAATGGAGATACTGATTAATTTTTTTTTAGAAGTACAAAAAGAAAATGACAATAATATTATTGAAACTGTTAATAAGCAAATAGCAATAAATAATCATTTTAATGATAGTATAGAAATAATTGAAGAAAAAAATATGGAAAACATTAAAGAAATTAAATAATTAAAATACCATAAAAATGTTTCATATGGTATGAATGTAACAATAGCAATATGTTTATTGCTCTTATTGATTATAATATTTGTATATTGGAAAAGGAAGAATATAAAAGTAAAAATTGTAAATAAAAGAAATTATAATGAAGGGGGAATTATGTTAATGGAAACTAACCCCAAACAAAATGTACTTGTAAATGAAAGAACTCAGGAGAGTTCTAACTCTAACGGTAGGGGAGTTATGTGGAATGGCCCCGCTCCCACACATAAAGTTATGAAAAAGAAAACAACCATATTTTAATAGAAATTTATGATTGTAAAATGAGTATAAAGTTATGAAAAAGAAAACAATCATATTTTAATAGAAATTTATGATTGTAAAATGAACCTTAGGAATGCCACTCAGCACTTTAGAGTTAGAAATATAAATATACATATGTATGTATATGCTTAAATGTAATCCGTTCATTGCATATATGAATGACGTGAAGTCATACATATATGCAGATAAACAAACATACTGGTGTCAACACTCAAGTATGCAAAACATACTTGAGTGAAATAAGAGAAGACAGTAAAACAATTGCAACTATGTTGCAAGTCTAAACAAAAGTAGATTATTTGGATGGTGCTGAGTAGTATCACGAACACATATATTTACGATCTAAATATGTATGTTCTGAGGCTATATTTAAGACCTAAAAATTTAAGTAAAGGCAGTTGTGGCCAAACAGCGAGGGCGACTAGTAGTAGTCGCTGAAACTCCTTTTCAAATTTAAAATAAATAAAATTTTGAAAAACATCAAGTGAAAAATTTGGTTTTAATTAATAAAGGAAAGGAACTCCAAAACTAAATAGCCGCAACTCAAGGTTTCCTCATAATTGGAAACATAACTCGCGCGTGGTATTGAGCTCAGTGTTTACTTAAAAATGCCAAGTTGTTCAATAGCGATTTGTAAAATTATTAGTGAAATTATTGAATCCTATGGAATAAACACTATTATGAAAATATATTTTGTTTTTTATTTAATTAAATTAGTAAAGTCCTTTTCAGGTATAGCGAGACCAGGAAATTATGGAGGATATTATAGATTCCAGTTCAAATTGAATAGGTACTCATACCTAAGATAGGTCAGCTATACAAAATAAAGTAGTGCATCATTGCTACGATACGGCGGTACGAAGTTCGCCGGGTCAGCTAGTAATTAAAATAATTATAGAATTAATTAATTGAAATTAAAAGATTATTTTTACTTACTATAAAATTAAAATAAACTAATAACCTTCAAAGCTATAAATATAAGTCAAATCTTTTAAGCCTTAGTAATATTATATTTACTCCTTTAGAATTGCAGTCTAATGTCATTATTGACTATAAAGCTAAATCTATTTATTTAGTAAATTTGTTTTGATTAAAAAGAATTTATTCTTATAAATAGATTTACAATCTATCGCATAATCTTCAGCCATTTAATCAATCAACCAATAGTAAAAAATTTAGTTAAATCTATTTATTTACTAAATTCTTAATCGCGACAATAATTATTCTCAACAAATCATAAAGATATTGGAACATTATATTTTATTTTCGGAGCATGAGCTGGTATAGTAGGAACATCTCTTAGAATTCTAATTCGAACTGAATTAGGACACCCAGGAGCCTTAATTGGAGATGACCAAATTTATAATGTAATTGTAACAGCTCACGCATTTGTAATAATTTTTTTTATAGTAATACTTATTATAATTGGAGGATTCGGAAATTGATTAGTACCTTTAATATTAGGAGCACTCACGAATAAATAATATAAGATTTTGATTATTACCACCCTCTCTCACACTATTACTAGTAAGTAGTATATGTATGTAGTAGAAAACGGACCTGGTACAGGATGAACTGTTTATCCTCCATTATCCATTATTAGATTTAGCCATTTTTTCAATTCTCATTCATTAATCCTAGAAGCAGCAAATTTTATTACAACAGTAATTAATATACGATCTACTGGCATAACATTTGATCGAATACCGTTATTTGTATGAGCTGTAGTATTGACAGCACTATTGTTACTTTGATCTTTACCAGTACTAGCTGGTGCAATTACAATATTATTAACAGATCGAAATTTAAATACATCATTTTTTGATCCTGCTGGAGGAGGACACCCAGAAGTTTGTATTCTAATTTTACCTGGATTTGATATAATTTCACACATTATTAGTCAAGAATCAGGTAAAAAGGAAACATTTGGTTCTTAAGGAATAATTTATGCAATAATAGAAATTGGATTATTAGGATTTATCGTACGAGCTCATCATATATTTACTGTTGGAATAGACGTAATATAGATACACGAGCATATTTTACATCAGTTACTATAATTATTGCTGTACCAACGGGAATTAAAATTTTTAGCTGATTAGCTACACTTCATGGAACTCAACTAAATTATTCACCAGCAATATTATGAGCCTGAGGAATTGTTTTTTATTCATAGTAGGAGGATTAACCGGAGTAATACTTGCTAATTCATCTATAGATATTATTTTACACGATACCTATTATGTTATAGCCCACTTCCACTATGTATTATCTATAGGAGCAGTATTCGCAATTATAAATAGCTGGATTTATTTACTGAAATTCTTTACTTACTGGATTAAATATAAATCCTAGATGATTAAAAAGTCAATTTATTATTATATTCATGGAGTAAATTTAACATTTTTCCCTCACCACTTGTTAGGATTAGCAGGAATACCTCGACGATATTCAGATTACCCAGATGCATACACAACATGAAATATTAGTGGTACTCGTGTAATGTTGCAAACATATGGCATTTATTGCAAACTTAGCAAGGTGGCAAAGTCGCAAATCAGCTGTTCATTTTTACATGCAATTAAGTTTGCGATATAGTGGCAACTTTGCTAGACTATTTTCAGTGGCATCCGTGGCAATTTGTCGCAAATCATTATCAGCTGTTAAGCAAAAACGCGCGATTCGCTATTTGCTTTGAAATGGAAGACGTAAGTAGACACATTTGTAATATTATTTTGTTAATATTTAAAATCAATTGGTTTATTTATATATTTATAGAAAAAACGATTACGCATTAATGGCACTTTTCGGTGGAGTGAACAGCAAACCAGAGATTTGCTTACGATTGTCTTTGACAATGTGAAGCCTAATCCGGAACAATTTGAGGTAATGCTCTTACATTTTCCATTACTAGCTTGTTTACATTTTACAAACTTATTTTAGAAACCAACTGCTCAAAAATTTTATGATCGCATTAAGCAAAATTCGCCAAATTTATGCACAATCAAATGGGATAATATGCGCACAAAAATGAGACACCTTAAAACAAGTTCCTGGGCCGCGGTCAAGCGGAAAAGCCAAACGGGCGCAGGATTGCTTGAGAATGGAGATTTAACCAGTGTAGAAGAATACATCAAAAAGACTTGTCCATTTTATGATGACCTACACGCAATTTTTGCACGGCGCATCAATATCCAGCCACCAGCAATCTATCAGTCTTCAGAGCCAGTGTTCTCCTTGGAGAATAATGAAGAGGAAGTGAAAGTCCATTAGTGAGTCCATCTGTTTTAATTTCTCCAACATTTCCTGAGGATCAAGTCAGTCCGCCTTGTTCATTGGCATCAGATATTCGCACACAACACAATACAACGGCAACAAAAAAAATTTGAAGAGAGCTCACAGCTCGAGTCCATTTGCTCTATTATTTGAAATTCAAAAGAAAAAGGTGGACTTAGAAACACAAAAACTGGAGTTTGAAAGAGAAAAAGAGGAAAATAAATTTAAATTGCAGAAACTACAACTGGAGAAAGAAGAGAGAGTCGAGATGGAAAAATTAAGATTGGAACACGAAAGATTGAAAAATGTAAATAATTAATAAGCTGCCAAAATGTGCTTGTAATATAAATAAATAAGCACAGCTCAAACTACAATGTTAAAAAGCAATTAAAATAATACGAATTTATTTATTGATTGTTTGCATATTCTAACATTTCACAAATTGTTCGTCGCACTGCCTCTCCCTCATTAGTTCGTGCACTAGGTAATGTCTCATTAATATCGTGCTCCGATTCCTCAAGTTGGTAATCGAAATGATCATCTTGTTGAAGTATAAGATTGTGTAACAATGCGCAACAGAGAATCCACTTGTTCACTTTTTTCATGCCATTTGCATCTTTAATTTGAATTCTTAAACTTTTTAAACTCCCAAACCTTTCCTTCAGCATACCGAAACAGTGTTCAATTCGTATTCTATAACAACTGAATGTTTTGTTAAAAAAGTCCTTCGACTCGACTAACTTAAAATTTATATTATTAACACAAAAAATTGTTTACAGGTGCTGACACGAACAAAAAAGTTAGTTCAATGAATTATTATTCATACAGACTGATGGTTCGGGAAAATGAGGACAATCACATCTCAAAATGTCGGCGTCTATTTCACCAATATGCGGTGGATATGTATGTGAAAGTTGAAACTGAACGATAGACATTTATCAGGTTGAACCAGGCAAAACTCCGTTCCGAGGAATACATTCATCTTCGGGATACCATTAATGCTGATGGAAATGCACAGAATGTTGACAGAACAACTATTCTCCCAGCAACATACGTCGGAAGTCCGCGTCATATGCATGAATATGCTCAAGATGCTATGTGCTATGTACGACATTATGGCACACCAGATTTGTTTATCATATTCACATGCAATCCAAAGTGGACAGAAATTCAACAAGAATTATTTACTAGCCAATCACCCATTGATCGCCACGATATCACTGCTAGGGTGTTCAAAATGAAATTAAAATCACTCATGGATTTTATTGTTGGATGTACTCAGTTGAGTGGCAAAAACGCGGATTACCAAATGCACATATCCTCATTTGGTTGGTTGAGAGGATAAGACCGAATGAAATTGATCATGTGATATCAGCAGAAATTCCCGATTATAATGAAGACCCACTGTTACATGAGGTTATTACAAAAAATATGATACATGGTCCATGTGGAATATTAAATCCCATTTCTCCGTGTATGGTTGAAGGAAAATGTTCAAAACGCTACCCAAGACAATTAGTAGCAGAAACTATTACTGGAAATGATGGATATCCACTTTATCGCCACCGATCCATTGATGACAAAGGAAAGTCAACAATAGTCAAAGTAAATCGACAGGACATTGAAGTTGATAATCGTTGGGTTGTTTCGTTATGCAAGGCATATAAAGCACACATAAACGTCGAATTTTGCCATTCCGTAAAATCTATCAAATACATTTGCAAGTATGTGAACAAAGGTAGTGATATGGCTGTCTTCGGAGTTGCTGCCGAAAATTCAAATGATGAAGTCACTCAATATCAAATGGGCCGCTATGTTAGTAGTAACGAAGGCATGTGTCGTATATTTTCGTTTTCTATACATGAACGACGGCGGCCGCCGCAGCCGAATGGGTTGGTGCGTGATTACCATTCGGAATTCACAGAGAGGTCGTTGGTTCGAATCTCGGTCAAAGCAAAATTAACAAAAAAACATTTTTCTAATAGCGGTCGCCCTTCGGCAGGCAATGGCAAACCTCCGAGTGTATTTCTGGCATGAAAAAGCTCCTCATAAAAATATCTGCCGTTCGGAGTCGGCTTGAAACTGTATGCCCCTCCATTTGTGGAACAACATCAAGACGCACACCACAAATAGGAGGAGGAGCTCGGCCAAACACCTAACAGAAGTGTACGCGCCAATTAATTATTTTTATTTTTATACATGAACGACACCCTACTGTTGTTCACTTGGCCGTACATTTGGAAAATGGTCAACGGGTGTATTTTACAGATGCAAACGTATTACAACGAGTTAACAGGCCACCATCGACAACATTAACCAGCTTCTTTGAAATGTGCCAGCATGATGATTTTGCCAGAACGCTACTTTACTCCGAAATTCCAAGATATTATACCTGGAATCAGTCATCAAAAAAATTCCAACGGCGAAAACGAGGACAGCCAGTTCCAGGTTATCCACAAGTATTTTCCACCGATGCACTGGGCCGTCTCTATGCAATCCATCCCAGTCAAGATGAGTGTTTTTATTTGCGTTTACTGTTAGTCAATGTTCGTGGTCCAACATCATTCCAACATCTGCGAACAGTTAATGGTGTATTGAGTGGCACATACAGAGAAGCCTGTCAACATTTAGGATTGTTAGAGAATGACACTCATTGGGACCACACTTTCGAAGATGCTGTGATTTCGTCAAATGCTAAACAAATACGAACATTATTTTCTATAATTTTTTCTACATGCTTCCCATCAACACCGACTGATTTATAGCATAAATACAAAGATCATATGGCGGAAGATATATTGCATCAGATGCGTCTTAGAACATCGAAGGCAGATTTACAAATGAACGAAGAAATTCACAATGAAGCATTAATTTTAATTGAGGACATGTGCTTGATGCTTAGCAACAAAGTATTAACACAAATAGGAATGATAGCACCCAATCGCCCAATGCACAACTCATTTGATCAAGAATTGAGACGCGAAGCCCAATACGATTCCGAAATATTACGAGAAATGGTTGATAGAACAGTTCCCCTTTTAAATCAACAACAAAAATATGCCTACGATACGGTCATGAAAGTAGTGAACGATGGAACTGTCGGATTTTATTTTTTAGATGCTCCTGGTGGAACTGGGAAAACATTTTTGTTATCATTAATTTTGGCCACGATTCGATCGCAAAATGGAATTGCACTAGCCCTAGCTTCATCATGTATTGCAGCTACGTTGTTGGAAGGCGGTCGAACAGCTCATTCAGCTCTCAAGTTGCCGTTGAACCTTCAAATAAATGAAACCCCAACTTGCAACCTTTCGGGGAATTCTTCCATGGCGAAAGTGCTGCAGCAAACCAGATTGATCATTTGGGATGCATGCACGATGGCACACAAAAATTCTTTGGAGTCATTAGATCGCTCAATGCAAGATCTACGAAATTAAAAAAACCGGTTTGGTGGTGCAATGATACTATTGGCAGGTGATTTTCGACAAATATTACCAGTTGTTCCACGCTCAACGCCAGCTGATGAACCAAATGCATGTTTGAAGTCGTCCATTTTATGGAAATACATTAAAACACTTAAATTGAGTATAAACATGAGAGTCGAATTGCAGGAAGACCAGTCTGGAGAAGTGTTTTCCAAACAACTGCTCGATATTGGTAATGGTAATATTGCTGTTGATACATCATCTGGATATGTACATTACATTCCTTACCAATTTTTGTAACTTTTGTGAATCAAAGACCGAACTCATGGAGATGGTTTTCCCAAACATTGCTCAAAATTACGTAAATCACGTTTGGTTAGGCGAACGTGTTATATTGGCCGCATAAAACGTTGGTGTGAACGAAATGAATTTTCAGATCCAAGAGAAAATAGCTGGCGAATTGAAGAATTACAAATCAGTTGATTCCGTTAGACCCGATTTACACGAGGAGACATCTGGAAGGGAGACACTGGAAATTCTCTTTTCATGTCTCATTCGCGGCCACACGGGCAAAAATGTTTCCGCGACATTTTGACATTTAATACTTTAGCATCGTCTGGTTCGGATGTATTCCCGCACGCGCTTACATGTAAAGCGGAAAACGTTCGTCAACAATTTCTTAACCCTAGAGTACGAAGCATATTTTACGTACGTTGTAACGAATGATCGTCGAATCGACGACGTATTTTTTAATTGACTACAGCTATAGCTTAAAACCAAACATACTCTATTAATAAATGATTTTAATTATTTTGACATTCGATTAATCTATATAAACAACAAATTAAATTTTTATTCATAGGAAAAGGATTTATTTAATTTTTGTACTTACTCATTTCATGTTGTACAAAATTTTGAGATCATAAAAAATTAAATATTATTGTAAAACAAAAATAAAAAAATAACAGCAGTAAAAACTTAAAAATTACACATTCTTAGCTTGAAAAAAAGTTAAAGAAAAATTCAAAAAATATTCACATTGAACAAGAGTCACACAGTTCAATTTTGTGCTTTCCACATATAGGTTTTTCGCACTTATCACATTTTGACTTCGTCATTCGTCGTTTTTGGTACGGACATGATCTGCACATACTTCTTTTATTTTCTTTTTTATCCTTTTTGGTTAACTCTCCGTTGTTTTTACTGCAATTCGGAGTAACAATATTTTCAATATTTGCTCTTGTCTTGCTAAGTCTTCTTCTTAATTGGCGCGATAATCGCTTACGCGATTTTGGCCGAGTTTAACAAAGCGCGCCAGTCGTTTCTTTCTCGTGCTAACCGGCGCCAGTTGGACACACCAAGTGAAGCCAAGTCCTTCTCCACTTGATCTTTCCAACGCAGAGGAGGCCGCCCTCTTCCTCTGCTACCACCAGCTGGTACCGCATCGAATACTTTCAAAGCCGGAGCGTTTGTATCCATTCGGACGACATGACCCAGCCAACGAAGCCGCTGGATCTTTATTCGCTGCGCTATGTCTATGTCGTCGTAAAGCTCATACAGCTCATCGTTCCATCGTCTGCGATATTCGCCGTTGCCAACGTGCAAAGGTCCAAAAATCTTACGCAGAATTTTTCTCTCGAACACTCCAAGCGTCGCTTCATCGGATGTTGTCATCGTCCAAGCTTCTGCGCCATACGCTAAGGCGGGCATGATGAGAGTCTTGTAGAGTGTTAGTTTTGTTCGTCGAGAGAGGACTTTACTGCTCAGTTGCATACTTAGTCCAAAGTAGCACTTGTTGGCAAGAGAGATTCTACGTTGGATTTCAAGGCTGACATTGTTATCGGTGCTAATGCTGGTTCCTAAATACACGAAGTCTTTTACAACCTCAAAATTATAACTGTCAACAGTGGCGTGGGTGCCGATACCCGAGTGCGCCGACTGTTTGTTTGAAGACAGGAGGTACTTCGTTTTGTCCTCGTTCACCACCAAACCCATTCGCTTTGCCTCTTTCTCCAGTTTGGAGAAGGCAGAACTAACAGCGCGGTTGTTAAGGCCGATGATATCAATATCATCGGCATACGCCAGCAATTGTACGCTCTTATAAAAAATTGTGCCTGAGCGATTAAATACTGCGGCTCGTACGATGCTCTCCAACATCAGGTTAGAGAAGTCACACGACAGCGAGTCACCCTGTCTGAAACCTCGTTTGGTATCAAACGGCTCGGAGAGGTCCTTCCCAATTCTGACGGCGCTGCTGGTGTTGAGCAACGTCATCTTACATAGCCGTATTAGTTTTGCGGGGATACCAAATTCAGACATAGCGGCATACAGGTAACTCCTTTCCGTACTGTCGAATGCAGCTTTGAAGTCGACGAAAAGATGGTGTGTGTCGATTCTCCTTTCATGGGTCTTTTCCAAGATTTGGCGTATTGTGAACATTTGGTCGATGGTAGACTTTCCAGGTCTGAAGCCACACTGATAAGGTCCAATCAGTTGGTTGACGGTGGGCTTCAGCCTTTCACACAATACGCTCGCTAGAACCTTATAGGCGATATTTAGAAGACTAATCCCGCGGTAATTGGCACAAATTGCAGGATCGCTCTTCTTATGGATTGGGCAGAGCACACTTAAATTCCAATCGGCAGGCATGCTTTCATCCGACCATATTCTGCATAGGAGCTGATGCATGCACCTTGCCAGCTCCTCGCCGCCATGTTTGAATAGCTCAGCCGGCAGTCCGTCGGCGCCCGCGGCTTTGTTGTTCTTTAGCCGTGATATTGATATTCTCACCTCGTCATGGTCGGGTAACGGAATGACAATTCCGTCGTCAACGATTGGGGTTTCGGGATCTTCACATTCCCTATGACATGCGCAGCTGTCACCGTTTAACAGGTTCGAGAAGTGTTCCCTCCATAATTTAAGATTGCTCTGTAAGTCAGTCACCAGATCGCCGTCTTTGTTCTTACAGGACAACGCCCCGGTCTTAAAACCTTCTGTAAGCCGCCGAACTTTCTGGTAGAATTTTCGGGCGTTGTTCCTATTGGCCAGCATCTCAAGCTCCTCGCACTCACGTATTTCGGCCTCTCGTTTCTTCTGTCGGATAATACGTCTCTCTTCCTTTTTCAGCTCTCTGTAGCGATCCCACATGGCTCGCGTTGCGCCCGGTCGCAGCGTGGCTCTATAGGCGGCATCTTTTCTTTCGGCGGCAGCATGACATTCCTCGTCGTACCAATTGTTTTTTCGGGCTCGCCGGAATCCGATTTCTTCTTCGGCGGCGGTACGTAGAGAACGAGAAATGTTGTTCCATTACTCGCGCATGCCGGTGTGTTGGGCAGTGCTCCCCGAGAGCAGGAGTGAGAGTCGAGTGGCGAATCTTCTGGCTGTCTGTTGTGATTGCAGCTTTTCGATGTTGAACATTCTTTGCGTAGGTAGATGTACGTTTTTTGCTGCACAGAGGCGTGTGCGCAGTTTGGCTGCAACAAGGTAATGATCCGAGTGGATGTTGGGTCCTCGGATCGTACGTACATCTAATACACTAGAAGCGTGTCTTCCACCTATCACAACATGATCGATCTGGTTTCGCGTTTTTCGATCAGGAGACAGCCAGGTGCTGCAGACTACCATGTTTCGGGCCCCGGCGAAGTCGATCAGCCTCTGTCCGTTACCGGATGTTTCGTTGTGTAGGCTGAATTTTCCGACTGTGGGACCAACAATTCCCTCCTTGCCCACCCTGGCGTTGAAGTCGCCAAGCACGATTTTTATGTCGTGGCGGGGGCAGCGCTCATAGGAACGTTCCAAGCACTCATAGAAAGAATCCTTGGTCGCATCGTCCTTCTCTTCCGTCGGGGCGTGGGCGCAAATTAGCGATATGTTGAAAAAACGTGCTTTGATGCGGATTGTTGCGAGACGCTCGTCCACCGGAGTGGGGGGTAGATGGGTCTTTTTAAGTGGCGGGTCCCAAACCCAGCGCACAACCAGCTATGCTGGGATGCTTCGCCTTCTCACGTTAGCTCACTCCCGAACGGGTGTTCGGAAGCTAACCAGAAGATACGTGGGCTAATCCCGGACGTTGTGAGCTGCTTGAACCATATGTAGAAGAATCGTCCTGGCCACTCCCTAGTGAATGGCGATCAGTAACTTTCCCCACTTGCGTGGACTTCTACACATGGAACCATCCTCTTGCTAAGTAACTTTGGTATTTCCAGTCTTTCTTTTTGCCATGATTCAACAAGATTCTTGTGGAGCTCTTTCATGAATTGTCTGCGGTTGAGAGGTTTTATTCCGGCAGTAAACATATTGTGTGTATAAATTACGTAGGTGTTAATAAATGCTATATTTAGGATACCATAAAATATACACATTGGCCATCTATTTGTCTTTCATGAACACGACATGACACTGCACAGTTGGTCCAGCGTATCGACTCCGCCTTTTGTTGAGTTATAAAATTCGATCATATGCGGCTTTTTATTATCAATATTAACCGTTCCTTCCTCATTGCATGATGACAACAGACACACAACTTTATTGGGCTTTGGTTTATATGAAAGTAATGTCAATTCCTGGTCGTAGCAGAAAATCGAAGTTTGGCATTTACGTCCTTTCATGTTCAGCAGCTCTTTGGGTATTTCTTTTTTATTCTTACGCAAGGTTTGCTACAAGTGTTAGATTATACGGTGACTTACATAGCGATTTTGCCAAGGGAACCGAAGTAAACCAGTTATCCATCGTTACATTTCTGTTTGTTCCATGAATGCTTTTTGTAAGTTCCTTCACATAATATTCTCCAATCGGTATATTTCCTCTACATGAATCCTTTCCCAAATATGGTATAGCATTAACCATATACTTAGTGCCGCTGTCACACATCATAATAATTTTTAAGTCATAAATAGCTGGCTTGTTGGGTATGTACATGCGAAAAGACGATCTACCTCTAAATGCCAGGAGTTGTTCATCTATTGTTACATAATTACCTGGAATATAGTTTTCAATACACTTTTGTATAAAAGAATCCCAAACGTTTCTAATTGGAGCAAATTTGTCAAAGATTCCTTGGATACGTTGCGATTTGTCATCAAATCTTAAACGTGTTTGAAGAAACAAAAAACGGTCTTTACTCATCGTTGCCACATATCGTGATCCAGAATAAGTACTATCAAAGAGCTCTCTCGCGGCGAGATGATTATCTTTTCTTGCAGCTGAGGGGACTAATATTCCAAGCAGAGCTTTTATTTCCTTTGCGTTTGTTATTCTATTTGGGTTTAGAATTATTGTGTTTTAAATTTATTTCGGCATTTGTCCATTGTACAATTTCGTTTAATATTTCCTCACTTATAAACATTTCAAAACATTTAAGGGGATCAACGATATTTTTGCAGTTGCGAGTAGGTCCACGAGCTTTGTGCACTATGTTACATGCTGATGATGAGATTTAGGCTTAACGGTTGACCATTTGGGGAGGTTTTTTCCACGTAATATATTTTTCGAAAATGTTATGATGTGTGAATTCGGTCTTAATTCCAAGTTTTGTGAACTAGTTGCTTCTTCAGTTTCATTTGATATTTCAATATCACTTCCTGAGTTTCTATAAACAAACGGCGAAACACTGTATTCTTCTGATTCAGAAGAAGTTTTTGAAAAGCTGTCGTCACTTAACACCACGTCGCTTTTATCTGCATCGCTTTCGTCTGCATTGCTTTCAATTACATCCTCATTATCAGAATAATCACAACTATCATAAAACTTTTCAATTTCATTATCGGTTAATGTTTTTTTATTATAAGCCATTTTGTTTTTCAACTAAAGTAAAAAAGGACAAAGTAAATAATTCCGCCATATAAAAATACAAATAAGCAATGATATTAATCCAGACATAAAAGTCACGCTAGTACTAACCTTCGACGATTCGACGAGCACAAAACAAAAATAAGTAATGTTCTAGCAACGCGGTTTAAAAAACACGACTGCTTGCAACAAGAGTCAATGACCTACTAACACCATGCAAAATTTGAGAGTGTTAGACACACACATTTAAAAGCAATTTAGTAAAAAAAAAACGATGCTCGTCGAATCGTCGATCATTCGTACTCCAGGGTTAAATATATGAATGAAAAATGCAAACTGGTTAAATAATAAATAATTTGTTGTTTTTTTATATAAATATATTTATAAATTGTTGTACTTGAATAAAAAAAATTAAATTGAAAATACTTCATACATAAATAAATAACTTAAAATTAACTTGAGTATCTAGAAATGCGAGGAAAATTAGAATTCAACATAAACATGCCCCATAATATATTTTTAATTATACCTACTTTACTAGCAAAAATAATCGTGCATTTCCCAAGCAGTGTTCGGATGTTTGTCATCTTTGTTATCTTCCGTTTGATTGAAAACCAACACATAACTCAGAACCTTCTCCCACAAAAGAAGAAAACAAATGAAGCAACTGTCAAAAATTGCTTTAAGATTGGAAATACGAATAAGAAGAGCAAAGTGTGTCGCCAGTACAGGAGACAAATTCCCTTCTCTCTTCCGCGGTCGTCCTTCACCACCGAACAAAATGTTTCCCTCCCAGATGTCTCCTCGTGTAAATGGGCACTTACTAATGAAGATGAAGTTGTCAATTATCCAACAGAATTTTTAAATTCGCTGGAATTTCCCGGCTTACCACCTCATAATCTGCAAGTAAAAATCCGATCAGTAATTATTACGTTACGGAACATAAACCAGCCACGTCTGTGTAATGCCACCCGGCTTACGGTGAAGAAATTATTGAACAATGTCATCGAAGCCACAATTTTAAAAGGAAAGTACAAGCAGAGAACGTAAATTCATAGAGAAGGCTCAGGAACGAATGGGCAGGTTAAATGTCAAAACACATCAAAACGAGGGTAGGAAGTTAACAGAAGAGAGTTAACATAGCGGAGCGTATGATGCCATGATTTGGTATTAGGGAAAAGAAAATAACAGAAGACTTGTACATTTTTCTTTCATGCTTATTTGCCGTCGGCATTTTCCATGCGCAAATGGATTATTTCTTGTGAGATGAATAAATTAATTCTAAGTATATGCATGCATGAATGTGAAATTTTAAGTATCTAATTAACTAAATTGTATTGATATTAAGTGTATTATCAAAATAATTTCAAAATATTCACATAAAAAATTGGCTTTGTAAACCATTCATTTGCAGCAACGGTTATTATTCAACAATATGTGTCCTTTTTAAATTTTTATATCCATATGTATGTATATTCATATACTAAATAGATATAACATCTACCATCCATATTCATGTGTGCAGAAAAAAATCTTGACCTGCCTCAAAACACAGCTCATATGTAATCTACATATAAAAAATTCAAAAGCAAATAGACAAACGTATGCAAACATATTCCTAACATATGCAAAAAAACTCATCTAAACGGTATTCGTGTACATATACATTAGACCGGAGTGAAATACGTAAATTTTTTCAAATCATATCGTAATAGCAGGGAAAAGTTGCTACATATCAATACAAATTTAGGAAAAAAAAGAAATTTCAAATCGGTTAATATCTTCCGTTCGCGCATTGCATTTAAAATTTACAAATTTTATCCCAAATCTAGCTGATTTACGAAAACTTGTAGAAGTGGTAAATGATTAAAGATCGAGCTCCCTTTTTATACATAGCACTTTCAGCATTGAGTAGTAGATTTTTAATTTACTAATCTATCCATTTCTGTGGTTCTGAGCGATTAACTTTTACCAATTTTACACCAAATCTACTAAGGAAGCCTATGCCAAATGAGGCTTGCTTGAAAGCGGCTTACGGCTACTACAACACGTCTGTGCTTTAGATCGTCTTCCACTTGGTTACTTGTATTCCATCGTCTTTCTTTTCATTCTGCTTTCGATTCTGGCATACCGATAAACGAAGTGCACGGAAGAGCTAGTACTCTCTGGTCATTACCAGTTCTGCTTTCACTCTTGTCGAACAGCGCTGTTTGGTCAAAAAAAATTCTATTCGATGTTCTTTTGAATTACATAGTTTACACAATTACTTAACATTAAATCTCTTGATACATTTTATTCATGTCTCTTACTCGTAAGGACATACACTGCCCATTTTTTTGTGCACCTAAACCACTGCTGTCATCGGTCCTTCCCACTAATACCGACATTATACAATGTTGGCAAGAAGTGAGGTACAAAATGTCGGTAGAATCTTCTGCTGCCAGTTCTGGTCAGAAGTTAAGCTTCACAGTTGTAGCAGATACTGTAGCTCATCAGACTGAGTCCTTTTATTCCAAGGCTTCGATTCCAATAGTTTCCCACACAAGAGTTGTACAAAAGATTAAACATCTACATGATCGATACTACACTCTTCGTAAATCTTATTCAAGGGACAAAGACACACCTGAGAAACAAAAGAAGTACAATGATTTTATTGAACAATCTTCAAGTACATTATTTGACATTTCGTCCTGCAAGTGCGAGATGACACTCAATTGCTTTTGTCAAAGAAGCTTTGACAAGTGTATTTGTCCCAGGCCGGTAACTATCAACTGCACATGCCCTAAAGATAGAAAGATACCGCCATTAGAAATCAAATTTCTATATGCTCAAAGATATCTCGGACAAGGAAAGATTGGGACAGTAGATACCAAAGAAACTCAAAAGCTTACATTAAAATTGCAGAGAAAAGCTCGTCACTTAAGTCAGACCAACTTACCTGGACCTTCTTGTAGTAGTATTGATTCTGAAACAGAGATAACTCCTGAAGTTGACAATGATAAGAATGATCCCGATTTTCAGACCCCACGCTCTATTTCCTCTCAGTCAGCAAGTTCAAAAAATGCACAGATGCGCTTATCACTTCCAGCAACGGCCTTAACAAGTGATCATTTTGGAGTATCTGATAGAGCAGCAGCAGCTATTGTGTCTAGTGCATTTAAAGACGTTGGTCTTATAACGGACAAAGATACTTCTTTTGTTGTTGATCGAAGCAAAATGAGAAGAGAAAAAGAAAAATGTAGACTAAAACTTATCGAATCGGGGAATGCAATAGAGCAATTAAACGATCCGATGTGTGTGTATTTTGATGGCAGGATGGATGACACTTTAGTTTTAGTTGAAAAAGGAAACAAACGTTATCAATCTATAAAAAAAAGAAGAGCACATTTCAGTAATAGCAGAACCAGGCTCAAAGTACCTTTGTCATTTAGTACCTACTTCAAAAAGTGGAAAGGACACAGCTTACAGCATTGTAAATTATTTTGAAGAAAATGGTATAAATAAATCTAATGTTGTAGTGATTGGATGTGATGGTACGTCAACAAATACTGGGTGGAAGAATGGTGCAATAAAATTCATTGAAACGCGTTTAAAAAGACCAGTACAATGGGCTATCTGTCTCCTCCATTTTAATGAATTACCTCTGAGGCATCTAGTTGAAATACTTGATGGTAAAACAACAGGTCCTCAGTCTTTCAGTGGGCTTCTTGGCAAACAGCTGGCTAAATGTGAATCTTTGTCCATCGTTGCTTTTCAGAGGATCGAATGCTCTCTTCCACGAACGCTTGACGCAATAAGCTTAAGTAAAGATCAGAAATACTTACATGACATTGCCCTTGCTATTTTTGCTCCCCAGATCTAGCAAATCGAGATCCGGGACCAATATCACACTCTCGGTGGTTGACAATTGCAAACAGGTTCCTACGATTATACATTTCTTTGCAGGAGCCATCTAAAAATCTCATTCAAATTGTAAAATACATTTTGACTGTATACGCACCTCTATGGTTCGAAATCAAAACAAATTCGTCAATAGTTGACGGACCTAAACATATTTTAGAATGTATTAAAAAATGTAGAATCTTATCTTCAGAAGTCCAGGCAGTAGTTCATAAGGTTATTCAAACAAATTCCTTTTTTTGCCCATGCAGAAAACATTCTTCTCTCGATGGTGGTAGATGACAGAGAGCATGTCCGCGATCTTGGATTGAGGCGAGTTCTGAAAATAAAAGAAATCCCTTCAAAAGACAAAAATATTAGAAACTTTTTGGTTCCTAAACTGAACTTTGGAGCAAATGAATATTTTGAGTTAATTAATTGGTCTGAAATGAAACTTACCTGCCCTCCAATTTTAGACAGCCTTTCTTCTGAAGATATCTTGCAATTAATTTCTGATAAAGAAAAACCTAAATTAACCATAGATTTAACAAATATTCCATGCCATACGCAAGCTGTGGAGCGTTGCGTAAAACTAGTAACTCAAGCGTCCTCAAAAGTGTATGGGAACGAGAGACGTGATGGGTTTATAAGAGCAGCACTCACTTCTCGTACAGTTATGCCTCAATTTGACACTAAAGCAGACTTTGCCGCTCCCGAATAAATAATTTTTCATCTTTGGTTGGTTGGTTGGGAAGGGAGTGGGTGGAACTCGTCGTACAGTCACCTTCACTCGGTGAGTTCTGAGTCGTCCAAAAAGGGCGGGCCAAGAGCTGTACAAAACTTCTTTAAGATAGTGTGGTCAGTGGGCGCGCTAAGAGGGGAATAATTTATTCTACTTATATACTCAAGAAGACTTATACAAAAATTAAAATAGAGAAACTAACCACCCCCAATTACGTAAATTTATACAAAAAATGACATTTTCCACTTCTTTTCAGGGGCTGTAGGGGCTTTGATAGAGCGGTAGACGTTTTTCTTTTCAAACTATACCTGATGTTGTAATAGTCTACAAAAAATGAACTTTATCTAACATCATTTCCACCTCTTACAATTTTTCGAATATTTGTTCAATTTATTATAAAATTTGTAAATTTTAAATGCAATGCGCGAACGGAAGATATTAACCGATTTGAAATTTCTTTTTTTTCCTGAATTTGTATTGATATGTAGCAACTTTTCCCTGCTATTACGATATGATTTGAAAAAATTTACGTATTTCACTCCGGTCTAATAATCAGGCCATCTCGATCACCATACAACAATCCAATCTGGGTTGTGTACAAGAAGGGTAAGGATGAACAGGGTAACACCAAAAAGCGTCTGGTTATTGATTTTAGAAAGTTAAATCAGAAAACCATCGACGACAAATATCCTATTCCTAATATCACAGGTATATTGTCAAATCTAGGAAAGGCCAAGTATTTTACAACGCTTGACCTTAAATCAGGTTTTCACCAACTAACACTTGCTGACCAAAATCGAGAAAAGACCGAGTTTTCGGTGGGCCATGGAAAGTACGAGTTCTGTAGACTCCCTTTTGGATTGAAGAATGCACCCAGCATTTTTCAGAGGGCCATCGACGACGTGCTTCGAGAACAGATAGGGAAGTGTTGTTATGTCTACGTCGACGACGTAATTATTTTTTCCGAAGACGAGGAAAAACACGTTGACCATATTGAGTGGGTTTTAGGAAGACTATGCGAAGCTAATATGAGGATATCCCGGGAAAAATCGCACTTCTTTAAACAAAGTGTGGAGTACTTGGGCTTTGTGGTATCTAAAGATGGTATAAAAACGAGTCCTAGTAAGATCAAAGCAATCCGCGATTACGAGAAGCCCTCAACTTTGTTCAATGTCAGGTCGTTCCTGGGGCTGGCAAGTTATTATAGATGTTTCATCAAGGATTTTGCGTCAATAGCAAGGCCTTTGACGGATATTCTCAAGGGTGAAAACGGTAAAGTGAAGTCTACACAATCGAAAAGAGTAAAAATAGACTTAGGTGAGGAACAGTTACAAGCTTTCAACAAGTTAAAAGAGGTTTTAGCGTCTGAAGACGTTATACTACCCTACCCTGATTTTAAGAAGCCTTTCGATCTAACGACGGACGCTTCATCAATGCATATAGGAGCCGTGTTGTCTCAAGGTGGAAAACCTATAACTATGATTTCTAGAACCCTCAAGGATCGGGAAAAATATTTCGCAACCAACGAACGTGAGTTACTTGCCATAGTTTGGGCTTTAAAAAGCCATAGAAATTATCTCTATGGTGTAAAGAATTTGAATATCTTTACGGACCACCAGCCACTTACATTTGCGGTATCAGACCGAAACTCAAATGCTAAGATTAAACGATGGAAAGCGTTTATCGACGAGCACAACGCTCAACTCTTTTACAAACCTGGCAAAGAAAACTATGTGGCCGACGCTCTGTCAAGACAGAACATTCATACCTTAGAAGAAGAAAACCAATCAGATTTAGCTACAATACATAGTGAAACATCGCTATCTTATACGATAGAAGCAACTGAGAAGCCACTAAATTGCTTCCGAAACCAAATCGTTTTGGAGGAAGCCGACATGAACCTAAGACGGAATTTTATATATTTCGGCGAGAAAACTCGCCCTGTTATCCAATTCACAAATAAGGAACATCTCATGGAAGAGGTTAAATTAACTGTGAACCCAAATGTGGTAAATGCCATAGACTGCAATTTGCCAACATTGGCCAGCGTACAACATGAACTTATAAGGTGCTTTCCGGCAACAAAGTTCTGGTACTGTAAAAGCATGGTGGCCGACATTGTAAATAAAGAACAGCGGGAGATTGTTGTTATTGAACATAATCGAGCTCATAGAGCTGCTCAAGAGAACGTTAGACAAATTCTCTGTGACTATTATTTCCCAAAAATGACCAAACTGGCAAACGAAGTGGTTGCAAATTGTAAAATCTGCAGTAAAGCAAAATATGATAGGCATCCACGAAAACAGGAACATGGCGTAACACCAGTCTCATCCTATGCTGGAGAAATATTGCACGTTAACATATTTTCAACAGACAAGAAGTACTTTCTCACTTGTCTTTACAAGTTCTCAAAATTTGCGGTGGTACAGCCAATACCATCTCGAACAATTTTAGACATAAAATACCCTATTTTTCAGTTAATGAATATATTTCCAGGGGCAAAGACTATATATTGTGACAATGAGGCATCGCTTAATTCCGAAACGATAAGGTCTCTGTTAAAAAATCAGTTTAATGTTAATATTGTGAATGCACCTCCGCTTCACAGTACCTCAAATGGTCAGGTCGAGCGTTTCCACAGCACACTTGTAGAGATTGCGAGATGCCTGAAATTGGAAAAAAATTTTGATGAAACAATCGAACTTATATTATTGGCCACATTCGAATATAATCGAACTATTCATTCTGTGACCAGAAAGAAACCCATTGACATAATTCACGCCACACCCCAGGATATGCGAAATGAAATAATGGACAAAATAGAGAAAGCCCAACAAACTCTGCTGGAGAGGAATAACCCTTCCAGACAAAATAGAGTGTTTGACGTGGGGGAGCGTGTATTGGTAAAAACCAATAAAAGATTAGGGAATAAGTTAACACCTCTCTACGTAGAAGAAAAGGTAGAAGCTGACTTGGGGACCACAGTCTTAATTAAAGGGAGGGTGGTCCACAAGGACAACATAAAATAATTTTAATTTTTATTAGGTTAACCAAGATAGATTAACTCTCATATTTTTCAGGATTCTTTCGGTGATACTTCTAATTGGGTCAGCAACAGCAAAACTGACTGACTATTCGCACTCTAGTTACATACCGATTCAGGACGGGATTGTAACTCTTTGGCACAACGTTGACTTTCTTAAACACACAACAAATCTCAGGACATATATGGAAATAGCCAGAGAAACTAAGGAACTAACGAAACAATTCCCTGCATCTCCCATGAGGATGTTGCTGGACTCGGACATCGAACATATAAAAACACTTTTGGAAACATTAAACATTCACCACAGACAGGCACGAAGCATAAACATTTTAGGGACAGCTTTGAAAGTTATAGCAGGAACACCAGACTTCGACGATTTTGAAAATTTCGACAACAAGAGCTAATTAATTCAGAAAATAGGCAAATAGAAATAAACACAGCAGTGCAAGAAAATATAAATGAGCTAACAGATACAGTGAACCTAATAACAAACAATGTAAAAACTAAGCAGATTGACACAAGTTATTTATTCGAAACATTGCTCGCTAGAAATAGAGTTTTAATTTCCGAAATTGAAATCTTGATTTCAGTGATTGCCCTTGCAAGGATCGGCATCATCAGTCCCTCCATATTAAATTTTGACGATGTAAAAAAATTAATTAATATGCACTCTACAAACACAACTATAACAGGCTTAATGGAGGTATCTAGCATTAAGGTGCTGTTAGACACTAACTTTTTATATTTTTTAATTAAGTATCCAAAACCTATATTAGTATGTAAGAGAGTCATTTTGTTTCCCGTTCAACACAACGAAACTGTCCTACACTTTGGTAACAACGACAACGTCGCTGACTGTAACAATCAGATTTTGGCTATTGGCAGTTGTATTACAGCACTTACGTCCACATTTTGCAAAAAGCTCAAAAATACAACATGCGCACAACAACTACATTCGGGAAGTATAGCTCACTGCAACACACGCCCCAGCCATCTGGAGCCGATTACGCTGAGAAAACTGTTACTGGTACTTACCTTCTAACCTTTGAAGACGAGGTTCAAATCAATGGTTCTTACTTTAAGAACAAAAACGGTATACTGACAAAATTACCAGGTTCTGCGACAACAACACTTGTCAATATTACTGACCATCTACAAATATTGAGTTTACCTTATCTAAAAAGAATGAATATGCAAAATCTAGGGTACATTGCAAGAATAGAGAGAAGAGCCATCATGTGGCCAATACTATCTGGCCTAACTTTTATCGCCATTCTGGTTGGCTGCTACTTTTTATTCAAACTGCGGCAGAGGAAAAACAGAAGGAGTCAAAGTCATGTTATTCAGGAGATCATTGAAAATCTTAAAAAGACCGAGGACGGCCTCCATTTAGAAGGAGAGGAGTTAACACCTGCAGCCTAAGGGCAGCTGTAACATTTGCAGTAGGCGAATTTAAGCTTGCAATCAATGTTACAGATTCACTAGCGGCCTGCCAACATTAGCTGATTACGGCGAATCGGTAATACGACACCAACATGCAGCTGCACGATGGTTTCGTATTAGAGTTTGGCAAACGTGCCAACTCCCACGACTCGTGGGAATAAACTTATCCAAATATTGCACATTCCAAGAACTTCATGACTAGCCAGTCAGTGACTGCGACGGTGGCGGCTGTAGGTTAGATTTTAGCACTAAGTATAAGTATAAGTTTTAGTTTAGTAATTGAACTCAGCACGAGAGCAAGTGCTCGCGTTAATAAATTGTAATTTAAAAAATTAAAAATCAACACAGTTCTTTAATTTATATATGATTCTCGCTGTTCCTCAGTTAGCCTGCATAATAAAAAAAATTAGTATATGTTTAATATACATTGTTGCTTATTTTACATTTTTTACCTTCTATATGCTGCACTTGATAAATATTCGTTTCTTCTTGAAGTCATTTCGTATCCAGTTATTTATAGTTTCAGTTATATTTATTTTCACTTATATTTTCACTTCTTACACTTTTGAGCACCAAAACAATAATGAAAATATCAACAGGCAGCATTTATAACAACACCTCGTGTGAAAACAACCCTTGCAGCTGCATATAAAATACAAAAACCAGTTTTACCAGTGTATTTGCTACCTACGTACCCATACCTTGCGCGACCTTTTTGCACATATCTTTTGAACCAGGTAGAATATTTCAATGAAATAAAAACACGTTGTTACTCTACAAGTATATTATTATAAATTATATTATTTTGTTTTGCATTTATCAGGACAACAACAAAAACAAAAATCCACTGTTGCATGTCCTGACTTTATTTGCCCATATCGCTGGAACCAGTAGGAATATTCGAATGAAACAAAAGACAAAATACTTGTTATATATTAAAATATACATTTAAAAAAAAATCATAGAAATCGGTTGAATAAGCATTAAAAAAACCGCAAAATAAGGTCCCGGGTACAAACGTATCCCGGGTGTGTGTTTACGTGGTATTTTCTGGGTGTGTGTTCTAGGGTTAAAAACACAAACGCACTTCTCGGTGTCTGCAAAATAACTCAACTCCTTTATTCCAATTTATTTACAGTAAACCTTATTTATCTAAAGCTTACATCTAACAAAGTCTCTTAAAGCACTACTCTTACTCTAATTTCTCTTATTGCTAAATTTAAGATTAATATTTAAATATGTAAGATATATGTGGTTCACTTTCCCTCTGGAGCAGTGATGATGCCTTGGTCCAGCGGCGGGTGTTGCTGACACGTCTCAGCTACTTCTTGATTCTAATTAGCTTTAGGATGTTTAGGTTGGGAGACTTGACTTCGTCCCCTTTGTTGGACTATTGGCCTTGTGGCTCAACAGTGTAAATCAATTCATCAAATATTAACGGCGGCGTGCCGAAGTAAAGTCAATCGTTCTTTATTAAACAATTGTCTGGACAAAACTGATTATAAGAATGGAATGAATGAAAGACTAAAGCTAAGTACATAAATGGAAATATGAATCTAAACCTAAATACATAATAAGTACATAAAGATCATGCCATGGGTTTGTGGTCTGTAAAACCGACTCAGCATATTCCCGATCAGAATTCCAACGCTTGCGACACAACAGAAACGGCTGGCCGTTGCTCCGACTCACATTATTTTGTTTATGTTGCATATGTGGTCGGGTTCAGCGACATTGTTTGCGCGCGGGTTGCTCGGTGAATTCATTGCGAGGGACGTTCGATGATTTGGCTGTTAACTAGCCCCCCTTTAAGATTTTTGCCGTCCTCGGTGACACTTAACTCCTTTACCAGTTCTTGCAATTTGATGGAAGATCTTCTCCGGTACCAACACTGATAGATGATGCCAATACAGCCAAAGGCAAGGCTGAGTGTTACACCAACCATGAACCAGACTCTGGGAGTCCCTCCGGAAAACATATCGTCTCTTAACTTCTGAATTATATGCAGATTGTGCTCATTCATCCTTTGTAACATTGGTAGGCTGAGCACTTGGTCGTGTCCTGTAATATTCAGCAATGGTGACGCCGCGATGCCTGGACTCTTGTTTACAACACCATTGTTGTTAATGTATGTGGTCTCGTTTATAGTCGCAATACGTTCAAATGTGATGAGATGTGTGCCTTCAATTGTCATCACTGGGCCGTCATCTACTCTTACTCTTGCTGATAGTTCGTTGACAACGATTATCCCTTCGTCTAATAGGGTAATCGGTTCCAAGTGGCTTGGCTGTGTGTGGCATAACGCTGAACCTCCGGAATGTAATCCGCTGGCGCATGTGTCATAAGCAGATTTCTTGCAGAACGTCGCAAAGTTGGTTGTAGCGCATTTTGTCACAGCTAGGACTCCATCGTCGCATTCAGCTACTATGTCATCATGTACTTGCAGAATGGTGTTATTGTGGGCAACAGGATATATCATAACCTTCTTACAAATAGTCTTAACATTAGGATATTCAATTATTATGTGGATTACTCTATTTGATTGAAATATTTTAATATTTGATACTGCCATTAAACTAACTATTGGGACCTCTGCGAGCTGTTCGGTAAAAATTGATTTTAAATCTTCGTGGTCGAGAATTGCGGGGTTTATGATGTTAGATTTGGCGAGCGTTATAGTGAGCATAAGGTTTTGGATTTCAGTGGTTAACATTCTATTTCGTGCAAGTAAAGTTTCATACAAATGAGGAGAGTCTACGAACTCGCCTTTTTTTTCTTTAATTAATTTATTTACTGCATCGGTTAAAAGGTTAATTTGTTTCTGTGCTTCAGTGATTACTATTACTTGTCTGTTGTTTGATTCTATGAGCTCGGCTTCGGTAAGTTTAATCTTTTCTAAGTCTGATGCATCAGGCGTACCTGCAACGATTTTTAAAGCTGTTCCTAGAAAGTCTTAACTTCTGGCCATTCTATGGTGTACCGTAGATAAAATATTCTGAATATGGTCGATATCTACATCTAACAATTTTCGCATGTGTGACTGAGGGAAAAGTTTTGATAATTTAATTGTATCATCTATAATGCTCACGAAATTAGATAAATTTGTAGAATGTCTCACGTAACTATGTTGTTCCCATACAAAAACGTTTCCGTCCAATATCGGAATGTAGCTTGCGTGCGAGAAATCGGTGATGCGTGCGTGAGTTGTGGACAAGTGTATGAGGGTCACTCCGATGAACCTGTATGAAATGATTAAACTGAATTGTAGTAACTATCTGTAAGAATCTTATGCGTTATGACCTATGTTTACCTCACATTGTCCTTATGGACCATCCTTCCCTTAACAAGTATAGACGTTCCCAGGTCTGCTTGTACGGCGCCCTCTGTGCACAAGGGAGATAGTTTGTTACCTAATCTTTTGTTATTTTTGAGGTAAACTTTTTCTCCTACATCAAACATCCTGTTCTGTCTGTTCGGGTTGCATCTAGCTAATTGATCTTGCTGAGCTTTTACTAGTCGATCTTTGATTTTTTGTTTAATTTCGTCCGGTATAGAGTGAATTACATCGAGTGGTTTTTGTTCTGTTACTGAATGTATGGTTTTATTATATTCTATTGTTGCTCTCATGATAGCCTGAACTGTATCGCTAACTTTTTTATCCAACTTTAAACACCTTGCGATTTCTATTAATGTACTGTGGAAACGCTCCGCTTGCCCATTGGAACAGTTAGTTAGTTAGTTTTGTTCGTCGAGAGAGGACTTAACCACTCAATTGCCTACTTAGTATAGTATAAGTATATGAAGTCCTTTACAACCTCCAAATCATAACTGTCAACAGTGACGTGGGTGCCGATATGCGAGTACGCCGACTGTTTCTTTGATGGCAGGAGGTACTTCGTTTCGTCCTCGTTCTTTAGATGCGTTATCGCTGTTCTCACCTTGTCATGGTGGGGTAGCGGAACGACAATTCCGTCGTTACCGATTGGGGTATCGGGATCTTCACATTCTCTGTGACATGCGCAGCTGTCACCATTTAGTAGATTCGAGTAAGAATACTATATTACTTTTCGTTTATTCGGTTACAAGTTTAGTTTTGAACTGAATACTCCATGCGCATGCACCTCGACTTATATACTCGTACATGTGCTTAATAGCTATCGTAATTTCTAGATCTGAAAGCTGTACCTTCTGGCGAGTTCTGAAATAGCAGCAGCTTACTAGTCACGTGTCGTTATCTCGCTATCTGTTGTCGCCATCAAGGCTAATTCATGTTTTTGTTTTGGCCTCTTGTTTGCTATTGTTGTCAGTCAGTTCGCGACACATCGCTATTGCAACAGTATAAAGGCTCAGTTCTGTTCTAGTCGGATATAAATAGTATGGTATCATTATACCCAATTTGCTATGAACTGATTTGAAAACCATGTGGTAAATATTGTTCAAAACGACCGAAACCCACCAAAGTGTCCACAATTGCGACCCTTTGGAAAATATTGGGCAATTATTAAAACAAAATTGCTAAAAAAGAAAAAACAAATTAAAAATGAACGGCAGTTTACAATGATTTAGAAGAGAGCAGCAGATACCGTAACAAGAACTGATGTCCACCGCCTAATAAGAAAAGTCAAATCTACATTGTGTCACAACAAAGAGAGCTGATATAAGTTTTTTGATTAACACAGTACTCTTAATAAAGAAGAAGATAAATTGAAAATTGCTTAGATAGCTTATACAAATTTGATGTTATAATGATGTTCGCCCGACGAATATTCTTCGTGTCCATTATTTACATTACATTATTTAATTGACAGACATTACATTATTTATTGACAGAGACATAGCTATCCTTACTGATAGCCAGGTGGCAATCAAACCTCTTCAATCTTTCTAGATTGCATCGAAACTGGTGCTGGAATGTTTTGATAAGCAGAATATCTTAGGCCAGGTACGAAATATCACATAAATTAGTCAGGAAACGGGCGGATTCCCCATTTATAGTCCCAGAACTATTTTGTTGCCTATGGAAGGGTAACTCTTGCTATTCTTCAATTTAAATTTAACGCATTTTTTTCTTTATGATATTATATATCCTTACTTGATGTATACTTGTACTTCAATGTATGTAATGTGCATCACAATGGAATACAATGTACTTTTACGTGAGTCAGTCACTTTTTGATATGCTAATAAACAAGAATCCCTAGCGGCCATCCAAATCTGTAGTGACAGATTCTGAGAGTTGAGCTGAGCAAAAAGCAAAAATAAATTTGAAAAGTAATGAATTTTACACAGCTCAGCGTCGTCTAATTGAAGAAGGCTCTTATGTGCACATTTGCATAATGCATAATGCCACATTCGCTTGATGAATGCAAGGAGAGGCAAATACGAGATAACAGTAGAATTTTATTATGGAATGCTTGTAGTAAATCGACGTGAACAAATCGATAACGCATCTATTAATTGGTCGATAATAAATGGTCTCTTTGAACCAAATACATAAAAAACGTATGAGCGGTACAGAGCAGAGAGGAATTTTAGAGCGTTCGGCCCGCGCCAACGATTTGTGTGTTACAACTAACAGTAGATTAGATCGGATTTGCTATAAGTGCAGACAAATAAGACACATTGCAAAGAATTGTGTAAAGAAGCAGAAGAAAACTGAACAAAATCAATGTGATCGAGTGAATAATTTAGAAGCCGGGTAAGTTGTCAAGAGCGAAGAGCTCTCCAGCACTCCACCATATGCGCTAGCATCTGTATCCGCAACGAACTTTTCCCCCGCGACCGGCTACGCTAACATAGATGCAGTACAAAGCAACTCTTTTAATTGTTGGAACGCTTCCTTCTGTTCTTTGTGTCACACAAACGCGCAATTCTTCTTAGTGAGATTGTGAAGACTCCGGGCAACATTTGCGAACACTGGAACAAAACAACGGTAATACGTGCACAGTCCTTGGAAGCTTCACACTTCGTGCACATATCTTGGTCAGTATAAGACTGGCCTATACTGCTTTCAGTTTTTCCTCGCCCGTCTTGATGACCTCGGTTGTCATCTTATGTCCAAGATACGTGACTTCAGTTTTGAACGCTTTCGGGTTTAATCGTAATCCCGCGGGGGCGATGCGCTGAAGCATTTCTTCCAAATTTTTGAGATGGTCGTTAAAATTTTACCCATGATGACAATGTCATCCAGATACACCAAACACGTTTTCCAGTGCAGTCTCCTCAGCACATGCTCCATTAGGCGCTCTAAGGTTGCTGGTGCGTTACATAAATCAAGCGTAGAAATCATTTTGCGCCGGATAAAGTATCGAGAGTGTTATCTATTCGTGGTAATGAGTAGCTGTCCTTTTTCGTGACTTCATTCAGCTTTCCATAACCCACACAAAATCGGGTGCTTCCATCCTTTTTCATAACCAGCACAAACGGTGTGCTCCACATGCTTATTGGTGGTTCAATAACTCCATTTTGCTGCATATCCTGGATTATCGGATTTGCTTCTTCGCGCTTTGCTAGCGGAACTCAATGTGGACCTTGGCGAATTGGCTTTACATCTTCTGTATCTATTCGATATTTCACGATCTCATACTTTTTAAAATCGCTGTTGAATAGGTAACCGTGTATCTCCAGCAATTTCTTAGCTTTCATTCTCTATAGCCTTAATACTTCTTGTCACCAAGTCCTTATGAAATTGGAGGTTTTTCTTCCTGCTTCCTGGAATTCTTCCCTTTCTTGTTGTGGCCGATCGCAGTAACTATAGCTTCTACAGCCCGACATTTCCCAATTACAGCTCCTTTATCCATAATAACTTCTGACTTGAAATTATTTGGGACCCTTACTGGAACCCTCTTGTCGTTTTTCGTTCTCTAGTATCCTTCCCACGATTATGTTTGCCGTCGTCTATGACCCACACTTCACCTGTCCCAGTCACCTTCCACATAAGCCCATATGACTTCTTCAGATTTTTGCGGAATCCGTTGATTATGACTTAGGACTACCTTTCTGGACTGTACACTCTGTTCATACTCCATCTCCATATTCTGACACGACAGAACCCTTTTACCCAAATCCAATGTAAATCCATGCAGCAGCATGAAACCTGTTCCAATTATTACTTCATCCGTTATTTCGGCCAGTAAAAATGTGTCAACTACTGACAGATTTCCAATAACGACTTCGCAAACTACATTTCCGGAAATCGTATCTCTCTCTCCTGTAGCTGTCTGGAACTTGTAACCAACCAGTGGTTCCACATTACCCTTTACCAAATCTGACCGGGTGATCGAGTTCGGTGCGCCTGTGTCCAGAGTAAGCACCGGGGATCGACTATTTACAGTTCCCCTTATAGTCAAGTTGTTGCTTTTCCGTCCTATGTGCGAGACAAAGACTACGGGGCATTCAGTAATGGGAACCAGTTCTCGTCCCTTAGAACTGTTTCGTTTTCGTTAAACGCCTGCTGTGCATCTGTAGCGTTATTGTCAGTTTCAGCGCCTCGTTTTCTCCCTCCTGGATTCGCCTTCGGTTGACTGTTTGGTATATTACAATGGCGTGCAATATATCCAGTCTTACCACATTTGTAATACTTTAAATCCATGCTTCTGGGTCGTGTAAATTAAGGAAAAGATTTTCGTACTACTTTCCTTGTGACTTCTTCTATCAAGGTAGGCTCTTCAATTTCAACCCGATGGACTTTGTGCATAGGCTTGCTCGAGAGAGCTGCTGTTTTCTGTGTCAGAGCAAAATACATTATTTCAGCAAATGTCCCCTTCGTTGTTGAGTATGCTGTCCGGATCTGGTATACCTCTTATGAATGCCTGGCACTTCATCTTCTCAGCGGGGTCTGCAGTTTCTTTCGCATACGCCAAATGTACCAACCGCTCAATCTACGTCGCGTGTTCCTGCAAGCTCTCATTTGTCCTCTGGTTGCGATTCGTCAATTCCATCTGGAACATTCGCTGCCTGCGGTCAGTTCGGCCTAGCTCGATCAGCTTCTGGAAGTGTCTGTAGTACTTCGGCGGCGGAACCCTTGACCGAGACAACCAATGCAGCAACCTTGTATGCAGTACTCCAGTAATTTGTTGTTGCTGTTGTTTTGAACTTTAGCTTCAATATCGGGAATGGTACAGTGCCGTCGAGTAATGGTGCTTTTACGTTCGGACCACTGGTTAACTTATTCGGACGATTTTGTTGTGGCGAGCCTTCACTGCATTTACCTTACCGTCAATCGTTTCCAGTTGCGACGTTATATGAGTCTTCTCTGCTTCCAATTTGGATATTCACGTATCCTGTTTTTCCAGCTCCGCATCTATCTTCGACGACAACTCTGATGTCATTTGTGACATACAGTTAGTAACAGAAGTAAGTATACACCGGACACGTTTTCAATTTTCCCCCAATCGATTCCTTCAAACAACCTAAGTTATAACAAAATTGTGTTTTATTTACATGTAAGTATACAGTTCATCATATTATTAATTTGTGAAATCAAAAACATAATTAAAATCAAATTCTAGTATTCGGTAGGATAACCATTAGACTTTACAATCGCTTTAAGTCGTGATGGCATTGATGTCACCAAGTTTTCTGTAACAGCTGGTTTTATTTTATTCCATTTCTCTTGAAGGACGATTTTCAGTTGTTCCTTATTTCTAATCGGATGTTTACATATTTGCCGCTTTAAATTTTCCCATAAATGTTCGATTGAGTTGGTATCCGGGGACTGTGGCGGTGTTTTCAGCTGTTTTCGCACCATGTATAACAGCCACTCTCGTACAATGTTGGATGTGTGCTTGGGGTCATTATCCTGCTGGAAGATAAACGTTCCTCCAAGGTCTAATTTCGTAGCGCTTTCTTTTAAATTATTTTTCAAAATATTTAAATAACCATATCGGTACATAATATTTTAGATAAATACCAAGTTTCCAACCCCGTTCGCAGCCATACATCCCCAAACCATCACGGAGCCCCCTCCATGCTTCACAATGCCGTTTACTCCGAGCGACCGCTATTAGCAAAATGCTTTTCTTAATTTTGGTGTTTTCACCGCGATTCGAACCAACGTTCTCTCTGTGAATTCCGAATGGTAGTTACGTACCAACCCATTCGGCTACGGCGGCCGCACATGATAACTAGCACTATGCAAAGCCCGGCGAATAGTTTGGGTGCTAAATTGTTTTCCAGGCTCATTTTTAACTTCAGATTTCAATTTGGGGGCACTTATTTTGGGGTTTGTCCTGATTTTTCGTACGACTAAGCTTTTTTCTCTGGGAATTAAGAGCGGCGGACGCCCACAATGCTCTTTATTAGTGGTGCTTCCCGCACTTGTATATTTATTCACAATATTTTGAGCTGTAGCAAAACTCCTATCTATCAAACGACCGATTTATCGCAATGATTTATGTTCCTTGTGATATTTTATAATCAGTTTTTCTAAATCATCAGAAAGCTCTTTTCCCCTTGGTGCCATTACTAAAAATGTTGCAAAAATTAATACAAACCGTACTTCCCTAAATTTTTATACTCACTTTAATTATTTTTTTTTAGTTTTAATTTTTTTTTAATCAATACGTAATACAAAGCAAAGCGTGGATAACGGTACCTAAAATTTACACATCCAGCACACAATTATCATGTGTAAAATATTTTGATTACACATTAAGGAAAGCGTTAGCGTCAAACAATTCCATAAATCAGGCTCCTGTATACTTATTTATGTTACTAACTGTATGTATGAGCTATTTGCAATTCTGTTTGCAAAACCGCGATGGCATTTGTGAAAGCAGCGTTGACGTTTCCGATGACTGTGATGATATTTGCGAAGATATCTGCGATAATGCAGCCATAATCACTCCCATATCTATACCTGGTGATGGTCCTGTATCTTCTGCCTTCTCCTCCATTCTGGTCAATGACTCCTTAACTTCTAGCTGGAACACTTATTCGTCTACATCGAAGTCCTCTGCCTCCATAGCCTCGCAACCCGTACTTGTAACTCCACCTTGTTCCCAGTAGTTAATAAGCCACGCTGTTTCGATTCTTTCTTAAGATGCTAAACCTTGAGTTCACTCAACGTTACCATTTTGACGATCCTGTCGTTGGGACTTTATTGAACAATCCCACTTGTGACACCAATAGTTACGAATTTCCTTACGCGAAAGTTCAACTAAATCTTTTACAATAACTCCTCTGAGTTCAATCACTAGATTGTCAAATAAACCACGTAAATTAATAGCAACACACTTGCTTTACTTTGTTTCCAACACTTTACTTAAATGTACACATTGAGCTTAAGACTGAATAGTATATTCTTCATCTTCTTAATTGGCGCGATAACCGCTGACGCGATTTTGGCCGAGTTTAACAAAGCGCGCCAGTCGTTTTCTTCTCGTGCTAACCGGAGCCAATTGGACACACCAAGTGAAGTCAAGTCCTTCTCCACCTGATCTTTCCAACGCAGAGGAGCTCTTCCTCTACTACCACCAGCTGGTACCACATCGAATACTTTCAGAGCCGGAGCGTTTGTATCCATTCGGACGACATGACCCGGCCAACGTATCCGCTGGATCTTTATTCGCTGCGCTATGTCTATGTCATCGTAAAGCTCATACAGCTCATTGTTCCATCGCCTACGATATTCGTCGTTGCCAACGTGCAAAGGTCCAAAAATCTAACTCAGAATCTTTCTTTCAAACACTCCAAGCGTCGCTTAATCGGATGTTGTAACTGTCCACGCTTCTGCGCCATACGATAGGATGGGCATGATGAGAATCTTGTAGAGTGTTAGTTTTGTTCGTCGAGAGAGGATTAAACTTCTCAATTGCCTACTTAGTACATATAGTATAAGTATACGAAGTCCTTTACAACCTCCAAATCATAACTGTCAACAGTGACGTGGGTGCCAATACGCGAGTGCGCCGACTGTTTGTTTGATGACAGGAGCTACTTCGTTTTGTCCTCGTTCTTTAGACGCGTTATCGCTATTCTCCCGTCGTCATGGTCGGGTAGCGGAACGACAATTCCGTCGTCAACGATTGGGGTATCGGGATCTTCACATTCTCGGTGACATGCGCAGCTGTCACCATTTAATAGATTCAAGTTATTCGGTTACAAGTTTAGTTTCCAACTGAATACTCCATGCGCGTGCACCTCGACTTATATACATGTGCTTAATAGCTATCGTAATTTCTAGATCAGACAGCTCGTATTTTCTGGCGAGTTATGAAATAGCAGCAGCTTACTAGTCACGTGTCATTTTCTCGCTATCTGTTGTCGCCATCAAGGCTAATTCATGTTTTTGTTTTGGCCTCTTGTTCGCTATTGTTGCCAGTCAGATCGCGAAACTTCGCTATTGCAACAATATAAAGACTCAGTTCTGTTCTGGTCAGATATAAATAGTATGGTATCATTATAGCCAATTTGCTATGAACTGGTTTGAAAACCACGTGGTAAATATTGTTCAAAACGACCACAACCCACCAAACTGTCCACAATTGCAACCCATTGGAAAATATTTTGCAATTATTAAAACAAAATTGCTAAAAAAGAAAAAACAAATTAAAAATGAACGGCAGTTTAAAATGATTTGGTAGAGAGCAGCAGATACCGTAACAAGAACTGATGTCCACCGCATAATAAGAAAAGTCAAATCTACATTGTGCCATAACAAAGAGAACTGATATAAGTTTTTTGATTAACACAGTACTCTTAATAAAGAAGAAGATAAAGTGAAAATGGTTTAGATAGCTTATACAAATTTGATGTTATAATGATGTTCGCCCGACGAATATTCTTCGTGTCCATTATTTACACTACATTATTTAATTGACAGACATTACATTATTTATTGACAGAGACATAGCTATCCTTACTGATAGCCAGGTGGCAATCAAACCTCTTCAATCTTTCCAGATTGCATCGAAACTGGTGCTGGAATGTTTTGATAAGCAGAATATCTTAGGCCAGGAACGAAATATCAGATAAATTAGTCAGGAAACGGGCGGATTCCCCATTTATAGTCCCAGAACTATTTTGTTGCCTGCGGAAGGGTAACTCTTGCTATTCTTCAATTTAAATTGAACGCATTTTCTTCTTTATGATATTATATATCCTTACTCGATGTATACATCTACTTCAATGTATATAATGTGCATCACAATTGAATACAATGTACTTTTACGTGAGTCAGTCACTTTTTGATATGCTAATAAACAAGAATCCCTAGCGGCCATCCAAATCTGTAGTGACAGATTCTGAGAGTTGAGCTGAGCAAAAAGCAAAAATAAATTTGAAACGTAATGAATTTTACACAGCTCAGCGTCGTGCATCTATTAATCGGTCGATAATAAATGGTCTCTTTGAGCCAAATACATAAAAAACGTATGAGCGGTACAGAGCAGAAAGGAATTTTAGAGCGTTCTGCCCGCGCCAACGATTTGTCTGTTACAACATTTGCTATAAGTGCAGACAAGTAAGACACATTGCAAAGAATTGTGTAGAGAAGCAGAAGAAAACTGAACAAAATCAAAGTGATCGAGTGAATAATTTAGAAGCCGGGTAAGTTGTCAAGAGCGAAGAGCTCTCCAGCACTCCACCGTATGCGCTAGCATCTGTATCCACAACAAACTTTTCCCCCGCGAACGGATACGCTAACATAGATGCAGTACAAAGCAACTCTTTTAATTGTTGGAACGCTTCCTCCTGTTCTTTGTGTCACACAACCGCGCAATTCTTCTTAGTGAGATTGTGAAGACTCCGGGCAACATTTGCGAACACTGGAACAAAACGACGGTAATACGTGCACAGTCCGGGGAATCTTCACACTTCGTGCACATATCTTGGTCGTGGCCAATCTTATACTGCTTTTAGTTTTTCCTCGCCCGTCTTGATGACCTCGGTTGTCATCTTATGTCCAAGATACGTGACTTCAGTTTTGAATGCTTTCGGGTTTAATCGTAATCCCGCGGGGGCGATGTGCTGAAGCATTTTTTCCAAATTTTTGAGATGGTCGTTAAAATTTTACTCATGATGACAATGTCATTCAGATACACCAAACACGTTTTCCAGTGCAGTCCCCTCAGCACATGCTCCATTAGGCGCTCTAAGGTTGCTGGTGCGTTACATATGTCAAGCTCAGACTTTTTAAAATCGCTGTTGAGTAGGTAACCGTATATCTCCAGCAATTTCTTAGCTTCCATTCTCTATAGCCTTCATACTTCTTGCCACCAAGTCCTTATGAAATTGGAGGTTTTTCTTCCTGCTTCCTGGAATTCTTCCCTTTCTTGTTGTGGCCGATCGCAGTAACTATAGCTTCTACAGCCCGACATTTCCCAATTACAGCTCCTTTATCCATAATAACTTCTGACTTGAAATTATTTGGGACCCTTACTGGAACCCTCTTGTCGTATTTCGTTCTCTAGTATCCTTCTCACGATTATGTTTGCCGTCGTCTATGACGCACATTTCACCTGTCCCACAGTCTCCTTCCACATAGGCCCATATGACTTATTCAGATTTTTGCGGAATACGTTGATGATGATTTAGGACTACCTTTCTGGACTGTACACTCTGTTCATACTCCATCTCCATATTCTGACACGACAGAACCCTTTTACCCAAATCCAATGTAAATCCATGCAGCAGCATGAAACCTGTTCCAATTATTACTTCATCCGTTATTTCGGCCAGTAAAAATGTGTCAACTACTGACAGATTTCCAATAACGACTTCGCAAACTACATTTCCGGAAATCGTATTTCTCTCTCCTGTAGCTGTCTGGAACTTGTAACCAACCAGTGGTTCCACATTACAAAAAAAAAATAAATAATTGGCGCGTACACTTCTGTTAGGTGTTTGGCCGAGCTCCTCCTCCTATTTGTGGTGTGCGTCTTGATGTTGTTCCACAAATGGAGGGACCTACAGTTTCAAGCCGACTCCGAACGGCAGATATTTTTATGAGGAGCTTTTTCATGGCAGAAATACACTCGGAGGTTTGCCATTGCCTGCCGAGGGGCGACCGCTATTAGAAAAATGTTTTTATTAATTTTGCTTTCACAAAGATTCGAACCAATGACTTCTCTGTGAATTCCGAATGGTAATCACTCACCAACCCATTCGGCTACGGCGGCCGATGGTTCCACATTACCCTTTACCAAATCTGATCGGGGGGACGAGTTCGATGCACCTGTGTCCAGAGTAAGCACCTGGGATCGACTATTTACAGTTCCCCTTACAGTCAAGTTGTTTCTTTTCCATCCTATTTGCGAGACAAAGACTACGGGGCATTCAGTAATGGGAACCAGTTCTCGTCCCTTAGAACTGTTTCCTTTTCGTTAAACGCCTGCTGTGCATCTGTAGCGTTATTGTCAGTTTCAGCGCCTCGTTTTCTCCCTCCTGGATTAGCCTTCGGTTGACTGTTTGGTATATTACAATGGCGTGCAATATATCCAGTCTTACCGCATTTGTAACACTTTAAATCCATGCTTCTGGGTCGTGTAAATTAAGGAAAAGATTTTCGTACTACTTTTCTTGTGACTTCTTCTATCAAGGTAGGCTCTTCAACTTCAACCCGATGGACTTTGTGCATAGGCTTGCTCGAGAGAGCTGCTGTTTTCTGTGTCAGAGCAAAATATATTATTTCAGCAAATGTCCCCTTCGTTGCTGAGTATGCTGTACGGATCTGGTATACCTCTTATGAATGCCTGGCACTTCATCTTCTCAGCGGGGTCTGCAGTTTCTTTCGCATACGCCAAATGTACCAACCGCTCAATCTACGTCGCGTGTTCCTGCAAGCTCTCATTTGTCCTCTGGTTGCGATTCGTCAATTCTTTCTGGAGCATTCGCTGCCTGCGGTCAGCTCCGCCTAGCTCGATCAGCTTCTGGAACTGTCTGTAGTACTTCGGCGACGGAACCTCTGACCGAGACAACCAATGCAGCAACCTTGTATGCAGTACTCCAGTAATTTGTTGTTGCTGTTGTTTTGCACTTTAGCTTCAATATCGGGAATGGTACAGTGCCGTCGAGTAATGGTGCTTTTACGTTCGGACCACTGGTTAACTTATTAGGACGATTTTGTTGTGGCGAACCTTCACTGCATTTACCTTACCGTCAATCGTTTCCAGTTGCGACGTTATATGAGTCTTCTCTGCTTCCAATTTGGATATTCACGTATCCTGTTTTTCCAGCTCCGCATCTATCTTCGACGACAACTCTGATGTCATTTGTGACATACAGTTAGTAACAGAAGTAAGTATACACCGGACACGTTTTCAATTTTCCCCCAATCGATTCCTTCAAACAACCTAAGTTAAAACAAAATTGTGTTTTATTTACATGAATGAAATACAAAAATCATATTTAATTCAAATAATGACAAACTTTTAAAAAGGAACAAAATTATAGCTTTTTATATTAAACTTTATAAAAATTCATGTCTCAAAAGTAAGTATACAGTTCATCATATTATTAATTTGTGAAATCAAAAACATAATTAAAATCAAATTCTAGTATTCGGTAGGATAACCATTAGACTTTACAATCGCTTTAAGTCGTGATGGCATTGATGTCACCAAGTTTTCAGTAACAGCGATTTTCAGTTGTTCCTTATTTCTAATCGGATGTTTACATATTTGCCGCTTTAAATGTTCCCATAAATGTTCGATTGGGTTGGTATCCGGGGACTGTGGCGGTGTTTTCAGCTGTTTTCGCACCATGTATAACAGCCACTCTCGTACAATGTTGGATGTGTGCTTGGGGTCATTATCCTGCTGGAAGATAAACGTTCCTCCAAGGCCTAATTTCGTAGCGCTTTCTTTTACATTATTTTTCAAAATATTTAAATAACCATATCGGTACATAATATTTTAGCTGAATACCAAGTTTCCAACCCCGTTCGCAGCCATACATCCCCAAACCATCACGGAGCCCCCTCCATGCTTCACAGTGCCGGTCATATTGTTTCGATCCAATTCCGCGTTAAATTTCTCCAAACTTTTTCACAGCCATCAGATCCACAGATATTGAACTTACACTTATCAGAAAATATGACTTGGCTCCAAAACGTTTGGTCATATTTTTCATGATATTTTGCGAATGAAATCCGTTTACTCCGAGCGACCGCTATTAGCAAAATGCTTTTCTTAATTTTGGTGTTTTCACCGCGATTCGAACCAACGTTCTCTCTGTGAATTCCGAATGGTAGTTACGTACCAACCCATTCGGCTACGGCGGCCGCACATGATAACTAGCACTATGCAAAGCCCGGCGAATAGTTTTGGTGCTAAATTGTTTCCAGGCTCATTTTTAACTTCAGATTTCAATTTTGGGACGCTTATTTTGGTGTTTGTTCTGATTTTTCGTACGACTAAGCTTTTTTCTCTGGGAATTAAGAGCGGCGGATGCCCACAATGCTCTTTATTAGTGGTGCTTCCCGCACTTGTATATTTATTCACAATATTTTGAGCTGTAGCAAAACTCCTATCTATCAAACGACCGATTTATCGCAATGATTTATGTTCCTTGTGATATTTTATAATCAGTTTTTTCTAAATCATCAGAAAGCTCTTTTCCCCTTGGTGCCATTACTAAAAATGTTGCAAACATTAATACAAACCGTACTTCCCTAAATTTTTATACTCACTTTAATTATTTTTTTTTAGTTTTAATTTTTTTTTTAATCAATACGTAATACAAAGCAAAGCGTGGATAACGGTACCTAAAATTTACACATCTAGCACACAATTACCATGTGTAAAATATTTTGATTACACATTAAGGAAAGCGTTAGCGTCAAACAATTCCATAGATCAGGCTCCTGTATACTTATTTATGTTACTAACTGTATGTATGAGCTATTTGCAATTCTGTTTGCAAAACCGCGATGGCATTTGTGAAAGCAGCGTTGACGTTTCCGATGACTGTGATGATATTTGCGAAGATATCTGCGATAATGCAGCCATAATCACTCCCATATCTATACCTGGTGATGGTCCTGTATCTTCTGCCTTCTCCTCCATTCTGGTCAATGACTCCTTAACTTCTAGCTGGAACACTTATTCGTCTACATCGAAGTCCTCTGCCTCCATAGCCTCGCAACCCGTACTTGTAACTCCACCTTGTTCCCAGTAGTTAATAAGCCACGCTGTTTCGATTCTTTCTTAAGATGCTAAACCTTGAGTTCACTCAACGTTACCATTTTGACGATCCTGTCGTTGGGACTTTATTGAACAATCCCACTTGTGACACCAATAGTTACGAATTTCCTTACGCGAAAGTTCAACTAAATCTTTTACAATAACTCCTCTGAGTTCAATCACTAGATTGTCAAATAAACCACGTAAATTAATAGCAACACACTTGCTTTACTTTGTTTCCAACACTTTACTTAAATGTACACATTGAGCTTAAGACTGAATAGTATATTCTTCATCTTCTTAATTGGCGCGATAACCGCTGACGCGATTTTGGCCGAGTTTAACAAAGCGCGCCAGTCGTTTTCTTCTCGTGCTAACCGGAGCCAATTGGACACACCAAGTGAAGTCAAGTCCTTCTCCACCTGATCTTTCCAACGCAGAGGAGCTCTTCCTCTACTACCACCAGCTGGTACCACATCGAATACTTTCAGAGCCGGAGCTTTGTATCCATTCGGACGACATGACCCGGCCAACGTATCCGCTGGATCTTTATTCGCTGCGCTATGTCTATGTCACCGTAAAGCTCATACAGCTCATTGTTCCATCGCCTGCGATATTCGTCGTTGCCAACGTTCAAAGGTCCAAAAATCTTACTCAGAATATTTCTCTCAAACACTCCAAGCGTCGCTTCATTGGATGTTGTCATCGTCCACGCTTCTGCGCCATACGATAGGACGGGCATGATGAGAATCTTGTAGAGTGTTAGTTTTGTTCGTCGAGAGAGGATTTTACTTCTCAATTGCCTACTTAGTATAGTATAAGTATACGAAGTCCTTTACAACCTCCAAATCATAACTGTCAACAGTGACGTGGGTGCCAATACGCGAGTGCGCCGACTGTTTGTTTGATGACAGGAGCTACTTCGTTTTGTTCTCGTTCTTTAGACGCGTTATCGCTATTCTCCCGTCGTCATGGTCGGGTAGCGGAACGACAATTCCGTCGTCAACGATTGGGGTATCGAGATCTTCACATTCTCGGTGACATGCGCAGCTGTCACCATTTAATAGATTCAAGTTATTCGGTTACAAGTTTAGTTTCCAACTGAATACTCCATGTGCATGCACCTCGACTTATATACATATGCTTAATAGCTATCGTAATTTCTAGATCTGACAGCTCGTATTTTCTGGCGAGTTATGAAATAGCAGCAGCTTACTAGTCACGTGTCATTATCTCGCTATCTGTTGTCGCCATCAAGGCTAATTCATGTTTTTGTTTTGGCCTCTTGTTCGCTATTGTTGTCAGTCAGTTCGCGAAACATCGCTATTGCAACAGTATAAAAGCTCAGTTCTGTTCTGGTCGGATATAAATAGTATGGTATCATTATAGCCAATTTGCTATGAACTGGTTTGAAAACCACGTGGTAAATATTGTTCAAAACGACCGAAACCCACCAAACTGTCCACAATTGCGACCCTTTGGAAAATATTGGGCAATTATTAAAACAAAATTGCTAAAAACGAAAAAACAAATTAAAAATGAACGGCAGTTTAAAATGATTTGGTAGAGAGCAGCAGATACCGTAACAAGAACTGATGTCCACCGCATAATAAGAAAAGTCAAATCTACATTGTGTCATAACAAAGAGAACTGATATAAGTTTTTTGATTAACGCAGTACGCTTAATAAAGGAGAAGATAAAGTGAAAATGGTTTAGATAGCTTATACAAATTTGATGTTATAATGATGCTCAAACGGCGAATATTCTTCGTGTCCATTATTTACATTACATTATTTAATTGACAGACATTACATTATTTATTGACAGAGACATAGCTGTCCTCACTGATAGCCAGGTGGCAATCAAACCTCTTCAATCTTTCCAGATTGCATCGAAACTGGTGCTGGAATGTTTTGATAAGCAGAATATCTTAGGCCAGGAACGTAATATCAGATAAATTAGTCAGGAAGCGGGCGGATTCCCCATTTAAAGTCTCAGAACTATTTTGTTGCCTACGGAAGGGTAACTCTTGCTATTCTTCAATTTAAATTGAACGCATTTTCTTCTTTATGATATTATATATCCTTACTCGATGTATACATGTACTTCAATGTATATAATGTGCATCACAATTGAATACAATGTACTTTTACGTGAGTCAGTCACTTTTTGATATGCTAATAAACAAGAATCCCTAGCGGCCATCCAAATCTGTAGTGACAGATTCTGAGAGTTGAGCTGAGCAAAAAGCAAAAATAAATTTGAAAAGTAATGAATTTTACACAGCTCAGCGTCGTCTAATTGAAGAAGGCTCTTATGTGCACATTTGCATAATGCATAATGCCACATTCGCTTGATGAATGCAAGGAGAGGCAAATACGAGATAACAGTAGAATTTTATTATGGAATGCTTGTAGTAAATCGACGTGAACAAATCGATAACGCATCTATTAATTGGTCGATAATAAATGCAGAGAACGTAAATTCATAGAGAAGGCTCAGGAACGAATGGACAGGTTAAATGTCAAAACACATCAAAACGAGGGTAGGAAATTAACAGAAGAGAGTTAACATAGCGGAGCGTAGTCAACAGAAATAAATATAGCGTTTGCATTGAAATGTAAAATGCCATGATTTGGTGTTAGGGAAAGGAAAATAACAGAAGACTTGTACATTTTTCTTTCATGCTTATTTGCCGTCGGTATTTTGCATGGCAAATGGATTATTTCTTGTGAGATGAATATTTTAATTCTAAGTAGCGCAATAGCACCGTAGGCCTAAGTAGCTAGTGTGCTCTATTAATTAGTGTTATATTTCATATTGCTCTAATAAATAATAATATTATAATTCTAAGTATATGCATGCATGAATATGAAATTTTAAGTATCTAATTGACTAATTGTATTGAATTTAGGTCTATTATCAAAATTATTCAAATATCATAACACAAAAAATAACTTTGTAAACCATTCATTTACATCAAAGTTTATTATTCAGCAATATGTTGTACTTTTTAAATTATTATATACATATGTATGTATATTCATATACTACAAAGCGTTGAATATATTATATATAACATCTACCATCCATATTCATGTGGGCAGAAAAAAATCTTGACTTGCCTCAAAACCCAGCTCATACACCTCTCATACACATCACAATTCAAAACGTATGCAAACATATTTCTAATACACATATGTATGTATGTGCAAAATTCATATTTCTCTTTCATGCTTATTTCCCGTAGGCATTTCGCATGCGCAAATGGATTATTTCTTGTGAGATGAATAAATTAATTCTAAGTATGTATGTATATGCATGCATGAATGTGAAATTTTAAATATCTAATTAACTAAATTGTATAGATATTAAGTGCATTATCAAAATAATTTCAAAATATCCACATAAAAAATTGGCTTTGTAAACCATTCATTAGCATCAACGGTTATTATTCGACAATATGTGCCCTTTTTAAATTTTTATATCCATATGTATTTATATTCATATACTAAATAGATATAACATCTACCATCCATATTCATGTGGCCAGAAACAAAATCTTGACCTGCCTCAAAACACAGCTCATATATTACATATGTATCTACATATAAAAAATTCAAAAGCAAATAGACAAACGTATACAAACATATTCCTAACATATGCAAAAAAACTCATCTAAACCTTATTCGCGTGCATATACATATGTATGTATGTATGTACATACATATGAATACATATGTTGGGACAATGTACATATGTACGTAAAAGTTTCTATTCTAAGCAAAACAATGAATATTCGTATATACATATGTTAAAATATTTATTCTCATATATTTATTGTACATGAAATTGTTAAATAATAAAATAATCGGAAAATTCAGATTCCAAAGAAAGACAACTCCTTCACCCAACTCTTCCTCGAATCCTTCTTCTTACTTCTCCTCTTCAGCCTTGCCACTTGTCTTTGACACCAGGCTTGCCATTTGTCGTTGACAGCTCGGCCTTTCCTGATTGATCGTATCTCCGGACGATTCTCTGCGGTTGTTGTCATCGATGTGATTTCGGTCGATATCAGGACCTGACTTCTCATCATCGAAATCATCGTCTACTAAACCTTGAATACACCACGGTTTCATGTTTTCATTTGTAAATACACCTGCGTAAGGTTTTCGGCGAGTTGTAGTATCTGGCAGATCTTCTACTACGTAGCGGTCATTGGGTAAAACTTTAGTTACCATATACGGTCCTTTGAACGACGGATCAAGCTTGTGTGAGGTACCAGTGGGTTGGGGTACATAATCAACCACTACCAAGTCTCCTTCGTTGTATTGTCTGGGTGTCTGATGTTTTGAATCAAACCGCTGCTTCCATTTGGCCCTTTCGGCATCGATTCGTTCGGCCACTGCTTTCATTCGGAAGTCTTCGTGTTGATATGTGTCCTCATCGCGTTCGTCTTGTACTGCTTGAATTAACCGATTGGTGGTAACATCTCGAAGTTTGTAGGTAAAAACTATACTATTTGGACTCTGCTTTGTCGTCGTATTATTTTGGGAGTTTAAGCACCATTGAAGCTGGGGTAGCGCTCCGTCCCAATCTTTGTCGGATTTCGTACTGCATTTAAGTGATGCCAAAATGGTCTTATTAATACGCTCTGCTTGACCGTTGGCACGAGGCGTGTGCACTGCTACTTTCGTGTGACGTATGTCGTATCGTTCGACGAAGTTCTGAAACTCTTTGGATGTAAAGGCTGTGCCTCTGTCCGAAACCATTTGCGTTGGACATCCGTATATCGTCATATAATCACGTAGTGCCGCTAACACCGGAGTTGTCTTCGTATTCCGCAATGCTCGTATAACTACATATTTAGTGAAAGCACAGACAATGACAAGAATATAGCAATTACCGTGTTTGCTTCGTACGAATGGCCCCAAATGATCTATGTGCACACAACGAAATGGTATTGGTACCACCTTGCTTACATGTAGATGCGCTTCTTTCTTCCCTCCTGTTACTTTATTGATGCAGCATTCTGGACACGATGCAATATAAGATTTTACGTATTGTCGCATACGAGCGAACCAAAAGTCTTTAGATAACCGTTCACAGGTCTTGTCCAACCCGAAGTGACCTGCTTCATCGTGGCACGCTCTTGTCAAACGCCACTTCACGCCTTTTGGGACTACTAGTAGCTTATTCCCGTTGACCTTGCGATATAACCGTTGACCTTGCAAAGTGTAATCATCTTTCAGTTGACGTTCATTAAATGTTTTTTTCCCGTTGAGAACCTCGATGATCTCTTTAAGTGTCTCATCTTGTATCTGCATTGCCGATACCCAATCGTTGTCGATATTAACTACTCGATAGACTGACTCTGCGACCGTTATCGGTTCCGTTGGTGGAAATGTCGGACTTCTACTTAACCCTGCAGTAGTCGCGCGGTCTACATATGTAATCCACCATTGTTAAATTTTAAATTTCTTGAAAATCGTGCATCGATTTCATCGGAGATTTTTGCTACTTGTAACTAACAAATTGAGAGTCACTCTCAGTTTTCCGCTGTTAATTGTCGCATGCAGTTGTGTCGCTAGAGGTTCGTGAAATTCATGGTCTACGTATGTATGCCGCGCGACCGATTACGTAAGTATTTTAAATTAGGTTTTATACTAATAGCTAGTTATACTTTGTAAATAAAAGTGGACTTTTGGCATAATTTTTCATTTTACAATTTTGTGGAACTTTTCTTATAATATTTACTTATGTATGCTACTCTGCTGAAATGACTTTGGACGAACAACTCTTGTCCTTCAGAGGACGTTGTTCTTTTCGGCAGTATATTCCAAATAAACCTGCTAAGTATGGACTGAAAGTTTTTGCACTTGTAGATGTTCATTACCCATACACCTATAACTTAGAAATTTACGCCGGCCAACAACCCGAAGGTCCATTTCGGTTAAGCGACGAGAGATTTGATATCGTGATGAGAATGGTGCAACCAATTTTGAATAGACATATCATATTACTATGGACAATTGGTTTTCCTCTCTGAAAATAGCAAAGCAACGATTTGATAATGGAATTACAATGGTTGCTACCGTTCGAAAAGATAAAAGAGAAGTTCCCCGGGAACTTAGAATTGCCTCTAACAATATGCTCCTCAAAATCACTCACTATCCATATACTCTGGTTTCTTATGTACCAAAAGCCAACAAAGTAGTAATAGCCATGTCTACAATGCACAACGATACAGCGATTGATTCTGACACCGGAGATTAACGAAAGCCGGAAATAATAACATACTATAATCGCACTAAAAATGGCGTTGATCTGGTTGACAAGATGTGTTCTTTTTATGACGTATCTAGGAATTCGAGAAGGTGGCCGCTGACTAAGTTCTATAATCTTGTAAACCTCAATGCTCTCAACGCATTATGCATTTACACTGCAAACAGTAACTATGAATCTGTCAAAAGGCGTGATTTTCTCATGGACTTAGCCTTGTCTTGGATGAAACCACTGGCTCACCAATGATTAACACTTACCACGCTACCTAGAACACTGACATTTAAAATAAAAGACTTCTTGGATCTTCCACAAGTTGTAAGTCAACAAGGTCCAACGCACAATAACTACGTCGGTCGTTGCTACGATTGTGGAAGGGCCCGTAATAAAAGCACCCGTAAAGTGTGTAACGTTTGCAATAAATTCATTTGTCCTGATCATTCCAAGACTGTATGTTCGTCATGTTTCGAAAACAATTAAAACATCTCAATTATCTTCTGGTTATTTTATATATATTTTATACTTTTGTGAAGTATCTTAATTTTTTGTTAAAAAATGAAGTTTTGGTTTTTATTTATTTTATGTAAGAACAGAAAGTTTATTTATGTTATTTTTGATTAATATTAATAAATTAGACAATAACAAGAATACTTAAAACAAAAGCAATGGAAGAATTAAATATTTATCTTTTGTATTTTTAATTTTAAAATGGATTACATATGTATACCGCGCGACCAATTACGTCAGTTTCAGGGGCGCGACTACTGTAGGGTTAAGCCATCAGCCAATGTATTCTTTGCACCCGCACGATGGATACATTTAAAATCAAACTCCTGTAGTTTGAGCCACCACCTAGCCACTCGCGGTAACAATGGTGTCGTTGCTTTTGTTACTGCTATAGCATTGCAGTCAGTGATTACGTTAAATTTTTGTCCGATTAAATACAACCTATATCGTTGCAATGTTTCAACTATTGCCAGAACCTCTAACTCATGGCTGGCATAGTTCCGTTCTGCTTCATTACATTGCCTACTAAAATAAAACACAGGCTTCCAATCAGTGTCGTTGTCGTTTTGCAATAGCACCCCGGACAATCCTATGGAACTTGCATCCGTGTGCACCTCATGGGTTTTCGTTGCGTCGTACATTTCTAGTACTGGCTTTGTAATTATCATCGCGTTTAGCTTTTCAAAGGCATCATTCTGTTCTTTATTCCACACAAACTCTACGTTTTTTTTCAGCAACATCGTTAACGGACGAGCCAGTATACAATATTCTTTAACAAATTTTCTGAAATAACCCGTTACTCCTAAAAATTGTCGTACCTCTTTGGTCGAAGTCGGTTTTGGATATTCCTCGATAACCTTCGTTTTATTTTTACCTGGACGTATTCCGTCGCTATTTATATCGTGACCCAAAAACTGAACCTGCTGAGCCATAAACGTACACTTGGATGGTCTAAGTGTTAAACCTGTAGCTTTGATAGCTTCCAGAAACTCTTTAAGGACCATGATGCCTTCGTCGACGGTTTTCGTGGCTATGATAACCTCATCAACATAGCTTACCACCTTATCACGATGTTTCAATGACTTAATTAAGTTAACAACTATTTCCTGGAAAACCATAGGAGCATTTACCAGACCGAAAGGCATAACATTATGCTCAAATAAACCCTCGTGAGTTAAAAATGCTGTATATTTTTTTGAATCTTCGTTCATCGGTACTTGGTAATAACCGGAGGTCATGTCTAATGTGGAAAAATATTTGTTCCCTGAAAGGCGCGAGAGTTGTTCTTCCACTATTGGCATTACGTAATTCTTCTTAACTGTGACCTCGTTAAGCGCGCGGTAATCAACGCACATTCGATTTTCGCCATTAGATTTTTTTACCAAAAGTACTGAAGCTGCGTGAGGTGAACTACTTGGACTTATAATTTCGTTGTCCAACAGCTCCGCCAAAATTCTCGACAACTCAGGACGTTGTGAATAAGGGACTTGATATTTCTTACCAAGTATAGGACCTGATTTGGTTACCTCTATCGTCATTTGTGCGCTTTTGCATCTGCCAATTCGGCTTATATCTTCGGCCAAAGAATTTTGCTTATCAACTAAAAGGTTACGTACCTTGCTCTTATCTTCTTCCGATAAATCGCTGGATATATTAAAATTATTTATTTTTATTTCGTCTAAATGTAGTACGCCTTTGTCTATAACCATGTGATACCCATTGTTTTGTAAAACGTCGCGACCCAATAAAATGTCGTAGGGCAGCAGGCTATCCGCGACAATGTACAATATTATCTCTCGCTGAACGTTATCAACATTTGCAACAACATTGACTTGTCTCGTCACTTGCACTTTAGACCCGCCGAATCCTGTGAAACATTTATTTGTTCCCAGTATCTGCATGCCATCTGCTGCTGATTCGCGAATTAAAGAGCATACGCTTCCGGTATCAATAAAAGCTTCGAACTCCTTTCCATTTAACTCAACCACTTTCATGACTGGCGGTGCTTCATCGCTTTCATTGTGGTTCCCAATCTCTACAACTGTTGGTTTCTTGTTGCAGTTCTTGGCTTCGTGCCCTATCTTAGTACATACAGTACAACGTACCTTCTTTTGCGGTTGCGGACACTTGATTGCAATATGACCGTACTCATTACAATTAAAGCACTTTACTTGCGTTTGCTTCGCATTAGATTTCGTTTCAGATTTCAATATTTGCTGGGTTGGAGTAGTAGATGTCGTTGATATACTACTGGTAATCGTTAAGTTCTTGAGTGCAAGTAACAATTGGCTACATGAACCAAAACTCATTGCTGCCAGTGCCTTTGTTAATGCACCATCGTTGAGACCACTAATTATATGTGCATTGATGGAAACATCATCCACCAAACCTTGTCGACCTATGGTTAGCATAGAATAATAATATTCCACATAGTCTTCGCCGTTTTTTCGTTTGCGCCTCATAAGCATTTTATGTGCCTCAGCTGCATTATGTGTTGATGGAAAATCGATTTTGAATGCGTTAACAAATTGTGACCAGGACTGAAACACCGGTTGTACATCCAGCCAACGTTTAGCCATGCCTTTCATTTGGTGCTGAACTGCGATCAACATCATTTCTTCTTTCCAACCGTGACATTTCTGCAATTGCTCAGCTCGGATTAAAAACTGCGTTGGTGATGTTGAGCTTTTGAGTGGATCAAATTCAGGCATTACACCGATCATGTCTTGAATCGTCACTTTTGGATACGACACTCTACGTAAATCATCAGCTGACTCCCAGGTTGACTCGTTTGAAACTGGATCAACATCGTCATTAACGTTGGATGTTTGTTGATTTGCGTTATTGTTTAGCACCTGTGGCGAACTACCATTCAGTGTGCCAATTGCTGACGTCAACCCTGCCATTGCTTCTCCCAAGCTGTTGAGTTGCATTCTTAAATCATTTGTTGATTCCACACCCTCATCTTCGAGCTCCGATGGATCTATTTCATCCACGCCTAGGGCTTCTTGAAGCCTTGATATCTTGCTTGTCTTCAAACCTGTCGTTGGCAAACCATTAGCCCGTAGCAGTGTATTCAACTGAATCACCTTTAGCGTATTTAGTTTGATCATTGTGTCTGTAAAATAAAATATTTCATTCGTAGAAAGCAGTATTCTCTAATAATTTTATTTCACTCTCTTTGTATTTTGCTAGCTTTATTCGTTCACTAAAATCGCATTCGTACTCTCTGATCTTATTTGTTTGCCTTCAGCTGTATTTGCTTTTGATATATTTTCGTTGCTATTCGTTTTATTGCCTTTTTGTTTTCAAATTCGTACGTTGGTTCTTTCAACAGCGACGATGAGTTGAAGTTGATTCGCTTCGTACCTTCGCAGTCGAAATTGTATAAGCAGCGAAGTCAGCGACTCTGTTTGTACGCGACGTCAACTGCTCTGTCGTTAAGTGTTGATCGTTGTGACTGAACTTCAGCGTATAAGTTCCACAAATTGTAAATATTTTGCGTATTTGCAATTCGTTGCAAATATTCGTCTATATACCAATGTATATTTCGTCTTCGGACGTTGACAATACGTTGTGGCCCCGTACCGCAGTGCTAATACCTGACTGCGTCGTTGAGACTTTCCGTTCGTTGAAAAGCTGATGCCGTTTAGCAAAAACTTGCAATTTGCGCTGCTTTCCGCGTTGAAAGTTCTCGAAGTACTTGTATGTCTGTACAATGTTGCACGACGTCGGCGTTTTTCCTTTTTAGGCGTTTGGATAAACTTATTCCACTTCTGACTTGTTAAAATATTTATTCTCATATATTTATTGTACATGAGATTGTTAAATAATAAAATAATCGGAAAATTCAGATTCCAAAGAACGACAACTCCTTCACCCAACTCTTCCTCGAATCCTTCTTCTTACTTCTCCTCTTCAGCCATGCCACTTGTCTTTGACACCAGGCTTGCCATTTGTCGTTGACACATATAACCGCACATACTTACTTTATGCCTCTACATGTGTATGCTTCCAAAACTAAAATTCTAAGCCTAGCGACTACAAGAACAAAATGCATTCCTAGGCGAAGCTATTGCCGCCATGATTATTTACCCGCGACGGCGCTGAACAGTTTCAAATATTAAAAAGCACAAAAAAACAAATTCATTGATAAGTTCGAGCTCATATTTCTACGAACAAAGTACTTTCATTCATAAAACGAGCCGCCCATATGCCAATTTTCTCGACCATTCGAAAATAGTCAATATTGGAATATTTCGCGTTGAATTATTTGCCAATATTTGGTAAATCTTGAATTTTTGTCAAGTCGAGTGGCCGCGGCTCCGTACATATGTATGCATCAATATATGTATGTAAATATGTGTTCTAAATTCTCGACAACAATAGCAAATCGAAATATTTTTTCTGTCGCAAGTGCTCGCAGCCTCATTTGTATGTATGTCTATGGAAGTTTGTATGCATGTATTTATGTATATGCGTGTTTGCTTTTGCACGTCCATATGAACGATTTTTCATATGCAGATATTCAATTGATTTAGCTGAACGAATATATTGATTTTGTAAGGAAATCCTGTCGAATTAAATTATTGGTATATGTTCATTTAAGTTCTTCTTACCAAATAAATATTATTATCCTTAAGAAAATTGAAACACTAATTTTTTTAATATCTGTTTTTTATTTTTACCAACAAGTAAGTTAACTACTCATATATAGTATATATACTTTACAATACTATAAATAGGTATTTATTGTACATTTCCTGAAATGAAAAAAAATATATAAAATTGTGAAAGCACGAATTACGAAATTGTTCTTATATTATAACAATTTCACACACGACTTCGATATTGACATCGATTAAGTCATATCAGATATCAATCGCGCTACTATGTACTGCACTTCGTGTGCTGTGGAATGAGTATTAATACCCTGACTAGCTCGGACCCGATAAAAGAAATTTTCTAGACAATCTTGGTTTAACTTTCCAAGGAAAATAAATTTTAAATTTTAATGCTGTTGAAAAAGTTCCTCGCACAATTCCAGCATCGATTTTATTGCAGTACGAAAGCCTTGGATACATTTAATAGTAGAATATGCAGGCATATTGTAGACATTGGACTAAAGAACTCGAAGTAACTTAATAGTCTTTCAACTTTGCCCCTATCATCCCGCTTCAGAGGAGACCTTAATGGATTTGTTGACTGGAAATGCTTTGCATCGAGTTCATCAAAAAGATCATTCATTTCTTTAACAAATATCTGCGTGGGCTTGGCAAAATTTATCAAGTTTTCGTCATTACCAAATAAATTTTGACTACACATCATGTCAATACCTGACGCTACCGAATTGCTCAATACTTGTGTTGCGCGTGAAACGCTCATTTTTTCGAAAATGCTTGGGTAAATATGAGCCTCCGTCAATTCTGGGCAAATTTTAAAATTGGAATTCTTTTGATCAATATCAAATAACTTCCTAATGACCTTAAAGCTTGCAGTGCCATGGGCGGTTGGTATATCATATTTCATAAATACATTACGGATGGACTTTATAAGATGGCAATAGTCAAACATGCAAAAATTGGATATTTATGCACGACAACGATCCCAAACATACTGCGGGAGTGGTCAAAAACTGGCTTTCGCAGGAAAATATTACCCAGCTCGAATGGCCAGCACAAAGTCCGGATTTAAATCCAATCGAAAACTTGTGGAATGATGTGAAGACGATGGTTGGACAAAAAAAATTAAAAAATATCGATGAACTTTGGGAAGGTGTACAGGAAGCATGGAACTCTATTCCTTTGGACAGGTGCCAAAAGTTAATAGAGAGTTTACCACGCAGGTGTGAAGGAGTTAAACAGAATAACGGCTATTCTACCAAATATTGATATGGTAAATAATAATAGTCAACAATGTTTTCTCAATTCTTACAAATATTTCATATTTTTTACAGAAATCAAAACTGCGCTAAGTCTTTGTCCAAATCCCACTATGACCAAATAAGAATTACTTCTGTTTTATCATATTTTTTCTAGGGAAAACTGTCTACTTTAAGTTATTTTGTCTTATAATAAAGTGTTAAATATATTTAGTTAAAAAAACTGGATTTATTTTGGTTTCATATCATTTAATCGAGCATTATATTGAACTCTTTTTAAGTGCGCTAAACGTTTGACCATAGCTGTATGTCCTATGCTAATGTATGTATATAAACATGCATACATACAAGTACGTGCAATTTTCATAAAAAGACCAAAAAGAACAAATCTGTAAACATGCATACAAATCATATGGACATATCAAATGAACAAATCTGTTCTGTACGCAAGCAAATGTAAGCTAATGTAAACTACATTTTTTCACTCTTGCGTATCACTCTCTCCCTCTCATTTCTCTCCGGCAGCCATATTAATTAATTTCCTACTGTTAACTTGTGCTGATTTCATTTTCCTACCCGTATTTTATTAGGAGGAACGGGCCGGGACTGCGCCTTCTTTATGAATTTACGTTCTCTGATAAATGGTCTCTTTGAACCAAATACATAAAAAACGTATGAGCGGTACAGAGCAGAGAGGAATTTTAGAGCGTTCGGCCCGCGCCAACGATTTGTGTGTTACAACTAACAGTAGATTAGATCCGATTTGCTATAAGTGCAGACAAATAAGACACATTGCAAAGAATTGTGTAAAGAAGCAGAAGAAAACTGAACAAAATCAATGTGATCGAGTGAATAATTTAGAAGCCGGGTAAGTTGTCAAGAGCGAAGAGCTCTCCAGCACTCCACCGTATGCGCTAGCATCTGTATCCACAACAAACTTTTCCCCGCGAACGGATACGCTAACATAGATGCAGTACAAAGCAACTCTTTTAATTGTTGGAACGCTTCCTCCTGTTCTTTGTGTCACACAAACGCGCAATTCTTCTTAGTGAGATTGTGAAGACTCCGGGCAACATTTGCGAACACTGGAACAAAACGACGGTAATACGTGCACAGTCCGGGGAATCTTCACACTTCGTGCACATATCTTGGTCGTGGCCAATCTTATACTGCTTTTAGTTTTTCCTCGCCCGTCTTGATGACCTCGGTTGTCATCTTATGTCCAAGATACGTGACTTCAATTTTGAACGCTTTCGGGTTTAATCGTAATCCCGCGGGGGCGATGTGCTGAAGCATTTTTCCCAAATTTTTCAGATGGTCGTTAAAATTTTACCCATGATGACAATGTCATTCAGATACACCAAACACGTTTTCCAGTGCAGTCCCCTCAGCATATGCTCCATTAGGCGCTCTAAGGTTGCTGGTGCGTTACATATATCAAGCTCAGACTTTTTAAAATCGCTGTTGAGTAGGTAACCGTATATCTCCAGCAATTTCTTAGCTTTCATTCTCTATAGCCTTCATACTTCTTGCCACCAAGTCCTTATGAAATTGGAGGTTTTTCTTCCTGCTTCCTGGAATTCTTCCCTTTCTTGTTGTGGCCGATCGCAGTAACTATAGCTTCTACAGCCCGACATTTCCCAATTACAGCTCCTTTATCCATAATAACTTCTGACTTGAAATTATTTGGGACCCTTACTGGAACCCTCTTGTCGTATTTCGTTCTCTAGTATCCTTCTCACGATTATGTTTGCCGTCGTCTATGACGCACACTTCACCTGTCCCACAGTCTCCTTCCACATAGGCCCATATGACTTCTTCAGATTTTTGCGGAATACGTTGATGATGATTTAGGACTACCTTTCTGGACTGTACACTCTGTTCATACTCCATCTCCATATTCTGACACGACAGAACCCTTTTACCCAAATCCAATGTAAATCCATGCAGCAGCATGAAACCTGTTCCAATTATTACTTCATCCGTTATTTCGGCCTGTAAAAATGTGTCAACTACTGACAGATTTCCAATAACGACTTCGCAAACTACATTTCCTGAAATCGTATCTCTCTCTCCTGTAGCTGTCTGGAACTTGTAGCCAACCAGTGGTTCCACATTACCCTTTACCAAATCTGATCGGGGGGACGAGTTCGATGCACCTGTGTCCAGAGTAAGCACCTGGGATCGACTATTTACAGTTCGCCTTACAGTCAAGTTGTTGCTTTTCCATCCTATTTGCGAGACAAAGACTACGAGGCATTCAGTAATGGGAACCAGTTCTCGTCCCTTAGAACTGTTTCCTTTTCGTTAAACGCCTGTTGTGCATCTGTAGCGTTATTGTCAGTTTCAGCGCCTCGTTTTCTCCCTCCTGGATTCGCCTTCGGTTGACTGTTTGGTATATTACAATGGCGTGCAATATATCCAGTATTACCGCATTTGTAAAACTTTAAATCCATGCTTCTGGGTCGTGTAAATTAAGGAAAAGATTTTCGTACTACTTTCCTTGTGGCTTCTTCTATCAAGGTAGACTCTTCAACTTCAACCCGATGGACTTTGTGCATAGGCTTGCTCGAGAGAGCTGCTGTTTTCTGTGTCAGAGCAAAATACATTATTTCAGCAAATGTCCCCTTCGTTGTTGAGTATGCTGTACGGATCTGGTATACCTCTTATGAATGCCTGGCACTTCATCTTCTCAGCGGGGTCTGCAGTTTCTTTCGCATACGCCAAATGTACCAACCGCTCAATCTACGTCGCGTGTTCCTGCAAGCTCTCATTTGTCCTCTGGTTGCGATTCGTCAATTCCATCTGGAACATTCGCTGCCTGCGGTCAGTTCGGCCTAGCTCGATCAGCTTCTGGAAGTGTCTGTAGTACTTCGACGGCGGAACCCTTGACCGAGACAACCAATGCAGCAACCTTGTATGCAGTACTCCAGTAATTTGTTGTTGCTGTTGTTTTGAACTTTAGCTTCAATATCGGGAATGGTACAGTGCCGTCGAGTAATGGTGCTTTTACGTTCGGACCACTGGTTAACTTATTCGGACGATTTTGTTGTGGCGAGCCTTCACTGCATTTACCTTACCGTCAATCGTTTCCAGTTGCGACGTTATATGAGTCTTCTCTGCTTCCAATTTGGATATTCACGTATCCTGTTTTTCCAGCTCAGCATCTATCTTCGACGACAACTCTGATGTCATTTGTGACATACAGTTAGTAACAGAAGTAAGTATACACCGGACACGTTTTCAATTTTCCCCCAATCGATTCCTTCAAACAACCTAAGTTATAACAAAATTGTGTTTTATTTACATGTAAGTATACAGTTCATCATATTATTAATTTGTGAAATCAAAAACATAATTAAAATCAAATTCTAGTATTCGGTAGGATAACCATTAGACTTTACAATCGCTTTAAGTCGTGATGGCATTGATGTCACCAAGTTTTCAGTAACAGCTGGTGGTATTTTATTCCATTTCTCTTGAAGGACCATTTTCAGTTGTTCCTTATTTCTAATCGGACGTTTACATATTTGCGGCTTTAAATGTTCCCATAAATGTTCGATTGGGTTGGTATCCGGGGACTGTGGCGGTATTTTCAGCTGCTTTCGCACCATGTATAACAGCCACTCTCGTACAATGTTGGATGTGTGCTTGGGGTCATTATCCTGCTGGAAGATAAACGTTCCTCCAAGGCCTAATTTCGTAGCGCTTTCTTTTAAATTATTTTTCAAAATATTTAAATAACCATATCGGCTCATAATATTTTAGATAAATACCAAGTTTCCAACCCCGTTCGCAGCCATACATCCCCAAACCATCACGGAGCCCCCTCCATGATTCACAGTGCCGGTCATATTGTTTGGATCCAATTCCAAATTTAACATTTCTCCAAACTTTTTCACGGCCATCAGATCCACACATACTGAACTTACACTTATCAGAAAATATGACTTGGCTCCAAAACGTTGGTCATATTTTTCATGATCTTTTGCGAATTAGAAAAATGTTTTTCTTAATTTTGGTGTTTTCACCGCGATTCGTACCAACGTTCTGCCTGTGAATTCCGAATGGTAGTTACGCATCAACCCATTCGGCTACGGTGGCCGCACATGATAACTAGCAGTAGGCAAAGCCCGGCGAATAGTTTGGGTGTTAAATTGTTTTCCAGGCTCATTTTTAACTTCAGATTTCAATTTGGGGGCACTTATTTTGGTGTTCGTCCTGATTTTTTCTCTGAGACTTAAGAGTGGCGGACGCCCACAATGCTCTTTATTAGTGGTGCTTCTCGCGGTTTCACTGAACTGTAGCACAATATTTTGAACTGTAGCAGAACTCCTATCTATCAAACGACCGATTTATCGCAATGATTTATGTTCCTTGTGATATTTTATTATCAGTTTTTTTAAAACATCAGAAAGCTCTTTTCCTCTTGGTGCCATTACTAAAAATTTCGCAAAAATAATACAAACCGTACTTCCCTAAATTTTTATACTCACTTAAGTTATTTCCTTTTAATAGTTTTAACTTTTTAATCAATGCGTAAAAATAAATAAAAGACAAAGCAAAGCGTGGATAACGGTACCTAAAATTTACACCTAAATTAAGGCGCATATGAAAGCTTAACAATTTCATAAATCAGGTTCCTGTATATACTTATTTATGTTACTAACTTTAGCTTCAATATCGCGAATGGTACAGTGCCGTCGAGTAATGGTGCTTTTACGTTCGGACCACTGGTTAACTTATTCGGACGATTTTGTTGTGTTAATACAAACCGTACTTCCCTAAATTTTTATACTCACTTTATATATTTTCTTTTAATAGTTTTAACTTTTTTAATCAATGCGTAAAAATAAATAAAAGACAAAGCAAAGCGTGGATAACGGCCTAAAATTTACACCTAAATTAAGGCGCATATGAAAGCTTATCCCAGTACACAATTACCATGTGTAAAATATTTTGATTACATATTAAGGAAAGCGTTCAAACAATTCCATAAATCAGTCTCCTGTATATACTTATTTATGTTACTAACTGTATGTATGAGCTATTTGCAATTCTGTTTGCAAAACCGCGATGGCATACATATGTGAAAGCAGCGTTGACGTTTCCGATGACTGTGATGATATTTGCGAAGATATCTGCGATAATGCAGCCATAATCACTCCCATATTTATACCTGGTGATGGTCCTGTATCTTCTGCCTTCTCCTCCATTCTGGTCGATGACTCCTTAACTTCTAGCTGGAACACATATTCGTCTACATCGACGACCTCTGCCTCCATAGCCTCGCGCAGCCGTATAAGTAACTCTGCCTTGTTCGCAGTAGTTAACAAGACACGCTATTACAATTCCTTTTCAAGCTGCTTAACGTTGAGTTCGCTCAACTTTACCATTTTAAGGTTCCTGTTTTAGGGACTTTATTGAACAATCCCACTTCTGACACCAATAGTTCCGAATTTTCTTACGTTAAAATTCAAATAAATCTCTTACAATAACTCATCCGAGTTCGACCACTAGATTGTAAAAAAAGAGGTTGTCTGTAAAGTCGGTTTACTGACGATAGTTTAACGTGACAACGTCATAAGAAAATACTGATGGAATGGTTGCATTTTTCAGAACAAAATTTTAATTTTATCTGTTTGATAGATATTTTGTATGGATATAGAGAAGGAGGTAAATGGAATCGTAATGGAATAGGTCAAGTTATATTTACACAAACGTCAAAAATTACGAAACATTTATCAAATTCATGAAAGATGTGTTCAATTTCGATTGCGCATCAGACGTTTAGGTTTAGGTTAGGTTTGGCAGACGCATCGCACATAGAGACAACGATGCCACTTAAACCACGGAATGGGTCCGTTGTGAGCCGCGTAAAAGGTTGACACACAGGAAGTGGTCCGCCGTCTCATCCTCCTCTTCACATGCTGGGCAGAGTGCACTGTCTGAGATGCCCAACCTTTCCATGTGCTTTGCCCACAGAAAGTGGCCCTTCATCAGTCCAACCAGCCGTCTACACTCCCCTCTGCCTAATGACAGAAGGGTTTGCGACAGTCGATTGGACATGACAGGTAACATCAGTTTTGTCCATCTGCAGCCTCTCTCAGCCTACCAAGCTCGCTTGTGGGTGTAGTTACCCATTTGCTAACCGTGGCCGTGATGGCCGCAGAGGGGAGTGGCAAAGCGGGCTCTGAGGCCAACTTCTTTGGGCCCATCTTAGCTAAGGAGTCAGAGGTCTCGTTACCCGCGATACCCACGTGTCCCGGGACCCATGTTAGCATCAGGCTATTATGTCTGCCGACATAGTTTAGCCTGGATTTACAGGACTTCACTACCCCTGATGTGGTTTGAGGGCTGTCTAAGGCCATAAGCGCTGCTTGGCTGTCGCTGCAGACACATATAGATCTGCCTCTCCATCGTTTTTCCACAACAAAGTTCATCGCTTCTTGAACTGCATACACCTCCGCTTGAAATACAGATGCATGCATTCCAAGAGCAAAGTGCAGTTTTGTCCCGCTGGATTCCACGTAGACCCCAGAGACGGAGCCATGCTCGGTCCTGGAGCCATCCGTAAAAATGCGAAAACAGTGTTTACCGGGCTCATTTTCTGAATCTCCCCACAACTGAGCCTCTGGTAGCACTACACTGTATCTCTTTTCAAGTACGACTCTTGATGGCATGGAGTCAAGGGGCATGGAGGGAATCGTTGGATCGATGTCCATGCCTTCTCTGTGTTCCAATGCCGGACAAGGGCCGTACCAATTCCCACTGTGTTTCAGTCTGCAGATGGCCTTCAAGGCCGCTCCTTGGATGAAAGCAACAAGTGGTGGTAAACCAATCAGAGCATCTAGTGCCGGGCCTGAAGTAGTCGGAAAAGCTCCGGTACAACAGATGGCCACAGTGCGTTTTAGTCTGGATAAGGTCCTCCTGACTCCCACTACAGAGAGTCTACTCATCCAGACCACTGATGCATAGGTGTTAATGGGTCTTATCATAGCCGTGTAGATCCATAGGACCTTGCTAGGAGAGAGACCCCACGTTTTCCCAAAGACACCTTTGCACTGCCAGAAAGCTGTCAGCGCTTTGGATGCCTTTGTTTCAACGTGTGATTTCCATAGGAGCTTACTATCGAGGATTACTCCAAGATATTTAATTTCCTTGGATAGCTGGATTGTGACTCCTTTTAGCTTTGGCAGAACGAGTCCATCAAGCTTCCTCTTTCTGTTAAAGAGGACAATACCAGTCTTGGCGGAATTTGCCGATAGCCCATTCGCACAACACCAAGTGTCAATACGATCTAGAGTTTTCTGCAGATGTTCATAAGCGAAGGGCCTGTTACCAAACAAGCAACATCGTCCGCATATGCTTGTGCGTAGACTCCCGAATCGTTTAAGGTGGTGAGTAGAGGATCGATTACCATGCACCAGAGCAATGGAGACAGCACACCGTCTTGGGGCAGCCTCTGTTAACCCCAGATGACACCAACAGATCTTCCTCTGCTCGCACCGAAACGATTCTTTGGGCCAGCATCGAACGAATCCAATTTACTAGCACCCGGTCTACCCCGTGCCTACTAGCAGAGTTACACATACTATCAAAAGTGGCATTATCAAACGCCCCCTCTATGTCTAAAAAGATGCCCATAGCGTAGTCCCTCCTGTCGATGGCCAGCTCTACCCTAGCAACAAGGTTTTGCAGTGCCGACTCGCTGGATTTTCCACTCTGATAGGCATGCTGAAATAGAGACAGAGGGTGAGCCTTCAGCGACTTCTGACGTATGCGCAGTTCCACCATTCGTTCGAGACTTTTCAGCATGAAAGAGGTCATGCTGATGGGTCTAAAGCTTTTGGGGCTGGTGTAGTCGTCTTTTCCAACCTTTGGGATGAAAGCGACCCTCACCATCCTCCAAGAGCGTGGTATGTAAGCCAGTGCCAGGCATGCCGAGAAGATTTTCTTCAGGGCTGCTGTCACGAACTCTGCACCCTCTTTCAGCATGGCAAGATATATGCCATCTGGTCCGGGCGACTTGTAGCCGCCAAAAGATTTGATGGCAAATCGAATGGCGGCTTCATTCACCACAGATCTGGCAACGAACCAGTCATGCCGAGAAGGTGTAACAGCTCTGACAACTGCCTCTATCAATAAGGGCTGTTGCCGGCTGATACTTATCTGATTACCAGGAAAGTGAGATTCCATCAGCAAGCTGAGTGTCTCACTTTTCCGCTCCGTGAAGGAGCCATCAGATTTCCTAAGTGACCCCAGCTTTGCAGTAGGGCCCCTTTTCAGGATCCTAACCAATTTCGCCGTGTCACTCAGAGATTCAATACCGCTGCAGAATTCCCTAAATGAGGCTCTTTTCGATTCCCGAATAAGCCCCTTGTAGTTCTTCTGAACATCACGGTATCGTTCCTAGTCCTCTGCAAGGTTAGTCTTGAGGGCCCGGTTCAGAAGATTTCTCGACTCACGCCTCAACGTCTGGAGCTCTCGATTCCACCAAGGAACGGGAGTCCGGCTAGGGAGAGGTCGAATTGGACAGGCTGACTCAAAACATTCGGTTAGGGCAGCGTTGAGTTTCTCAACAGCCGCCTCAATGGCCTGTTCTTTTCGAAGTCTTGGTGGCGCAACGTCAAGGTCCCGCAACGCTCCCTAAACTTCTGCCAGTCTGTTTTTCTTGGGTTTCTAGAGGGCAGTGGCATTTGTGCCTCCTCGCCACACTGAAACTCAATGTACCTGTGGTCCGAGCACGAATCTTCGGCAAGGACTCTCCAGTTCTTGATTGACCACCCAAGTTTTGAGTTTGATAGGGTTAGATCAATCACCTCCTGCCTTCTAGCCGTTACAAACGTTGGCTGTGAGCCCTTGTTATATAAGTCTAGGCAGGAGGACGCGATAAATTCGAATAGTCGAGAGCCCCGTCCATTGCACTTGTTGCTGCCCCAGATTGTATGCTGGGCATTAGCTTCGCAACATAGGATGAGGCCCAGACTGCGCCGCTCACAGAACCTCACGAGACTAGTGGCCTTCCTGGGTGGTGGCCCTTCCAGAGCATCGTAAGGAAAATAAGCAGATGCAATCACAAACTTCGACCATCCGCGTCTACCTCTGTAACCCACCTCAGCCGCTACCAGGTCTTGGCAACAGAATTGCTCAAGACCCGTCACAGTGAGATGGGATGATACTATAAGACCGGTCCTAGGTCTACTAGAACTCCTGTCATATAATATCGTGGCCCCTTTCAGCGCACTTAAGCCACAGAGACGGCCCCTAAAGACCCAGGGCTCTTGCACTGCTGTTATGTTGCAAGTTGGTGTGCCCTACAGTTCCCTGGTATATCTCTGTGGCCTGGGACGCTGCATAAGATTATCCGATATTGCTTGGCCATCTCATTTAGAGATTGGCGACAACGTAAACCACTCCTTAATATTGTTTGGAATGCATCCAGGGCTCGTAGGGCGCTTTGCTGTCATATAGAATGCAGATATCCGTTGTGTTTATCTTTAACCATTTTAAGGCTTCATGAACAGCGTTTATTTCCGCTTGAAAAACGCTACAGTTATCCGGTAATTTAAAGGATTCACTAATAGAAAGCTCTTCGCAAAATAACCCTGATCCTACACCGGTGTCCATTTTGGATCCGTCCGTGTAGATCTTAACGGGTGTGTTGGGTGTTGGATCTTCTTCAATCCATTCCAGTCTAGAAGGGATTTTCATTAGGAAATTCCTTTCGAAGCAAAGAATGGGAGGGTGATAATCACAGTCACTGGGTATATCCGTGTAGGGGTCTAAAATGGTAGAATGTCCATGTGTGACAATTCTCCATTGTGAGCTCGCTTTGAGCCTTAAAGCGGAGCAGGCCGCTGAGTATTTGCAGAAGAGATCTAGGGGTGTCAGAAGTAGCATGATGTCCAAAGCCATGGATGGCGTGGTTTTCATGGCGCTACATATTGTTAATTCCACTGATCTCTCCACCTTATTCAATAAATTAGAATAGGTTTTTTTCTGCATAGCACACCACCAGACAACATTTCCATATAAAAGAATGGGTCTGGCGACAGCAGTGTAGAGCCAATGAGCAACCTTAGGTTCAATTCCCCAGGTCTTACCTAAAGCTCTCTTACAGACATAAAAAGCTAGGTTCGCTTTCCTGACTCTTTCTAAGGTGTTTGACTTCCAAGTCAGTTTCCTATCTATGTTTAGTCCCAAGTACTTGGTTTCTTCCGAAATCACAAGAGCTTCCCCTTTGAGCATAATTGGACTTAGCTGAGGGATTCTGTGTTTCCTAGTGAACAATATGAATTGGGTTTTTTCTGGGTTGACTCCTAGACCACACTTTCCTGCCCACCTAGAAAGTACATCTAGAGCATTTTGTACTAGGTCTCTTAATGTAGATACAAATTTACCAGAGACAGCAATAACAACATCATCGGCGTAAGCTATCACCTTACAGCCCACCGATCCCAGTATTAACAGAAGTTTATTTACAACTGCGTTCCATAAAAATGGTGAGAGGACTCCACCTTGCAGTGTAACTCTACTTACCAATCTCCTGAGCACCGATTCTCCTAGTTCCGCTTCAATGATTCTGCTATTAAGCATTTTGCCCATGAAGCCTACCAAGCCCGGTTCTACCCTAAGATCAGTGAGTGCTGCAGTAATTGCCCCCTCTTCAACATTGTTAAAGGCCCCTTCAATATCAAGGAAAGCGGCTAAAGTAAATTCCTGTTTGTGCAGTGAACTCTCTGCCGTGTAAATAACGTTATGTAGAGCTGTCTCTACCGATTTTCCTTTCGTGTAAGCATGTTGTGACGTAGAGATAAGATTTCTATCTATAGTTAGGCTTAAGTGAAATTCTATCAACCTCTCCAAAGTTTTCAATAGGAAGGAAGACAGAGATATCGGTCTTAAGTCTTTTGGATGGGTATGTGAGTTTCTACCAGCTTTTGGAATGAAAACAATTTGACTTGTCTCCACTTAAGAGGTATATGACCGTAGAGAAAGCAACCTTTGAAGATTGCTAGTAGCCCGTGTGCGAGGAGAGGAGATGATGGGATGATGAGGGTTAAGGATTAACAGGTACGTCAGTACGGTGATCTTCATATGGTGATTGGATGGCCAGCAATTTTGCCGTGAAGCCAATCCTCATATGGAGCTTCCCTCTTAGTTCGTATTGGGTTGGTCCCCATGATATGGGGGTCAAACCACCACTTAAGCCTCATCCCCGCGACAAGGAGACCAACATGATGAGGTGCATCAGGCGTTAATAAGTCAACAACACTAAGAGGCAACATCATCGATTTGCCTTTTTCAAGACATATTACACTCGAAACACCCCCTTTCATTTCCTACTTTCATTACCGGGCACACAGGAAGAAGGCATATGAAAATACAAATATCTGAATTTATATACAAATGCGCATAAATCCAATTATAAGACGTTATCACGTCAAAAAAAAAAAACAATTAATGGTTATACAATCGCTTTACTTTATTTCCAGCACTTTTCTTTAAATGTACACGCTCAACTAAAGACTGACACTATATTACTTTACGTTTATTCGTTTAGATGTTCAATTTCCAACTAAATACCCATGCGCATGAAACTCGGCTTAAATGCATGTGCTAAATCACTATCGTAATTTCTAGATCTGGTAGCTCGTATCTTCTAGTGAGCTCTGTACAAGGCGAATTTATTACAGGTGGCAGCAAACACATATAAGTAAAACTCTACATGTATTTGTTGTTGCGTTTGGTCCAACCATCACGTCAAAATCAACAAGCAAATGTAAACATACGAATGTAAACATACCAATACGTACGAACAAAGCATATCATTTTGACGTAAGCCATACCTACGGTGAAAAATTCAGCTGGGTGAATGCTGTCACCTTAATAAATCCACCTTGGCTCTGTAGTAGCAGCAGCTCACTAGTTACATGTCGTCTTCGTCTGCCTCATTTTGCGGTATACTTAGAAAGCGTGCACTGTCTTGCTATCTGCAGTCGCCATCAAGGCTAATTCATGTTTTTGTCTTGGCCTCTCGTTCGCTGTTGTTGCTAGTCGGTTTGCGACACCTCGATATTCCAGCGAATGTAAACATACAAATGCATTTTTCTAAATACTTTTTAAAATATTTTTTAAGTGAATTGGAAAAGCTTTGTACCATACTTAATTTATTAATGGCTAATTGTTGCCTTGTCACATGTTTCGGAAGATATAAATACTTAATTACTAAAGAATACAAAAGTAAATAAAATAAAATCCAAAACCATGTATAAAATCAAAAATTCTCCATTGAATACTTAAACCTAAAAAACAAATGCAGATACTTATTTCCATAAGTTGTCGCGTAGGGTTTCTAATTGCAGTCTTTGCTGGCCGCATACTCTACCATGACATATTTTTGTGTGGGGTTGAGTTTATTAAAATTCGTTCTATAAAAAGTTTATTACAAAAACCATATTTGCCTATGTATTTTTACAATTTACTTAGTGGCCCCTATTATGAGTTACATTCGATCTTCGATATTCGCTGGTTGTTGAAGATCGAAAATCGAATGTCAATTTGGTATTATGAGCGGTGCAACCCTATCGAAATTTTGGTTGTTTACCGAATTTAGAGTCGAATGCAATTTTGCTTTCGATTGTGTAGCGTATTGTGGGAAAACTTGTTAAAGTGTAAGTTGTTTGCGATTATTTAGGGTTTTATAGTAACCAAATAATAAATATATACTAATTTTGTTAATTTTATGCAGGTCGAAAGTCGTGAATACCAAACAACAATTAGAAAAGAGAATCCACAATTCGCAAAAGGGATTTGCACCAAAATTCAAGCAGCAAAAAAATGGGAGGAATTTACAACGGAGCTGAATCGCTTGGCACACTAGTGAGAACGGCAGCAAAATGGATTAAGCTTAATAATGGTTTATTTTGTGATGTTTATAGAAATACATTTTTATTTTCCCTTGGCAGGTATGGGCTGAAATACGTAGAGGAACTGAAATACATATTTTTTTCGAATGACGAATAATTGAATAAAGAAAATTTATAACAAAAATAAAACAGAAACTGTGGCGTAACGGTTTCTATTTAATACCTTTTAGATTTTTCTATAATATTCTCAAAATTTCATTTCTTATGTTTTCTACTTCTCCGTTATTTGACTCCACTTCAATATCTTCAGCATCATCCTACACAGTGGGTTGAGCAAGTCCTAGCATACCTTCATTACCAATACTCAATTGGTACGATCCCTGAGCACAAAATCGCAGAACTGTGGCAAGCTTTAAAATATTTGGAATCAATTTGGCTCGGGTGCACTGCTGCAACTGGTTTTCTGTAGTGGACAGTAGGTTCACAAACGCCTCTTTAGATAATCTAAAGTTCTTTCAAAATCTGTAAGCAAATTTCTGTAATATTATATTAAGTACGTCAACACATTTTGAAAATTCTAAACTTACTCAGTGGAAGCCATTTCTAGGGGGTTGGATGCGCCCCTCAACTGTTTACTACTTCTAACTAGTTCCACTAATCTTTCATCGTCCGATGAATCGTGGAACCACAACTCCGTTGTACTCATTTTCACAAAAAATATTTTTTTTAACTTTTAAAAATGTTAGCAAAGAATTTCAACACAATCGGTTGTTCTTTTATTTTGATTTGCTGTATCAGCTGAGAGAAAATTATCTATTGTAAGTGCGTCGAGCGATAGAAATTCACAATAGTCCTATTCTTCAACGAATGAGCACCATTAAAACCAAATGAAAATTCGTTCGATCAGCACTTTCGACTACAGTCGAAGATCGAATGTTGCTCATAATAGGGGCCAGTATATTTGGTTAAATTCGATCGTTTACGGGCAGCTGTGGGTGTTCGAATGATACTTCAATTAAACGAGTACGTTCATACTCGTTTACATATGCCATAGTATAAAATATGGATTTTTCAGTGACGAGTAGTACGTTCGCTGATGTGATGGTTCGACACCTGAACAAGATACCTAAGTGCAGCAAAGCTTAATGAAGCAGAAATAATAGATGTACTTAGTGCCCACAATTGTAATACGTTCCCATATAAGTAGATGATCTACTTTTTCGCGCTTAACTCAAAATCCGTAATTAAAAACCACGATTTCCCATACGAAATTTCTCTCCCAAAATCTGAGATTATAAAATAATCCTAGATACTACTCATACTTTTGGACATACAACCCTGTGTTTTCTATGTTATCGATAATTAGTATTACGAATGTGAAGAGAAAAACAAAAAAAAACTAAATGAAATGGACGCCGGCAAAGAAAACAGATTTATAGACATAGGCCCTTATTATGAGCAACATTCGATCTTCGACTGTAGTCGAAAGTGCTGATCGAACGAATTTTCATTTGGTATTATTAGTGGAGTGCCCAGGGGTTTTGACCTCGGATCTCGTAGGGACTGAATGAATTGCCATGTAACCAACAGGATTTTCTTTTGTATGCTCTAAATTGTAACTTCTACCAATATTATATTGTGCAATTAATTTTTTCATTGTTTAAACAAAAAAATATGAAAAATTAATATATTGGATCATAATATTGAGTTGGAAAAATTTTTTTTTTAGTTCTACGTTAAATTTTACTTAAATATTGTAGATAAAGACAAACATCTTCCCAACGTTCCATTTTATTTGACGGGTCGAAGAGACCTTGAGCAGGTAGTCAAACTTGAAGAGGGGAACGGCAGCTGCGGCGTACTATGAATTTGTTCTGGCTAAATCAGTTATAAGTGACACGTGTTGAGCGAATGTTGTGAATACGTAATAGTGAAAATTTTGGGATTTTATTTAAAACTTCCAAAATTTTGCAAAAGTGTTTAGTTATCGGAGCAACTTGAAAACCTCGCATATTTCGGAGTATTAAATTGTTTTCTATTTCAGCTTTCCGATAATGGATCAACCATCGACTAGCAGCCTTACTGATGAACGTAGCTGTATAATATGCGAAAAATTGGGTCCATCTTCTGGTACAAATGTAATAAATCTTGGAGAAATAGTGAAAATCAGTAGAGGGATAACAACTTTGAGAGCTGCTTCAAGTAAGCGATGGTTTGTTACCTCACTTACAAGCTGAATTTGTATACGCTCATTCAGGTTGTCGTGGAAAATATATTCACCAAAAATATATTGATGGCTTTAAAAAGGAAAAGACTACTGCACCGTCTCCTCCAAAAAAAACTCCGGAGTTCCATTCATTTGACTCACTTCGATTGGGAAAATAACTGTTTCATTTGTGGACAAGAAGCTAATCCAATAAAAGAAGCCACATTGAATAAGAATAGAAGACGAATAATTTCATATATAAATATTCCAACTTTGAGCGATGACGTCCGAAAATTTATCGCTGTACAGAAAGATGATTATTATAGAGAAATGCATAAAAGAATTTCGGATGTAATAGATTTACAAGCACTTAAAGCAAAATATCACAAAGATTGTTTAAAATCGCTTCTTAAATCCGTGGAGCAGAAAGATGTTGAGAACAAAATTAACCCATTAGTTTTGAAAATAGACGCAGCAATGGAAGAAATATTTAAGTACATCGAAGAAAATGAAGACTGCCAGTTTACGATGCAACAGCTCAAAAATACAATAACAACTGATCATGTCCCGGATGAAAAAACTATTCGAAAGCGATTAATAGATCGCTACCATGATGATATCATTTTATCATGTAAATTTGGATCAAACACAATTATTTGTTTTAAAAAAATGAATCATGATATATTAACCGAAAATTGGTACAGTCAAAAATGTGACAATAAAAAAGAATAGGAATTTCGAATATTAAAAGCAGCTAGCGAAATTATCAGAAGAGACATAAGAAGTCAAGTGTATGATAATGAAAATTATTCAGCAAGTGACAAAATGCTTCAACATATTGATGAGTCAATACCTGAATCGTTAAATTTTTTATTATCAGAAATAATAGTAAGTGATAAGAAGCGCAGAATAGATACAATTCCCACTTATGAAAAGAAATGTAAATCTATTGCACATGCAATAATATCAGCAGTACGACCGCGATCATTTTTATCACCTCTTCATATTACTTTGGCTGTGATGTTCCATAGAAAATTCGGCTCCAAAAAAATTATAAATATATGTAACTCCTTAGGCTTTTGTGCTTCATATAAGGAGGCTACATTGTATGAAGCTTCAGCAACTTTTGCAAATCCACCAGTAATAAAGCCTGGAACTTTCGTCCAATTTGTACATGATAATGCAGATTTCAATATTAACACTATCGACGGTAAAGGTACGTTTCATTATATGGGAAGTATTGAAATAGTAACTCCAAGTGATGGTATACAACCTCGACAACCTATCAAACGTTTAAAGACTCTCCCTCCTGAATCTGAATTTGTCAAAAAAGGTCATATACCTCTTCAAACATATCCAGCGTCTGCAGGTATTTTTTACCATTTATTAACGCAGCTCCGAGTGATTATAATACAATTTACACGGCTATGAAAACTTCTATTGATAATGCTAAAGAGTTAAATTTGAGAACATGTATTTTAACCTTCGACCAACCTCTGTACATGAAAGCACGTGATATAGCTTCTGCTGTGTGTTTATCAGATGAAATATTAGTTGTAGTCAGATTAGGCTCGTTTCATACTCTAATGTCTTACATGGGATCTATTGGTTATATTATGGCTGGAAGTGGGATAAAAGAAGTTCTTTCTACCATTTATGCAGAAAATACGATTGATCACATAACGTCAGGACGTGCCTATGCTAGAGCAGTACGTGCTCATACCTTATTGCAGCAAGCTTTAGCACAATTAATTTTTGAAGATCTTAAGGAGAATAATGCGGATTTTTTAAATGTATTGAATGACGAACAAATATCGATGTTTTTTGAAATGTTCAATTACAATGAAATTACAGAAAACCAAGGATTTCAAATGCTGAGTAGAATTTTTGAAGATAAATTAGTTGAGCTTGAAAATAAAAATAAAACATCAAAACTATGGATTACGTATTTTCGAATGGTAACAATATTGAAAGACTTCATTGCTGCCGACCGTATGGGGGATTGGAATTTACATCTACATTTCAATAGACACATTTTTTTGTTAATTCATGTTTTTCTTTTAAATAGTCATAATTTTTTTGTTTTTAATAATTAATTCGATTTTACTCTTATGCTATAATATAATATAAACGAATAGTTTACATATATTAATATTTTTTTTTTAACATTTAATTATCCATAATCTATTTATTATTACTGTTACAAAAACAATAAATTCTACAACGTTATTTGCATTATAGCACATAAGTTATTGCAATCATAAATTTTTGCTATTTAAAAATCAAATGCACAACTTTTAAATAGGTAGAGATTATTATTTATGTTATTCACAACACATTTTCGCAAAGATAATTTAATTTCATCTAGTCCCTAAGACATCCTAGGTTTTAACGTTTTTAACGCTCCAGACACTCCACTATATGGTGCTCATTCGTTGAAGAATAGGACTATTGTGAATTTCGATCGCTCGACGCATTTACAATAGATAATTTTCTCTCAGCTGATACAGCAAATCAAAATAAAAGAACAACCGATTGTGTTGAAATTCTTTGCTAACAACATGTTTAAAAGTTAAAAAAGTATTTTTTGTGAAAATGAGTACAACGAAGTTGTGGTTCCACGATTCATCGGACGATGAAAGATTAGTGGAACTAGCTAGAAGTAGTAAACAGTTGAGGGGCGCATTCAACCCCCTAGAAATGGCTTCCACTGAGTAAGTTTAGAGTTTTCAAAATGTGTTGACGTACTTAATATTACAGAAATTTGCTTACAGATTTTTAAAGAACTTTAGATTATCTAAAGAGGCGTTTGTGAACCTACTGTCCACTACAGAAAACCAGTTGCAGCAGTGCACCCGAGCCAAATCCATTCCAAATATGTTAAAGCTTGCCACAGTTCTGCGATTTTGTGCTCAGGGATCGTACCAATTGAGTATTGGTAATGAAGGTATGCTAGGACTTGCTCAACCCACTGTGTAGGATGATGCTGAAGACATTGAAGTGAAGTCAAATAACGGAGAAGTAGAAAACATAAGACATGAAATTTTGAGAATATTATAGAAAAATCTAAAAGGTATTAAATAGAAACCGTTACGCCACAGTTTCTGTTTTATTTTTGTTATAAATTTTCTTTATTCAATTATTCGTCATTCGAAAAAAATATGTAATTATTAAAGTTCCTCTACGTATTTCAGTCCATACCTGCCAAAGGAAAATAAAAATGTATTTCTATAAACATCACAAAAAAAAAACCATTATTAAGCTTAATCCATTTTGCTGCCGTTCTCACTGTTGGTCCCAAGCAATTCAGCTCCGTTGTAAATTCCTCCCATTTTTTTGCTGCTTGAATTTTGGTGCAAATCCCTTTCCAAATTGTGGATTCTCTTTTCTAATTGTTGTTTGGTATTCACGACTTTCGACCTGCATAATATTAACAAAATTAGTATATATTTATTATTTGGTTAATATAAAACCATAAATAATCGCAAACAACTTACACTTTAACAAGTTTTCCCACAATACGCTACACTCTAAATTCGGTAACAACGAAAATTTCGATAGGATTGCACCGCTCATAATACCAAATTGACATTCGATTTTCGATCTTCGATAACCAGCGAATATCGACTGTAGTCGAAAGTGCTGATCGAACGAATTTTCATTTGGTATTAATGGTGCTCATTCGTTGAAGAATAGGACTATTGTGAATTTCGATCGCTCGACGCATTTACAATAGATAATTTTCTCTCAGCTGATACAGCAAATCAAAATAAAAGAACAACCGATTGTGTTGAAATTCTTTGCTAACAACATTTATAAAAGTTAAAAAAAGTATTTTTTGTGAAAATGAGTACAACGAAGTTGTGGTTCCACGACTCATCGGACGATGAAAGATTAGTGGAACTAGCTAGAAGTAGTAAACAGTTGAGGGGCGCATTCAACCCCCTAGAAATGGCTTCCACTGAGTAAGTTTAGAGTTTTCAAAATGTGTTGACGTACTTAATATTACAGAAATTTGCTTACAGATTTTTAAAGAACTTTAGATTATCTAAAGAGGCGTTTGTGAACCTACTGTCCAGTACAGAAAACCAGTTGCAGCAGTGCACCCGAGCCAAATCCATTCCAAATATTTTAAAGCTTGCCACAGTTCTGCGATTTGTGCTCAGGGATCGTACCAATTGAGTATTGGTAATGAAGGTATGCTAGGACTTGCTCAACCCACTGTGTAGGATGATGCTGAAGATATTGAAGTGGAGTCAAATAACGGAGAAGTAGAAAACATAAGAAATGAAATTTTGAGAATATTATAGAAAAATCTAAAAGGTATTAAATAGAAACCGTTACGCCACAGTTTCTGTTTTATTTTTGTTATACATTTTCTTTATTCAATTATTCGTCATTCAAAAAAAATATGTATTTCAGTTCCTCTACGTATTTCAGTCCATACCTGCCAAAGGAAAATTAAAATGTATTTCTATAAACATCACAAAAAAAAACCATTATTAAGCTTAATCCATTTTGCTGCCGTTCTCACTGTTGGTCCCAAACAATTCAGCTCCGTTGTAAATTCCTCCCATTTTTTTGCTGCTTGAATTTTGGTGCAAATCCCTTTCCGAATTGTGGATTCTCTTTTCTAATTGTTGTTTGGTATTCACGACTTTCGACCTGCATAATATTAACAAAATTAATATAATATATATTTATTATTTGGTTAATATAAAACCATAAATAATCGCAAACAACTTACACTTTAACAAGTTTTCCCACAATACGCTACACGATCGAAAGCAAAATTGCATTCGACTCTAAATTCGGTAAACAACGAAAATTTCGATAGGGTTGCACCGCTCATAATATCAAATTGACATTCGATTTTCGATCTTCGATAACCAGCGAATATCGAAGATCGAATGTAACTCATAAAGCTAAATACACACCAGGCAACCGTTGAAGCAACGGTTGCAGCAACGTGTTGCCTTTGTTTAAGAAACACGTTGCGACCGTTGCTTCAATCTCAGTATTGTGTATAACTGTGGTGCAGGAAAGGTACAAGCGGAAGATACGTAAAATTAAATTTTTTAAATGATCGACGAAATACGAAAAATTTCTTCTCTTATTATAATTGACGAACTTTTGTACGAAAATGAGGAAGAAGAGATGCAACAAAAGAAGAGAAAGAAAATTTTGTCCAAAAATTGGCTTTTAAAAAAAATCGAATTTTCGAACGAGAGGCTGCTGAAAGAATTGAAGGAAAATGAGCCAGCGGACTATAAAAATTACATGAGCCCTGTTTAGAAAATTGTTGGACTTCGTAAAGGCCAAAATAACGAAACAAGATACCATAATGAGAGAGGCAATATCAGCAGAAATTAGACTGGCAATAACTTTGCGGTATCTTGCAACAGGAAACTCTTTTGCGGACTTAAAATTTTTATCAATTTTATTGTATTCATTTTTTAATTGTTCGTATGCTTTTTTTTTTTAATTTTTATTTTTACATTTGTCACTACTTATATCCTACAGCTCTCTCAAATTTTTATATTCGTTAATAAAATTAACATAATTTTCATTATTTTCAATTGCCATTTTTTCCTTTTTCACTTTATTTTACTCCGCACAAACCTTCTTCTTCGCTTGTTTTCAACGAACTGAACGAGTAAAGGCAGTAAACAATGATACACACGAGGCAACGGTTGCAGCAACCTATCCCAAAAATCAAATTTATTTGATATTTCAGGCAACGGTTGCAGCAACACGAAAATCAATTGACAACACAGCTACACACGAGGCAACGGTTGCTTAAACATGGCCGTGTTGCTGCAACGGTTGCCTGGTGTGTATTTAGCTTAATAGGGGCCAATAAGTAAACTCTGCATTAAGGAATTCTCTAGCGTAAGGCTGATATAAAACAAGTTAGTCTTTTCTAATGATACGTTCACATATGCATTAATCACCTATAAATCCACCAAATTAATCTACTCGTTCACAAATGGCCGATTACCTGCACAATCTGCAATCAGCTGTCAATAATTTTTTCTGTAATATGAATGCATAATTTGTGGAACAACATCAAGACGCACACCACAAATAGGAGGAAGAGCTCGGCCAAACACCCAAAAAGGGTGTACGCGCCAATTATATATATATATATATATATATATATATATATACTAGCGTACCCTCGCCCGCTTCGCTAGACGATAAATTCAATGATTTGCTGAAAGAGAATAAAATTAATACGAAACAAAGCAAATTCTTTGATACAATTTCATTCGAACTTTATTGTAACACTTTTTGGTAGACAACGTTTTTGGTTTTTTCATCTTTCGCGTGAATAATGACGATGGTTTGCCAACTCGTGAGCAAGCTACATACAATTGTCCATGAGAAAAAATTGGGTATTCTAAATTAATACCGCACATTTGTAGAAACTGTCCTTGCGCCTTATTAATTCTCATAGCGAAGGCAAGGCGAATAGGGAACTGCAAACGTTTGAAATCGAATGGTAAATCCGCCGGAATCAGTGGAATTCAGGGTATCAAAATGTCTTCTCCTTTGTACTTCCCTTTCAAAATTGTTGCTTCGATAACGTTACCCATTAGCTTCTTCACAGCGAGTCTGGTACCGTTGCAAAGTCGGGGCACATTACTATTGCGCAGCATAATAATCGGTGCTCCAATTTTTAATCGTAAATTATGAGGTGGTAAGCCTGGCAAATCGAGTGAGTTTAAGAATTCAGTTGGATAATTTACGACCTCATCTTGATCAGTAATAGTGTCCATTGACTTATACGCAACTATGTCACCAGGTATTTGATCTAAAATAGCTGAATTTTTATCATTGACGTCCTTATTTTTCCCAGCTAAAATTGCTCTTTCGCTGAGTCAATCATGGTTTTTGTAATGTTGAACTATGTTTGGAAATGCACTCTGTATCAATGCCTCTTTAGACTGTGCAAAAGTGCAGAAATTGTTAGGCAATGTTATCATTCCTGTTGTTTTTGAAAAAAGGTTTATTTTTCTTGGTTAAAAAGTGTTTTTCGAAGTTGTGAAAAACACTTCGCTCTAACAAATTTCTTCTCAGTTAATTGCTGAAAATTAAATATTTTGAAAAAACTATTTTTTTTTTAATTTAACGTTTTTGAGAAAATTTTGTTCTTGAAAAAATTTTATACTTTTGTAAAAATTTAAATTGATTTGTTAAAAAAGATTTTTTCCGCTTTGAAAAACACCCCCTCGAAAAAATGTATTCTCTATTATATTAATAGTGGAATATGAAATGCTTTGAAAACACCATTTTTTTTTTTTTAATTTTGTTTGGTTTTCAGAAAATTTTGTTTTGAAAAAATTTCATACTCTTGAAAAAGTTTTATTTTATTTTATTTGTTTAAAATTTTTGAAATTTTTTTTTTTGTAATTGTAGAAAAACACCTCTTCGAAGAAATTTCTTTTATCTTTTTGAGGAAAATTTGGTTTTGAAAAAATTTCATGCTTTCGAAATTTTTGAAAACAATTTTTTTTATAATTTTCGAAAAACACCCCTTGAAAAAATGTTTTCTATGTGTCATAGTGGTATTCCATTAACTTTTAGGATTATAGTCAAATACTTACAAATATCTACGCTTTCACAAATAGCAACAATAAACAAATTTCCTCAAAACCAAAAAATTTACTTTTTTTCTAAAAAAATTCTAAACAAACAACGTAATAAATTTAGAATTTTGTGTTCACGAAAAAACAGTATTGTTTTTATTGTATTAACTGAAAACCAAAATGTTGCAAAAAATCAAAACAAAACTAAATTATTTTTTTGTGTTCATTTGGTCCATATGTTCCATAAAAAGTTGATATGGTAAATAATATGCAGGGTCTGATACACGCAAATTTCCATTGACCATTATAGTGACAAAATTATCGATCACCAATTCCAACAGGATTTCAAAATCAGAGTTGGAATGAGTTGTTGTGTGGTGTACTTCTGAAAAAAATGAGAAATAAACAAAATAAATCTAAAAATTCGAATTCTAACTTTATCTTGTGTATGTTCTTATTACCTTTGAATTTTTCCAATGAAGCACCATTCATTTTAAATTTTCCAAGAATTTTTTTTATCATTTCGCGTTTCTTTCCTTTTTCATTCGATTCCAACATTTGTTCATAGCCGAAAACATCGTTTGCAAACGCATTCATTTCCATATAGAATTGGTCAAAGAAAGCATTGCTCAATTGAATTGAAACATTATTTTCATAAATACTTAGGACCTTAACTAATGCACCTTGATACATACCTAACGCAGATATTCATCGCGACCTTGACATCGATACTATTGATGAAACAATACAAAGCGCTAGCAGAAGACACATAAATAAACTATAAACGCATACAAATCTTATGATGAGAAGACTACCAAATAAAGAAAAATCTACCCAAAGTCGGCTTAACCGTCAAACACCAACAGATCTTGCAAAATCCTTGTTATCAATTGTCAACTAATCGTATATATCATTGTTTGTTAACCACTTGTTTTTAAATAATATGTATATATTTCTTCTAAATGAGCTTGGGGGCATTGGCCCTTCAACATCACTCTCATTCCATCTTTTTGTAAATCAAATTACTTATTGTCTAACGACAGGTGTAATATTTTATGGAAGAAATAAAAAAAAAAAAAAAATTTCATTCGAATCATTTGAAATTTCTGTATACAATACATTTCTGTATCACAATACAAATACAAAAAATTCAAAAAAAGTTGTACACATAAAATGAACGTCGATTCGAAACTTACTTTAATGTAACAATCGAGCAAGTTTTGTTTTGGACAATATTTTGATTTGTTCTTTTTTTTATATGAAGAAAATATTTAAAAGAAATTTTTTTTTGCTAAAAACCTTCCCCTAGTGGATCCCTATAATATGAAAAAAGAACGAATAAAATTGGCCTCGTATCGGCCCAAAAAAATGCGGACAAACGAACATCATTTTATTTTTATATATATAGATATATATAAATGCATAATTAATAATATTTAACAAACATTTAACCAAAATTATGGCCCCTATTATGAGTTAGATTCGATCTTCGATATTCGTTGGTTGTCGAAGATGGAAAATCGAATGTCAATTTGATATTATGAGCCGTGCAACCCTATCGAAATTTTCGTTGAATACCGAATTTAGAGTCGAACGCAATTTTGCTTTCGATTGTGTAGCGTATTGTGGGAAAGCTTGTGAAAATGTAAGTTGTTTGCTATTATTTATGGTTTTATAGTAACCAAATAATAAATATATACTAATTTTGTTACTTTTATGCAGGTCGAAAGTCGTGAGTACCAAACAGCAATAAGAAAGGCTAGTTGCATTAATGGAAGAGAGTCCACAATTCGCAAAAGGGATTTGCACCAAAGTTCAAGCAGCAAAAATATGGGAGGAATTTACAACGGAGCTGAATTGCTTGGGACCAGCAGTTCGAACGGCAGCAAAATGAATTAAGGTTAATAATGGTTTTTTTTTTTGTGATGTTTATAGAAATACATTGTTATTTTCCCTTGGCAGGTATGGGCTGAAATACGTAGAGGAACTGAAATACATATTTTTTTCGAATGACGAATAATTGAATAAAGAATTTTTATAACAAAAATAAAACAGAAACTGTGGCGTAAAGGTTTATATTTAATACTTTTTAGATTTTTCTATACTTTTTAGATTTTTCTAAGAATTTCATTTCTTATGTTTTCTGCTAGAGGAACTGAAACACATATTTTTTTCGAATGACGAATAATTGAATAAAGAATTTTTATAACAAAAATAAAACAGAAACTGTGGCGTAAAGGTTTATATTTAATACTTTTTAGATTTTTCTATACTTTTTAGATTTTTCTAAGAATTTCATTTCTTATGTTTTCTGCTAGAGGAACTGAAATACATATTTTTTTCGAATGACGAATAATTGAATAAAGAATTTTTATAACAAAAATAAAACAGAAACTGTGGCGTAAAGGTTTATATTTAATACTTTTTAGATTTTTCTATACTTTTTAGATTTTTCTAAGAATTTCATTTCTTATGTTTTCTGCTTCTCCGTTATTTGACTCCGCTTCAATATCTTCAGCATCATCGTTGAGGGTCTCATCGGATAACCCTTCATCCGGGAGTTGAACATTATAAAACAAGCAAATGTTGTGCAAAGCTGCACACACATTAATAATTTGTGTGGTTTTTTTTTGGAGAATAGTTAAGAGCTCTTGCCTGCAACAAATATCTAAATCGATTTTTCAGGACTCCAATTATTTTCTCAATGATACTTCTCGCTTGGATTTGGCTCGGGTGCACTGCTGCAACTGGTTTTCTGTACTGGACAGTAGGTTCATAAAAGCCTCTTTAGATAATCTAAAGTTCTTTAAAAATCTGTAAGGAAATTTCTATTTTCTACTTCTAGCTAGTTCCATTAATCTTTCATCGTCCGATGAATCGTCGAACCACAACTTCGTTGTACTCATTTTCACAAAAAATACTTTTTTTAACTTTTAAAAATGTTGTTAGCAAAGAATTTCAACACAATGGGTTTTTCTTTTATTTTGATTTGCTGTATCAGCTGAGAAAAATTATCTATTGTAAATGCGTCGAGCGATCGAAATTCACAATAGTCCTATTCTTCAACGAATGAGCACCATAATACCAAATGAAAATTCGTTCGATCAGCACTTTCGACTATAGTCGAAGATCGAATGTTGCTCATAATAAGGGCCATATACTAATTTTGTTAATTTTATGCAGGTCGAAAGTCGTGAGTACCAAACAGCAATTAGAAAGGCAAGTTTCATTATTGGAAGAGAATCCACAATTCGCAAAAGGGATTTGCACCAAAGTTCAAGCAGCAAAAATATGGGAGGAATTTACAACGGAGCTGAATTGTTTGGGACCACCAGTTAGAACGGCAGCAAAATGGATTAAGGTTAATAATGGCTTTTATTTTTTGTGATGTTTATAGAAATACATTTTTATTTTCCTTTGGCAGGTATGGGCTGAAATACGTAGAGGAACTGAATTACATATTTTTTTCGAATGACGAATAATTGAATAAAGAAAATTTATAACAAAAATAAAACAGAAACTGTGGCGTAAAGATTTCTATTTAATACTTTTTAGATTTTTCTATAATATTCTCAAAATTTCATTTCTTATGTTTTCTACTTCTCCGTTATTTGACTCCACTTCAAAGCAAGTCCTAGCATACCTTCATTACCAATACTCAATTGGTATGATCCCTGAGCACAAAATCGCAGAACTGTGGCTAGCTTTAACATATTTGGAATGGATTTGGCTCGATTGCACTGCTGCAACTGGTTTTCTGTAGTGGACAGTAGGTTCATAACCGCCTCTTTAGATAATCTAAAGTTCTTTCAAAATCTGTAAGGAAATTTCTGTAATATTAAGTACGTCAACACATTTTGAAAATTCTAAACTTACTCAGTGGAAGCCATTTCTAGGGAGTTGGATGCGCCCCTCAACTGTTTTCTACTTCTAGCTAGTTCACTAATCTTTCATCGTCCGATGAATCGTCGAACCACAATCATTTTCACAAAAAATACTTTTTTTAACTTTTAAAAATGTTGTTAGCAAAGAATTTCAACACAATGGGTTTTTCTTTTATTTTGATTTGCTGTATCAGCTGAGAAAAATTATCTATTGTAAATGCGTCGAGCGATCGAAATTCACAATAGTCCTGTTCTTCAACGAATGAGCACCATAATACCAAATGAAAATTCGTTCGATCAGCACTTTCGACTACAGTCGATATTCGCTGGTTATCGAAGATCGAAAATCGAATGTCAATTTGGTATTATGAGCGGTGCAACCCTATCGAAATTTTCGTTGTTTACCGAATTTAGAGTCGAATGCAATTTTGCTTTCGATCGTGTAGCGTATTGTGGGAAAACTTGTTAAAGTGTAAGTTGTTTGCGATTATTTATGGTTTTATATTAACCAAATAATAAATATATATTATATTAATTTTGTTAATATTATGCAGGTCGAAAGTCGTGAATACCAAACAACAATTAGAAAAGAGAATCCACAATTCGGAAAGGGATTTGCACCAAAATTCAAGCAGCAAAAAAATGGGAGGAATTTACAACGGAGCTGAATTGCTTGGGACCAACAGTGAGAACGGCAGCAAAATGGATTAAGCTTAATAATGGTTTTTTTTTTTGTGATGTTTATAGAAATACATTTTTATTTTCCTTTGGCAGGTATGGACTGAAATACGTAGAGGAACTGAAATACATATTTTTTTCGAATGACGAATAATTGAATAAAGAAAATTTATAACAAAAATAAAACAGAAACTGTGGCGTAAGGGTTTCTATTTAATACCTCTTAGATTTTTCTATAATATTCTCAAAATTTCATTTCTTATGTTTTCTACTTCTCCGTTATTTGACTCCACTTCAATATCTTCAGCATCATCCTACACAGTGGGTTGAGCAAGTCCTAGCATACCTTCATTACCAATACTCAATTGGTACGATCCCTGAGCACAAAATCGCAGAACTGTGGCTAGCTTTAACATATTTGGAATGGATTTGGACAGTAGGTTCACAAACGCCTCTTTAGATAATCTAAAGTTCTTTAAAAATCTGTAAGCAAATTTCTGTAATATTAAGTACGTCAACACATTTTGAAAACTCTAAACTTACTCAGTGGAAGCCATTTCTAGGGGGTTGAATGCGCCCCTCAACTGTTTACTACTTCTAGCTAGTTCCACTAATTTTTCATCGCCCGATGAGTCGTGGAACCACAACTTCGTTGTACTCATTTTCACAAAAAATACTTTTTTTAACTTTTAGAAATGTTGTTAGCAAAGAATTTCAACACAATCGGTTGTTCTTTTATTTTGATTTGCTGTATCAGCTGAGAGAAAATTATCTATTGTAAATGCGTCGAGCGATCGAAATTCACAATAGTCCTATTCTTCAACGAATGAGCACCATAATACCAAATGAAAATTCGTTCGATCAGCACTTTCGACTACAGTCGAAGATCGAATGTTGCTCATAATAAGGGCCAGTAATTAATTTTTGTGCTGTGACAGACAACATTGTTATCGCCACAAATTTACTTTTTATTGAATTAGTGTAAACATTATTAAATATTGTAATTTATAAATAAATATATTACTACTACTTGTTGTTGTTGTTGTAGCAGCATAAACATTCCCCATGCTTACATACGGTGAATGCTGCTGGAGTGACAGTCCTTGGCCGGATATAAATCCGGGTTGTTTCGGTAACGTAGAAGCGGCTGTCGTGAAAACGCTACTGTTATTGTTAGTTACTACTACTACTGCCCCAAGGAAGTCACGTTGTACGAATTGGGCTTGGCTTAACGTCGTACAAGATTTTCATCAAGTAGTTTTTTTCTTGCAGTTTGAGTACAAACCGTATTTGGTATTGTTTTTTTGTTTGTTTTAGCATAATTATTCTCTAGTGTCTTCACCTTGTATCTTGACCACACGCTTTGTACTGCACAAGGTGAAGTTACTAGGGTAACAACATTTTTGCAACTTGGTTAGTGTAAATTGCATGCAAACCTCCAATTTTCGGGGAAGAAAAGAAGTCCGGTGATCTGTAACATCAGCTCAAGGTGGATTTATTAAGGTGACAGCATTCACCCAGCTGAATTTTTAACCGTAGGTATGGCTTACGTCAAAATGATATGCTTTGTTTGTATGTATTGGTATGCTTACATTCGTATCAAGGCGAATTTATTACATTTGCTTGCTGATTTTGACGTGATGGTTGGACCAAACGCAACAACAAATACATGTAGGGTTTTACCTTTATGTGTTTGTTGTCACCTGGAATAAATTCGCCTTGCATCAGCTCAATAAATTAACACAAGCAGCAATGATGCCATCCAGGGGAGAATAGAAACTCCAAAGAAGGTACTAATCTCCAAATTCTCCATTTTTCGGAAAAGAACATTCTGGTTTTGTTATCATGCTTTTACATGCAAATAAAACAAAAACAAAGCAAACTTATATGTACAAAATTTAATCAGTATTCAACGATTTTCATCAAAATTGTAAGCTGTTAAGTGAGTTCTCCAGCAGCAAGATTGTATTTCTTAAAAATTAAAAAAGTGTATGGGTTCGGGAATTTTGAAACGTCAAATATCGTGCTACCACGAGAACGTATACATTTTCAAAACCCTCACATATTAATTTACATGTATATAAAAATTCTTCTTCTTCTTTCCTGCTTATTTCTTGGAAAAATTATCCCAAAAAGGGAAAATATCCAAGGTATGGCATCACTACTAAGCAGTGTACTACACTATTGTGGCATTGAATGTATGTAAGTTGTGATCAGATGTGATTACGAAGGCAACTCGAATCGTTCAGTGTTTTTTAAAGTATTGGGCATACGTTTACATATACGTATCGAATGTTTGTAACGTTATCTGTATCGTTACAGTTCATTTAAATATTTCATTGACTAACTTAGAGTTCATGAAATTAACAAAAATCTTGTGGTTTTTCGGGCAATTAGCTGTGTTAAGTAAGTTCAACGAAATTGTAGTAGCGCGCATTGTGCTTTTCAGTTTAATAAATTTTGAAGTATTAAATATAGTTGAAAACTAAATTTTATTTCATATCTCGTAAATTAAATGAATCTCAAGCAAACAGTTGGGTGAAGTGTGTTGTATATGAGGATGATTGCTGCTTTTTCAAAATAAGTGCGAAATATTTTCTACACATATGTGAAATATTCATACAATTCATGAAATATGTGTACATAAAAATCATTGAATAGCGAAAAAGATATAACAAAAAAGTAATCAAGTCAAAATGGCTTGTGTATACACATTCACTGAATGCGACAGCCTTTTGTACATGCGTGCGCGAGTGAGAGAGGAGGCAACATTCGGGGCAGAATGCTCAGGACTCAATAGCAACAAAAAAATGCCAGAAAACTTAGGACCGCAGCACAAGTGAAGAGTGTCATTGTTAGTGTAGCAAGAGGGAAAATTTAAAGTAAGTTATATCAGAACGTGGTTCGATATACAATTTCATTCTTGTGAAATCTGATAAATCCAATACTTTAATTTTATTTGTGAAAATATAACCATAAGATATTCTAATCCAAGTACACAAGAGCTGTAGTAGAGAAGTGGAAGGAGTAATGTTCATCTAGTTGAATATATACGTGCCAACGTGGGTTGAAATAATGTGTTGCTATTCCATATTAAAGAAATAAGAAGTTTTTATTTCCATATTAAAGAAAATATTATTAACTAATTTTTGAGTTTACAACTTAACGGCCAAAATGACTCAAAAACAGGCGACAATGAACAATAACATTGCAATTTTATCCTAATCACACTGTTTCTTCATCTAAAGCACAAACATTTCAGTGAATATTGCAAACATAAAATTATTGGTAATAAAAATGTGTACAAAGTTTGTACTCCGAAAGTAAAGTTTACGGGGAAAATTTAGTGTAATGTATATCGCTTTGAAAAAAAAAGATTAAAAGGGTTGGATAGAGGGGTATATCCCCATCTTAAAACTGTAAACCGCACCCTCCGGAGCCTTATAGTTTTTAAGTAATGTAATGTTAAATTTCTGTAATTTAGCGAAAAGTTGGTGTTGCCATACACCTGAAATAAAAACGAATTTCGTTTCTAGAGATGTCCTGCGGAGGGTTGATTGTAAAACTGCAGTATTTTTTGCGGCTGGAATTTAGAACAATGCCGATCTTGGAATTTCTGGCAAACTATAATGTTTTTTTTAATGAAACTTGGTGGAGATGTTAGTGAGGTGTTAAGGAACACTCTTTATAACTTTAAATTAATCGGGAAATAATAATTTTTTAATTATTTACATTCAAAATGCCCTTGGGAACATCAGTATAATTTGCCACATTACACTCTATATTTTTAAACATTTCACTATAAATCACCAAATATACACTCACACGCGTGTTTGTACCGATTTTTATGCTAATATTCCAATTATATCTATTAAAATTAAATGCAAATTCATTTGCCTATGCAATCACATTCCAATTTTAAGCGCGAACAAGAAGAAGATTGGAATTACAAGAGTATGGTGTTGCCGGATGCCTGCAAATGAAAACAAAAATTAAGTACTTGAGTTTAGTGTTAATGATGGGAATGGGGGTTATTGTGCCTGCTTACTACATACACGCATATGACGTTTTAATTTTGGGTTCAATGGTTTTAACACGGAAAGGAGTTTTACGCAAAAATACTGTGGATTGCGTAGCCGGAGTTGGACTGATGAGGGTTATTTTTTTGAAGTGCGGCCGAAGGCCGCCCACGCGAAAAGGAGTTCTACGCAAAAATACTGTGGATTGCGTAGCCGGAGTTGGACTGATGAGGGTTATTTTTTTGAAGTGCGGCCGAAGGCCGCCCACGCGAAAAGGAGTTCTACGCAAAAATACTGTGGATTGCGTAGCCGGAGTTGGACTGATGAGGGTTATTTTTTTGAAGCGCGGCCGAAGGCCGCCCACGCGAAAAGAAGTTCTACGCAAAAATACTGTGGATTGCGTAGCCGGAGTTGGACTGATGAGGGTTATTTTTATGAAGCGCGGCCGAAGGCCGCCTACGCGATAAAGAGTTCCACGCAAAAATACTGTGTTAATTAATTTAATTTAATTTTAATTACTTTATTATTTTTTGTGATACGCTTAATATCATTGTTTTTAAGTTTAAATGAGTTGTATGTTTTTATTTTCAAATTCATTTCTCAACTTTAAATTACACCAAAAAATACTGCAGTTTTACAATGAACCTTCCACTGAACATCCCTGCGTGCGAACTTCGTTTTCATTTCAGGTGTATGGCAACACCAACTTTTCGCTAAATTATAGAACTTTAACATTAAATTACTTAAAAACTATAAGCCTCCGCAGGTTCTGTTTTCAGTTTTAAGATGGGGATACACCCCTCTATCACCCCCTTTTTACCGTTTTTTTCAAAGCGATCGGCATTATACTAAATTCTAGCCTTTTTTGCTGTAATTTAAAATTAAGAAATGATTTTGAAAATAAAAGCATACAACTCTTCGAAACTTAAAAAGGCAAGGACTCTTTACGATGCCCCGTCACTTGTTTTGATAGAAATATTACGAATTTTCCAATGAAATTCACAGCAGGTGTTGATTTAGTGCTTATTTTGCTAAAGCTAGCACCAACACTATTCAGTTAATATATTCAGTTAATAATAGTTTTTAAGTTATTTGTTAATAAAATTCGTCTCTTACCTTCACCAAGTTTTGATATAATAAGGGCAATACTGCTATTTCCGTGGCGCTGCAATCTGACGACGGATTCTTATAGAACTCGACAAAAGAAAACGAAATGAATAAGTAAAATTTTTTGATATTTCGCTTAGTTTTCAAATAATTTAATGTTAAAGTTCTCTAATTTAGCGCAAAGTTGGTGTTGCCATACACCTGAAATAAAAACGAAGTTCGTATGCAGAGATGTTCAGTAGAAGGTTCATTGTGAAACTGCAGTATTTTTTGCTCTAATTTTAAGTTTAGAAATAATTTTGAAAATAAAAACATACAACTCATTCAAACTTAAAAACAATGATATTAAGCGTATTTCAAAAAATAATAAAGTAATTAAAATGAAATTAATTAACACAGTATTTTTGCGTAGAATTCTTTTTCGCGTGGGGGGCCTTCGGCCGCGCTTCAAAAAAATAACCCTCATCAGTCCAACTCCGGCTACGCAATCCACAGTATTTTTCCGTAGAACACCTTTTCACGTGGGCGGCCTTCGGCCGCGCTTCAAAAAAATAACCCTCATCAGTCCTACTCCGGCTACGCAATCCACAGTATTCTTGCGTAGAACACTTTTTCTCGTGGGCGGCCTTCGGCCGCGCTTCAAAAAAATAACCCTCATCAGTCCAACTCCGGCTACGCAATCCACAGTATTTTTGCGTAGAACCCCTTTTCGCGTGGGCGGCCTTCGGCCGCGCTTCAAAAAAAATAACCCTCATCAGTCCAAATCCGGCTACGCAACCCACAGTACTTTTGCGTAGAACTCCTTTTCGCGTGGGCAGCCTTCGGCCGCGCTTCAAAAAAATAACCCTCATCAGTCCAACTCCGGCTACGCAATCCACAGTATTTTTGCGTAGAACTTCTTTCCGTGTTAAAACCATTGAACCCAAAATTAAAACATCATATCATTTCGTTTTCTTTTGTCGAGTTCTATAAGAATCCGTCGTCAGATTGCGGCGCCACGGAAACAGCAGAATCCCCATAATAAGTACCCTTATCACATTTATTTTAATCGTTATTACAACTATGTAAAATACACACACGTTTCTAACACTTTTTATTAATATATACCATAAATTAACAATTTAAATTACATTTTTAAGTTGCAAACTTCAAATATGCTAGTCAAATTAACAATAACTAAAAAACATCGCTGAAATGGAGTGCTGCTAGAAGCAAAGAAAACAATATATATATGAGAGAACACAAAGTATTGACGTTCAGTTAGCAAACAACTGTATTTCAACGGGACTAAGTTTAACGAACGGCAGGACTTTGAAAACATAAGTCGATCTTTGAGGTATCTGCGTTCCTGAGTGTTTATGATCTTCTGGAATAAAACTTAACATTTTAACCTAAGCAAGTCGTAAAAGGATACGGAAGCAATTTTTTTCGCAAAAACAGAAATATGGTCATAACGTTTTTTACAGTACACGTATCTTGCAATGTTGTTATACAAAACATTAAGCTTACTATGACTACACAAGGACTATATAACTCACAACCATACAGTAACGTTGGTAACAAATACGTTTTAGCTAGTAACAGTCGAATGTTTACTGGTGTAAAATGTTGAGTTGTCCATAAATTTCGGACCATACCATAAACTTTGCCTGTGACAGTAAAGATGGTGTTGCTCCATGTCAAAGTTCTATTAAATGTAACCCCTAAATTTTTAACATTGTCCACATATTTAATCACAGCGTCATTTAGTTTGACTTCTGTATAGCCATCGAGCTTGATATTTTTTTTTTGTATATAACGATACATTGGGACTTATCAGGATTAAGAATTAATCCGTTGTCAGAAGTCCACTTGAATGTGAGGCTCAAGTCAGAATTCATATTGCTTATGCAAATATCAATACAGCCAATGGGACAACTAACATATAATTGAACGTCATCAGCATATACATAGACATAACTATATTTAATCACACTGAACAAATCGTTAATGTACAAGGCAAATAAAAGAGGGCCAAGGATAGAGCCTTGAGGTACACCTCTGGTCAAAGCCGACGTTGAAAAGCTAAATAAGTTTTTAAGCTTCAAGATCAAGAGTTCATGGTCTACGGAGTCAAATGCCTTGGAATGGTCAAGTAGAGTTAGAAAAGTCACTTGTTTTTTGTCAACATCGGGCCTTATGTCATCAGACACTTCTAGCAGTGCTCTGATGCAGCTCCTACTACATCTAAACCCCGACTGCAAAGTGTTCACCAAGGCGTTGTTATTCAGAAACGTTTGGCGATGCAATAATACTCTCGTATGGCAGCTGGTTCTACGTTACCGGAATGACTCGGGTTTTTTCCGACCAAGGGCTGCCGCCCCAGTACACTAGCCCTGTCTAGTGTACCGTATTTTACCCCCAATCTTACGTCACAGGAACAACTCATTGCAGCCAGTTTGCTCCAAATACTTCTCTTCCGGGCTGGCGTCGAACCCAACCCCGGACCAGAGGTATTCTACTGCTGCATTTGCCAGTAACGGCTCCACTCGAACTCCACCTCGGTTAGGTGTAACCAGTGCAACGGGTGGTGCCATCTTAAGACCTGCTCAGGCCTTAAGACACACAGGGAGTGGTCCACAAGGTATGTGGCCACGTGTTGCTCCCGCTCACAGGCGGCCCCCGCCTCTACGCCTACACTGCCCTCAGTGCCGGCACATCACACTGCCGCCACATACAACACCTCAACGGTAAGGAGCCCCCACGAGCAACACAACAGTCTAATGTTTACTGGCAGCCGGTTCTACGTACCGGAATGACTCGGGTTTTTCCCGACCAAGGGCTGCCGCCCCAGTATACTAGTCCTGTCTAGTGAAACCCACATCATCCCACCCCTTACGTCACAAGAGCAAACCCTCGCAGCAATCCTGCTCCAAATACTTCTCCTCAGGGCTGGGATCGAATCCAACCCTGGACCAGAAGTATTCTACTGCTGCGTCTGCCACAAACGGCTTCACCCGAACTCCACCTCGGTTAGGTGCAATAAGTGCAACGGGTGGAGCCACCTTAAGACCTGCTCGGGTCTTAAGTTACATAGGGAGTGGTCCACACGGTATGTGGCCACGTGTTGCTCCCGCCAGCAGGCGTCTGATGCCTCCACGGCTAACACACCCCCTGATAGGCCGGCACTAGACCCGGCGACCCTTTTTACCACCTTGGCAAAGGAGGTCAAGCTGCAACTTCAGGTGCACGTCGATGATACCCCAATACTGACGGTAAATAACCCAAGAATATTGGGAGTCACCTATGACAGCTTGCTCTGCTTCTCAGCGCACACAACCGCTATTGCCACGAGAGTATAGAATCGCAACAAGGTCCTCAAGTCGCTTGCCGGCAGCACTTGGGGCAAAGACAAAGAAATGTTGCTGTCGACTTTCAAAGCAATAGGCCGACCGGTTCTAAACTATGCTGCGCCTGTCTGGTCGCCTGGAACCAGTGATACGCAGTGGACGAAGCTCCAGACCTGCCAAAACACTGCTAATAGGACCGCGACAGGATGTCTCCTGATGTCCCCTATCCAACACTTGCACGACGAGGCTCACATGCTCCCTGTAAAGGAGCACAACAAAATGCTCGGCAAGCAGTTTCTGCTAGGGTGGACGAGATCCAGGAAAAAACTGACAGACCACTCCAGGATCAGACAGTGTACAGACAGGCCATAAACGATATTCATCGGGAGACCCTTACCACCTTCTTAACCCTTTCGCGGTATTGTTGCCATATGGCAACAGTAAACTTTAAAAGGCCGTCAACACTCTCTTGTAAAAAATATCAACTTTTTTGTTACATATTTTTAAAAATTGAAGTTTAATGGTTAAACAGAAATAAAATAAATAATAACCGCCCATTATATAATATATCGGTAATACAACATTTTTAAAGAAAGCCTTCTGGCATATAGCACTTCACTCTGAAATTTGTATTTTGCATTTTTAGATTTTTGAGGCATTTTGGGCAAATGTTTTCAACAATTTTTGAATAAAGTATATAGAAAAATGTTCAATCTGTCATTTGGCATATAAATATTTTTTCGCTCGCAGCTTTAAAAGGTGTGCTAATTTTTAAAACTAAGCTTGTTGCCATATGGCAACAAATTTCTCGTAAGGTGTTAACTTGCATTAGATTGCAGGAGAAGTTTATTTGCGATTGAAACTGGTAGCAGAGAGACGTGTTGTTGTTTGCGGAATATTATTTTCAAATATGGCAAGAAAAATTAGCGACAGTGTTATAGAAAAGATTTTGGAGAATTTCGAGGACTCAGATCTCTCAGACTTTGAGAATTCGGAATCCGAAGAAATATTAGAGGATTTATTTGAGACATTTCACAATAATGAAACTTTTATGATGGAGGAGCTTAGTCGTCAAGGTCCGTATGATATAAGCATTACAAATATCAACGGGGAATGTAATGACGAACTAGTTTTGGATAAAAATGGCTCTAGCTCAGAAGCTGGTACTTCGAACTATCAACCAAAACAAGTAAATGAATTTCGATGGGAAAAGACTTCGTGGGCTCCTGCTCAAGCTGAGTTTTCTGAGTGTTATTCAAGTAACGCTATAAAACTTCCAGTACAGTACTTTTTGGAGTATTTTACTGTAGAATTTTTTGAAGAAGTAGTGCCGGCGACAAACCAAGCCTCTCTTTTAAAAGACGGTCATCATTTAACTTAACGAAAGAAGAATTTTTTAAGTTTCTTGCTTTGGAGGTTATGATTGGGACAATTGGTTATCCCAGATTCTCTATGTACTGGACAACGCCCACACATATTCCGGCATTTCGTCAAAATATGACAAAGAATAGATTTCATTCCTTGCGAAACAACTTGAAGTTCACAACAAGTGATTCAGGCAATGACAACCTCTGCAGGATTCGTCCATTAATGAATATTTTTACTAAAAAGTTGTATACTATCGCCAAAGAAGAGAATGTTTGTGTTAATGAAATGATGGTACCTTTCAAAGGAAAGACTGTCCTTAGACAATACATGCCTAAAAAGCCAATAAAATGGGGAATTAAATTATTTTGTCTATGTAGTTCAAATGACATGTTGTATGACATTGAAATATATCAAGGAAAAAATACCGTTATTTCTGGACCAAAACTAGGGTTTTGCTCCGATATTGTAGTTCATCTCACAAGAACTATTCCCGAAAACAAAAACTTGAAGCTATTTTTTGACAACTATTTTTCTACACTTAATTTGATACTGTACTTACAGAAAAAAGGTATTTGGGCTACGGGTACAATTAGAGGAAATAGGTGTAGTAAAGTGCCTTTGCAATCTGAAAAGGAACTAAAAAAGGAAGGTAGAGGTAGTTTTGATTGCCGCATCGAAAGGGAGGACAATCTTTATGTCATAAGATGGCTTGATGGAGGCGTTGTCCAATAGATTTCATCAATATATGGCGAAGAGCCGCTTAAAAATTTGCAAAGATTTTTAGTTGAAAAAAAGACGAAAGTTGAAATAACTCAGCGCTACATTGTGGCTGTGTACAACAAGAATATGGGAGGAGTTGATAAAATAGACTTCCTTCTTTCATTGTATAGAATATCGATACGGTCAAGAAAATGGACACTTAAAATATTCGACCACTTTATTGACCTGGCCATATGCAACTCATGGCTGGAGTACAGGAAGGATCATGGGGGTAATAATAAAGGCCAAAAGCAGAAACACATGGATCTTAAGTAATTTTTATAGCTATAGTTTTCTATAATACTTTTTATGCTAATATTTTATGTTTTTAGTTTATATCCTTGTTCACTTTTTAATATGTATGTACGTGTATATTTATAGTATTGAATGGATTTTTTTGTTTTAAATATTTTGTTATTGTTGGAACTTTAGTTTAGAAATCTTTATTTATAAATAAATTGAAATTTTGATGTCAAACCAAATTTTATTAAATGTATGAACCTTTATGCAAAAAAAATCCAAAAATAAACTGTTTTTTTTACCATACAAAACATTTGTTGCCATATGGCAACATTAAAAAAAAAGCACTTAACAAAAAAAAAAAAAAATTTAATATATTTGTATTGTTATTGGTCCTAAAATAAATACTCAGACAAAAATTTGGATTTTTTGGATGGCGCAATAAAAAGATGTAGCGAAAGGATTAAGCTCCCGACCCCCGAATGCCGTTATCGGAGTCCAACCACCACCTATTGCAGACGAAGAGATCCAGCTTCCCCGAGAATCCCGCGTAACTTTGGCACAATTACGTTCTGGATACTGTAGCAGGTTAAACTCCTACCTATCCAGAATCGACCCCGACATACCAAACATATGTCCGGCATGTGAAGGCACCCCGCACGACACTAACCACACCAACCACCTTTTCACATGCCCTATAAACCCACTCATCTAACACCTCTATCCTTCTGGACCCAACCCGTTGTTGTTTTAACAGCATAGTTAGCCCTGTCAGTGTAAGTATATCATCGGTCGTCTTCGTCTAGCTCATCTAAGGGTAGGCCCAGGAAACATGCTGTTTCGACAGGTTGGGTCCAGAGGGAGAGGGGGGCAAGATGAGTCGGTTTGAGGGGGCATGTGAAGAGGTGGTTAGTGTCGTGCGGGGTACCTTCACATGCCGGACATGTGTTTGGTATGTCGGGGTCAATTCTGGATAAGTAGGAGTTTAACCTGCTACAATATCCAGAACGTAATTGTGCCAATGTTACACGAGTCTCACGGGGAAGCTGGAGCTCTTCATCTGCGAAGGGTGGTGGTTGGACTCCGATGACGGCATTCACTGGACGGGAGTTCATGAAGTTGGTAACGGTCTCCCGGTTAATGTTATTTATTGACTGTCTAAATACTGTCTGGTCCAGTAGGTTGCGGTCAGTTTTGTCCTGGATTTCGTCAGCGTAGTCTAGGAGGTGTCTCCTGACGTGCCTGGGAGGCGGCTCAGGCTCAAGCAGGTGTCTGCAGGGGTGAAACCTGCGGTAACACCCCAGCAGGAACTGCTTGCAGAGCAGTTTGTTGTGCTCCGCTACTGGGAGCATTTGTGCCTCATTGTGAAGATGTTGGATGGGTGACATCAGGAGGCACCCGGCCGCTGTCCGAATGGCGGTATTTTGACATGTCTGAAGCTTTGTCCACTGCGAATCACTAGTTCCAGGCGACCAGACAGGCGCAGCATAGTTTAGAACCGGCCGGCCAATTGCCTTAAATGTCGAAAGCAACAGTTCTTTGTCTTTGCCCCAAGTGCTGCCGGCCAGCGATTTGAGGACCTTGTTGCAAGCTGTCAAAGGTTACACCCAAAATTTTGGGGTTATTTACAGTCGGAATTGGTGTGTCGTCGACTTTTACCTTAAGGGACAGCTTGACCTCCTTTGTCCAGGTGGTGAAAAGGGTCGCCGTGGACTTGGTGGGGGAAAGTTGGAGATTCCTCGCAGTGAAAAAGCGAGAAAGGTCGGTGAGTTAGTTGTTCACTTTGGAACACAGGCCATCGATGTCATTGCCCGACGCCATTATCGTGCAATCGTCAGCGTATGAGATCAGGGAAACTCCCGCTGGTGGTTGGGGGAGCTTCGAGATGTAGAAGTTAAAAAGCAAGGGTGAGAGGACACCACCCTGCGGTACGCCTTGCTTAATCTTTCTCTGCTTTGATATTTGATCTCGAAAAATCACTGACGAGTGCCGACCGCTCAGGTAGTTCGCGGAGGTTCAGCCCTGGCGGGAGTGTCGACTGATAAATATCATCTAGTAGCGTGGAATGGCTGACTGTATCGAAAGCCTTCTTTAGGTCCAACGCTAATAGGACAGTCCTCTCGCAGGGGCGGTTTTGGTTAAGCCCGCGATTTATCTGGGCGTTTATGGCGGTGAGTGCAGTGGTGGTGCTGTGCACTCGTCGGAATCCGTGCTGATGTGGGGCTGGGGCCAGGTGTGTCGTGTAGAGGACCCAACCCGTCGAAACAGCTAGTTTCCTGGGCCTACCGTTAGATGAGCTAGACGAAGACGACCGGTAACTACACTACACTGACAGGGCGAAGATACTGCTACAACAACAACAACGCTCAAGAACTTAAGATAAGAACGACAATATTGCAATCGGGTGGTAGTCTCCATTTGCTTTCTTAATTGGTATGATTTTGGCTCTCTTCCAAGAGTTGGGGAAAGATTGTCGTGGTTAAGAAGGTATTCAGAGCATAGGTAAGATATTTTAAGATCTTTGGGAACAGGCATTTTAGAAATTTTGGATGAATTCAATCCAGATCGGCCGCATTCGACTTGACACTAAATATGGACTGTACTACCTCACAATCATCGACACATTCGAAACAAAAACTGGACATCACAACGTTAAGATTAGAATTGTAATTATCATAACATATATTATTAACAGAGCAGGGCAAGCACACAAAATTCTCATTTAGTACATTTACATTAACAAATCTAGCATAGGTTGATTTTTGTTCCCAATCCCGATCGCACGAATTTTGTTCCACGTCTGCTTCGAACCCACTACAGTACTAAACTTTTGCTCATAGTCTGCAAGCCTTAAAGGTGTTATAGGTTTCCGAGGTTCTGAAACTCTTCCATTTGCGATACGCTTTGTTGGGTTTGTAAATCAGGTGTTTAATATGGTTGTTGAACCATGGCCTGTTTTTATCATTTACTGGTTTGTGTACAAGTAATGTTTTCTTCAATGAAGCTAATTTGCTCATTACTAGATATTAAGATACGGATACATTCCCAGTCAATTTCCTCCACAGCCCCTTCAAGCAGCTTATAATCTGTGCGTAGAAAATCACGGTACGAATAGTATTTAGTGTCATAAGTCAATTAGAAGTCAAATGTCGTGAAAATTAAATCGTGCTTAGAAAAACCTGGCACGGAAAGCTGGTCAAATAGGACAACTTTAGCGGTATCGTTAACAGAAAATATATCTAGCAAAGAGTTATTAGTTTGCATGAAATGTGTAGGCATATAGTGAAAATTTGGAATTAAAAATCGCGCGATTTTTTTATTCCAAATTTTCGCCTGCGGCGCTATTTTTCTTTTTCAAATGAAATATATGTATGTATATTTACATATCAAATATTAATAATATAATGAAAATTTCGGATTAAAAATCGCTCAATTTTTCATTCAAAATTTTCGCCTGCGGCGCTATTTTTTTTTCGTTAGTGAAATATATATATACCTACAGTTTGTCAAGAATATCTTTGCATAATGAAGATAAATTTAAAACTTTAGCTTTGATCGAAAACTCCAACATCAAATAAAAAAGCAAACAACCAATTCATACACATATTCCATTACTGTACTTGGCTACGACTATTAGTCGCCAACAGTTATTAAAAAAACACACACACTACAAAAACAACAACAAAAAAGATGTTTACTCGATTTAAAAAGGGTTATAAAAAATTTTTGCATAACTAATGAAAACAACAAAAAATGCAGTTATTTTCCGCGAATTTCATTCATTTGGGTTTTTTTTGCAAATGGTATGGAATGTTAAAGGGGTAAGAAATTATTTAGTTATAAAGTGATTGTCTTCAGTGCTACAAGTGATCTCAGATTTGAATAAAAAAAATGCCAGGAAAACGAGTTTCAAAAAATATTATTCAATTAGTGTATTTCAATCACTACAAAGGCAAATCAGCCAGAGAAATCGCCGATATAATCTCCCGCAAAATTAGAAATGTATATATAAGGTTGTCAAAAAAGTCTTGCGGTATTTTTATTTAATTTTCAATTGTTCATAAAATTGGTTATAATAATGCGATTTAAGTCAAATATGCGCCGTTTTGTTCGATGACGAGTTCCCAACGAGATGCCAACTTCATAATGCCCCTCGCTTCCCTATTGTCAAAAAACTCGGAGAGCCAATTTTCACAGGACTCTCTTGTGGACAACTTCCGACTACCAAGCTCGTTCGCCATGGACAGAAATAGGTGGTAATCACTTGGTGCGAGATCCGGACTATACGGTGGATGCAAAAGAACCTCCCATCCGAGCTCCCGGAGCTTCTGACGCGTCACCAAAGATGTGTATGGCCGGGCGTTGTCCTGATGGAAGACAATTCGGCCTCTTTTGATCAAAGATGGCCTCTTCTGCATGAGTGCTGCATTCAAGCGGTCCAGTTGTTGGCAGTACAGGTCCGAATTGAGCGTTTGGCCATAGGGGAGCAGCTCATAGTGGATGGTTACCTGCCAATCCCACCAAACACACAGAAGAACCTTCCTGGCCGTCAATCCAGGCTTGGCCACCGTCTGGGCAGCTTCACCGCTTTTCGACCACGACCGTTTGTGCTTCACGTTGTCGTAAGTGACCCACTTTTCATCGCCAGTCACCATCCGCTTCAAAAACGGGTCGATTTTGTTGCGATTCAGAAGCGATTCGCATGCATCCATATGGGCAAAAATGTTTTTTTCGTCAAGTCGTGTGGCACCCATACATCGAGCTTCTTTTTGAATCCAAGCTTCTTCAAATGGTTTATAACGGTTTGATGACTCATGCCCAGCTCTTGGCCGATGCTACGGCTGCTACTATGCCGGTCTCTTTCGATCAATTCAGTTATTTTATCGCAATTTTCGACGACAGGCCTTCCGGACCGTGGCGCATCTTCGATCACCTCTGCACCAGAACGAAAACGTTGAAACCATCGTTGTGCGGGGGAAATGGAAACTGTATCGGGTCCATAAACTGCAAAAATTTTATTGGCAGCATGAGATGCATTTTTGCCTTTATCGTAGTAGTACTGTAAAATATGCCGTATTTTCTCTTTATTTTGCTCCATGTTTGCGACGCTATAACTCACGAACGACTAAAAGCAAACAACAATTAATCAAACACGTGTTAGTACGTGAAAATAGCTTTCCAAACGAATACAACTAGAACTACGAGCTTGCAAAGACAAGCTTGCGGAAATACCGCAAGACTTGTTGGCCAACCTTATAATATAATAAACCGTGCTGAAAATGAAGAAAGACTCGAGTTTAAAGGATCTACAGGCAGATCAAAAAAAGTGACGCAGCGAATTGAACGTCAAATTATTAAAACTATTTATAATAGCCCGCAAAGCAGTACAAGAGGATTAGCTCTTCAAGCGGAAAAAGACTACGGGTTAAGCGCTTCTCATGGAACTGTTCGAAAAGTGTTGCAAAAACACAAATATTCTTCAAGAGTGGTTAGGAAAAAAACCCTGATATCAGCACAAGGCGTTGAAAAAAGATTGCGATTTGCCACCGAGCACATATCACTTCCCACAGAGTACTGCGATGACGTTATTTTCTCAGATGAGATGAAAAAGATGCTCTACTACCATGATGGACCCCAGAGAGTATAGCGTAAGCCGCTCACAGCACTACAAAAAAAAATATTATCCCTACCGTAAAGTTTCGAAAACTGTCAGTAATGGTTTGGAATTGTATATCAACAATGGTAGTGGGTGACGAAATAATGACCAAGGAAGTATATCTTGATATTTTAAAAAACGAATTGACTTCCAGTATTTAAAAATTCGCCTTTGTTGACCCGGAAAATTCGAACACATTTAAATACAAATACTATCAAGATAATGATCCCAAACATAAATCTTATTTATGCAGGTCCTGGTTGCTCTACAACTGCACTAAAGTTATTGATACTCCCGCCGAAAGTCCCGACATTAACCCAATCGAAAATTTGTGGGTTCATTTAAAAATAAAAGTAGGAAAAAGATCGCCAACTAATAAAGCTGGATTAATAAGATTCATCAGAGAAGAGTGAGAAAAATAGCATAAGAATATGATATTCCGAAACTAATTAAATCAACTAAATATGCAAAATAGTTGCAAAAATACCCAAATGAATGAAATTCGCGGAAAATAACTGCATTTTTTGTTGTTTTCATCAGTTATACAAAGATTTTTTCTTCTTCTTAATCGGCGTATCCATGCTGGATGTTCGCGATTACATACAAACGTCATTATGATCTTAGTCGTACGGTTGTCAGGTCATATTAATAATGATGTCATTATATTTTTGTCTGTTTTTCGCTGCTGCTGTTAGTTCGCCGATTGTTTTGAGGCCTGTCCATTCTTTGATGTTGTCTAGCCATGTCATTTTCTTCCCACCAATTCCTCTTTGTCCTTCAATTTTTCCTTGCATCAGCAATTTTAAAATATCATACTTGTCACCTCATGTTATGTGTCCGAAATAAGCGACTTTTCTTCTTTTTATGTCCGTAAGCATGTTCCTAGCTGTTTGCATTCTATCAAGCACTACGTCATTTGATATTTTGTCATTCCAGCTTTAATTCAACATTTTTCTGTAGCACCACATTTCGAAAGATTCTAGTTGGTGTATGCTTACGGTTTTCAATGTCCAGGCCTCGCATCCATATAAGAGTGTTGACCATACATAACATTTTAAAAATCTTGTCTTTAACCCGATTGGTATGTCTCGGCGGGTCAGTATCTTTTTGATCTTCATGAAGGCCGCTCTAGCCATATCTATTCTGCCTCTTATCTCCTGATCATGGTCCCATTGGCCATTCAGCCATACACCCAGATACCTGAAACTTTTTACTCTCTCTATTGTTTTGCCACCTATGGTTAGTCTCGCATAGGAATAGTCTGCTGCTTTTATTTACAATAATAAATTTGGTTTTATCAATATTTATGTTTAGCCCTAAGTCTTTGCTGTGTTTTTCAACCTTGTTTACAATAGTTTGGAGATCCTGGAAATTGTTTGTTACTAACGTTGTATCGTCTGCGTAGCGAATGTTATTTATATATGTATATCCCAGTAACTTTAATACCTATTTCAGCGTCATTTATTGCTTCTTCAAATATTTTTTTTGCGTACAAATTATTGTTAAGGGGGGAAGCTGGTCTAGAATTTTGAAAAAATCGAAAAATTTTTTTTTGTCTTAAAAGGTGCTTTAGGGTCTTAGAAATAATATACCAAATGAGGGATGCCAGCAAAAATGTCTAAATGCCCAAATTTTTCATTCGACGGCAGTGCCTCGCAGGTATGCCCCGAACGCTATTTACAACTTTAAACGCGTTTTTCTCGAAATCGCTTTTTTTAAACTGGCCGAAGACATAACTCGAACAAATCTTTACCGATTCTTAAGAAATTTTGACAATACATTCGAAATACCTTTCTCCGGAGACGTACGTAGGATTTTTTATTTATATTACATAGTTTTTTTTTAATCAACAATTTTATGTCGTTCTTTATAGTGAAAATTGTAACTTTTTGTTCAAACGTGCACCATTTCGCGAAAAAACAAAATATCGAAAAAATCCTACGTACGTCTCTTTCTGTTGTTATATAGAAACTAAAAAAATTTTATTTTTTGATCCAGGACAAAAATTAAGGAGTTTACGTCTTCGGCAATGGACCCACTAGAAAAAAAGGCGCCTTAGGAGAACTGCTGGACAGCGGCCATTTTGAAATTAATTCAGACGAAAAATTTTGTATTTGTACCATGAAAGCTATATTATTAAACCTATTTCACAGATTTTCGATTGATTCCTTTGTTGAGTCAAAATAAATTCATAAAATATGCCCATTTTTTGCGCTCTAGACCAGCTTCCCCCCTTAAAGCACTATGTGCTTATTAAAGAGAAAGCTGTCCTTAAAGCACTATGTGCTTATTAAAAAGAAAACCGGAGGTTTTTTGATTTTAGCGCGATGCACTCTTCTTTATTACAAGTCAAAACGGAACTGAACTTAACTTATACTATAAACCAAAATCTAACTTGTCCCTATTCTTGGCACAATTATTTTTCTGGCAAATACTCTATTGTTGTTGTTGGTCTGAAAGGCGCGGAATTCCAATGTTGTTGTTGTAGTTTGCATAGGTAGATGAATATGGAGTTGCTGTTGTAGTCTGCACTTGTCGGTAAGTATGAATATGATCCCTACCGCCGAATTTTATTTGTGGGACCATGAAAAGTTTAGCTTTCTCACGCTAATGCAAAGTAGCTAAGTCTGCACATGGTATTCATGTGTCACTCGTTTTTGTTTTCATTTGCAGTCATCCGGCAACACCATACTTTTGTCATTCAAATCTTCTTATTCGCGTATAAAATTGGAAAGTGATTGTATGGACAAATGCATTTGCATTTAATTTTAATGAAAATAATTCGAATATAAGTGTAAAAATAAGTAAAAACATGCGTGTAAGTGTATATTTAGTGAATTTTAGTGAAGTGTAAAAAAATATATATTGTAATGTGCCAAATTATAGTGAAGTTGCCGAGGGCACTTTGAAGGCAAATAATTACGAAATTATTATTTCCCGAATAATTTGGAGTTATAAAGATTGTTCCTTAACACTTCCCTAACATCTCCACCAAGTTTCATTAATAAAGACGTTATAGTTTGCCAAATATTGCCCAATATACATTATTGCGAATCCCAGCCAAAGTAAGCACTGAATGGTTGGCAGGAACGGCCACACTCGAACCTGAGGCTATAACTGCGGGAGTATCGTACATTTTAAAAGTCAAAACTTCATTAGGTGCGTTATAGTGGTTCAGTTATTTGATTTCAAAATTTGTAAAATTTACCAAGAATTCTCCTATTTTGCTTATTTCAACAAGCAGAGGTGCTGCCAGACATGTTAAAAATAAATAATATCAAACACTTTAGAAGATACATAATTTTGTGGTTTATTTCTATATTATATTTGCCTATGTGCATATGTTATATTGTATATCTAGATATATTTATATTATATAAATATAAACTTTATATATATAAGTTTATATAATGTATATATTTATATAAATATATATATTATATATATTAATACTTCAGTTTTAGTAAAATATGTTTGCATGCATTTTGAGTTTATGGATTTTTATTTGTTTTATTATGTTAAGTAAAGCATTTTTTTTTTTTTTGACATTTAGTCATACAAATGTTACGTCACGCCAGTGTATTTAGATTTTTATTAAAAATTGTTTTATTTTAGGGTGGGCCATGTAAAATTTGCTTTTTGAATCGGCTATAAAAAAAAAAAACGAATCAATATTTTTTGAAACTTTTTTATTTTTTGAAGATTGAACATTGCCATTTATGAATGAAAAACAATACCGTTCAAATGACTGCCACGACTTGCTTTACAGTAAGCCATTCGATCAAACCTTTAAGTAAATTATGAACACATTTGACATATCATTTGTGTTACCATTCTCAAAAAAATAGGTGGTTCAAAAAGCAAACGCCAATTTTTACAATATTATTATGTAGTATTTGATGTATATATGTATATATGTTTTATTAAAAACAATAGCGCCGTAGGCGAAAATTTGGAATATATATATATATATATATATATATCGTTCACCACCAAACCCATTCGCTTTGAATCTTTATCCAGTTTGGAGAAGGCAGAACTAACCGCGCGGTTGTTAAGGCCGATGATATCGATATCATATGTATATATATATATATATATATATATGTTGTAACGTTGTATTTCCATTTTTTATAAGAGCGTACAATTGTTGGCGTATGCCGAAAGAAAGGACACATTGATTGTCGATGGGGAAGTAGCGTTTTATGGTGCTATCTGTTGCTGAGTCGTACGAACTCTACAAATTGGAGAAAACTACTAACTTCGTTAGCAAGTCTGCATTTTACGAATTGCGACCAAAACATCTGCTACTATCATGCAAGATACCACATAATATGTGTGTTTGTAAGCATCACGCCAAATTTGCATTTGTTTTGGAAAGCAGTGCGGATTTTATAAAATCTTTTTCATCCAACTTTGAAAAATTTTTCGAATCTGCTTGTTGCAACATTAAAAACGAAAAATGTATGATGAACAAGTGCAAACATTGTGCTCAGGATGTAAGAAATGAATTAGTGCCCTTAAAATATTGGCCATTGATGGATGAATCTGTTAAATGGAACCATTGGCGCAAAGTTGAAGACCGCATTGCTTTGACATACACCGAAGGATCTTTGTCTGATCTTTTGTACGAACTGGATGCCCAGTTACCTTTGTTTAAACGCCACTTTTTTTATTAAACGTTCCCAATAAAACTATTTCGAAAGCAAAAAAAATAACATTAGCTCCACGATCTAATTCTTCAAATTGACTTCGCAGAGAATTATAGGTTAACTTGTCAAAATGAGGGCAAAGCGCACATTTTAGCTACCGTCAAGTTACCATTTTCACTTGCGCTGCTCGGCTGGTTGGCGAAGTAAAATCGTACTCTATAATCAGTGACAAACTCACTCACAATAAATTCGATGTGTGCTGTTTTTTAACAAACTTGTAGAAATAATCAAAAAAGAACATGGGCAATTTCAAAATATTTATATTTTTTTCGGATGGAAGTGGCTCTCAGTTTAAAAATAAGTATATTGCGCGAAGCCTGCCAGATTTTGTTTTTGAATTTGGTTGCAAAGTTTTAGAGTGGAATTATTTTGCAACTTCTCATGCTAAAGGTGCGGTCGATGGGGTAGGAGCAACGGTAAAACGAAAAGTTTCGCAGGTAACCGAAAAATATAATTTTGGATACTGCAGTTTCTTTTTACCAATGTGCTCGAAATCATATATTTGGAGTTAACTTAGTTTACATTCCCACACAGCAAATAGAAGAGTTTTCTGTTTTGCTAAAAGAAAAGTGGAATGAGTTGCCGAAAATTTCTGGAATACATAAAATTCATCATTTATCAAGCAGCGAAGACAGGCAAATAAAAGCAGCCGAGACTGCGTTTTCACAAAAAAGTGTTGTATAATAATAAAATGAACTTGGAATATTTAAATAAACAAAATCGTATTTTTGAAATAAAATTCATGTTTTATTTTTAAACGTCAAACCTATTTATTTGGTTTATTTTCTCAAAACATCAAATTCACAGCGCTAACCCGAATTGAATATCTACATACACCCCTTCTATTTGAAATTTCTACAAAAAATGTAAAAATTGGTATATCAACAAAAAAAAAATAATTTATATAAATTTCAGTAACATCAGGTAACTTCACGCCAGAGACTTTGTGTGGTAAAAAAAAACCGAAACCATTTTTTTAACATAGGAAATTGGAATGTGAACCTTAAATATTTAAATATCCTGACAAAAAGTTTCACTCGAATAGTTCTACAAAATTCGAAGAATTATGCTTTTTCAAAATTCAAGATAAGGGGGACTTCCGTGTTTTGTAACGTCACGCCAGCCTATATATTAGCTTATATTATTTAGTGTTGTTAATTTCGGTAAATTGTTTACTAAAATAAGGTCCCCTTTATTACAATGCAACTATTCATATAAAATGTTTCGAAATGTTAAGTAAAGCATTTTTTGTTTTTTTGACATTTAGTCATACAAATGTTACGTCACGCCAGTTTGGAAATACCCATATATAAGTTATATTTAAAAAAAATAGCCGTGCAGGCGAAAAACCCCTCATTATTCTAATAGAAATGAGTGTGTGGAAATTATGTTCCTAGGTTGTTTTGTTTTCATTCGCATTCACAATGTTTTCTTTGCTTCTGGCAGCTCCCCATTTCAGCCATGCCTTTTAGTTATTGTTAATTTCGCTGGCCCATTTGGAGTTTGCAACTTAAAAATGTAATTTAAATTGTTTATTTATGGTGTATATAAATAAAAATTGTTAGTGTGTATTTATGTTACACAGTTGTAAAAATTAGTAAAATAAATGTGATAAGTGTACTTATTATATCAAAATTTGGTGAAGGTAAAAGACAGATTTTACAAACAAATAACTTAAAAACTATTATTAAATGAATAGTGTTGGTGCTGGGTTTTAGCAGCGTAAGCACTAAATCAACATCTCCTGTGAGTTTAACTGGAAAATTCGTAAAATTTCTCACAGAACAAGCGAACGCTGAATCGTAAGGATACTTAGCGTTTTCCATTACTCCCACGAAAATGTCCGTGGACCGAATTTAAAAACTATAACACACAAATGTAGTCACTATTTCGGTCATTTGATTCATATACAGTGCACTCGCGGTAACTCGAATAGCCGCTAAGTCGAACGACGTGCTAACTCGAACACATTTTTTTCCCTATTGACTAGTTTGTAACTCGAACAATATTAAAGCGCTATAACTCGAACAAAAAAACAAATTTATTTGTACACACATTCTTTTCAAACATGTACATTTTGTACATACATACATATGTAATAGTATATTATATGTATATAAATTATATATATACTAGTGTATTGTCCATATGAATATTTCGACGTTAATATCCCGTTAGTTTTCTGGGAACAACATCTTGCATTGACCAAATTGCTTTAAATTTGTCATTTGTAGTGTATCAGTGCATGTGAGTAATGGATCGTAAAAGGTTGAAGTGTTTAACATTAAAAGAGAGGGCTGAAGTACTTAACAAAATTAAACGTGGATGTAGTGTTACTTCTCTAGCGAAGGAATATGGGGTAGCCAAGTCCACCATAAGTCTTATAAAAAAGAAAGACAAGGCAATTTTAAAAGCAGTAAACAACACGATTTTGGGTCCTGGGAAGAGGAGAACTTTAAAAGCTTCTGAGTTTCCTAAAATGAAAGCCGCTTTATACAAATTGTTTCTGTCCCAAAGAAAAAAGAATTACCCAATAAGTGGACTCATCTTGAAAGAACATAACATGAAAAACATAATTTACAGGTCGAATTTACGCTTTATGATGTTAACAAATGGAATGATGGTGCCGAATTTACCGACACAGAAGTAATAATTGAAACTAGTGATTCTGAGTCTGAGTTTAACAACACAACTGAGACATGTGAGCGGATATCATCTGAGGAGGCAGTTAGCTCTATCAATAACGTAATTCAGTGGGCCACAACTGAACAAGTAAGCCCCGCAAAGGTTAACACTCTTCAACTTTGCTGCAGGCAAGAAAAGACAAACACATATTACAACTTTCTTTTCGGCCTAACTTTTCTGTTAAAGCTGACTTTTTTTGTGTAACTGACACAAAGACTGCCAAATATTTGATGAAAAATATTGAAACGAATTAATTATTTTAAACATATTCATGTTCATATCCATATGTAAATAAATAAATAAATTTAATTGAAAAAAATCGATATCGATGACTGTTTTTTTAACATAGCACACTCAATTGATAAGTCGAACAAATTCGATAAATCGAACAGCGCCTGTTTTAATTAGTTCGAGTTATCGCGAGTGCACTGTATATATATATATAATTGACGCGTACACCCGTTTTGGGTGATTGGCCGAGCTCCTCCTCGTATTTGTGGTGTGCGTCTTGACGTTATTCACTAATAGAGCGACCTACAATTTCAAGCCGACTCCGATCGGCAGATATTTTTATGAGGAGCTTTTTCATGGCAAAAATACACTCGGGGTTTGCCATTGCCTGCCGAGGGCGACCGCTATTAGAAACAGTTTTTCTTAACTTTGGTGTTTCACCGAGATTCGAACCGACGTTCTCTCTGCGAATTCCGAATGGTAGTCACGCACCGACCCATTCCCATGGCAGCTGGTTCTACGTTACCGGAATGACTCGGGTTTTTTCCGACCAAGGGCTGCCGCCCCAGTACACTAGCCCTGTCTAGTGTACCGTATTTTACCCCCCCCTCTTACGTCACAGGAACAACTCATTGCAGCCAGTTTGCTCCAAATACTTCTCTTCCGGGCTGGCGTCGAACTCAACCTCGGACCAGAGGTATTCTACTGCTGCATTTGCCACAAACGGCTCCTCCCGAACTTCACCTCGGTTAGGTGTAACCAGTGCAACGGGTGGTGCCATCTTAAGACCTGCTCAGGCCTTAAGACACACAGGGAGTGGTCCACAAGGTATGTGGCCACGTGTTGCTCCCGCTCATAGGCGGCCCCCGCCTCTACGGCTACACTGCCCTCAGTGCCTGCACATCACACTGCCGCCACATACAACACCTCAACGGTAAGGAGCCCCCACGAGCAACACAACTCTCTTTCAAACCCACAACCCTCCTGCTCCTACCCCAGTGCGGGGACAAACCAGCAACTCTTGGTCCCCCGCACAGTCTGCTCCGTGTGTCAGACCGTAGTTCCTCGGAACTTGACAACTGTGCAATGCAATTCCTGCAGTGGCTGGTGCCATTTTCGGAGGTGCTCCGGCCTGCACACCACCCGTGAGTGGACACGCGACTACGTTGCCCCCTGCTGCAGAGCTCTGCACCCGCAACCGCCCCAAAGTGGCGCGGCCATCTGTCAACATCAGGCCACTACCCATTTTGCGGAACGCACAGCACGACCAACGCAGACAACATCACGCATCCCTCACCCCCCGAATTACGACGACACTCCCACGAAGCTTCAAACTTTTACAACTAAACTGCAACGGACTCACGAGCAAGAATGACGAGATAGTCGACTTCATGAGTCGGTTCGGAATCAAGATAGCTGTGGTCCAGGAGACAAAACTGCACGCTAGCTCGCCCCTGATTACCAGGGACGGCTACAATGTGCACCGAAAGGACCGCGAGCGAGACAACGGTGGTGGGCTAGCGTTCATAGTACACCATTCAGTGCAGTATCGTCTTATTGATGGAGGCATCGACCGCAGGGACAGCACCTTAGAACGTCAAGTTATAACTGTCCGGTCAGGCGATGCCGAGCTCGAAATACATAATATTGATATACCCCCTGTCACCTGCTGCCCGGCAGGATATCTCCCTGATATTGGTGCGCTCATCAGGGGAGAAAACCGATTGGTAGTAGGTGACTTTAACGCGCATCACGATCTTTGGCATTCAAGCCTGCCAAATGATCGTAGGGGACAGCTATTGGCAGAGCAGATAGACGATTCGACGTTCAGCACTGTAAACGACGACGCCCCCCCTAGGGTAGTGGGCAATTGCAGCAGCTCGCCTGACATAACAATTGCTAGCTCTGGTCTGATAAATAGCATAACCTGGCGACCTATGCTATCGCTTGCATGAGACCACTTGCCCATTATCATCTCGATCGAGAGACCTGCCGACTTTGTTTCCGCGGATCACCGGTCATACATCAACTTTAACAAAGCTGATTGGACCAGATTCGCGGAATTCACTGAGGACATCTTCGCAGCCCTACCCACTCCCACCGATGTGCGCGCAGGCAAACGCGCATTCCGCAAGGCGATCACAGCCGCCGCGGCTCGCTTCATATCTGCTGGACGGATCCGGGAATTACGTCCCAATTTCCCAGCCGAAGCAGCCCTTATGGCAAACGAGCGTGACCACCTACGCCAGGCCGATCCCGGGGATCCTCGAATAAAGGACCTCAATTCGGAGATCCGGCAACTGGTCACCCAACACAAGCGGACCAAATGGGTAGAGCATCTGAAGTCCTGTAACTTCACCTCTGGTGTGAGTAAGCTCTGGTCCACCGTAAGGTCTCTGCCGAACCCGACGAAGCACAACGACAAGGTGGTTATCACCTTCAACGGTCGTACTTCGTCGGACCCGAAGAGATGCGCGAGCTATTTTAGCCGGCAATTTATACTGCATCCTCCGGTCGACAGATCCAAACGTTGTGCCACCAGACGGTTGCACAAACTGCCATACAACAGTGCACCGCTTACTTTCACCAGCAACGAGGTTCAGGGGGCCATCAAACACATGAAACCATCAAAAGCCATTGGCCCCGACGGACTAAACTTGCTGATGTTGAAAAAGCTGGGTCCATTGGGAGTAGAATACCTCACTAAGGTCTTCAACCTGTCCATGGCCACTCTCATCATTCCTGATAAGTGGAAATTAGGGAGAGTGGTCCCACTACTGAAGCCTGGGAAACCCGCCAACCAAGGGGAGTCTTATCGTCCTATAACTCTCCTTTCCCCAGTAGTGAAGACGCTTGAAGCCCTTCTACTCCCACTCCTCACAGAACACCTGACTCCAGCCCCACATCAGCACGGATTCCGACGAGTGCACAGCACCACCACGGCACTCACCGCCATAAACACCCAGGTAAACCGCGGACTAAACCAAAACCGCCCCCGCGAGAGGACTGTCCTAGTAGCGTTGGACCTACAAAAGGCTTTCGATACAGTCAGCCACGCCACGCTACTAGATGACATTTTACAGTCGACACTCCCGCCAGGGCTGAAGAGGTGGACCGCGAACTACCTGAGTGGTCGTCACTCGTCGGTGATATTTCGAGACCAAACTTCAAAGCAATAGGCCGACCGGCTCTCAACTATGCCGCGCCTGTCTGGTCGCCTGGAACCAGTGATAAGCAGTGGACGAAGCTCCAGACCTGCCAGAATACTGCCATTAGGACCGCGACAGGATGCCTCCTGATGTCCCCAATTCAACACTTACATGACGAGGTTCACATGCTCCCTGTTAAGGAGCACAACAAAATGCTCGGCAAGCAGTTTCTGCTAGGGTGTCACCGTAGGCCTCACCCATGCAGACACCTGCTTGTGCCTGAGCCACCTCCCAGACACATCAGGAGACATTTCCTCAACTACGTGGACGAGATCCAGGACAAAACAGACAGACCACTCCAGGATCAGACAGTGTACAGACAGGCCATAAACGACATTCATCGGGAGACCCTTACCACCTTCTTAAGCTCCCGACCCCCGAATGCCGTTATCGGAGTCCAACCACCACCCATTGCAGACGAAGAGCTCCAGCTTCCCGAGAGTCCCGCGTAATCTTGGCACAATTACGTTCTGGATACTGTAGCAGGTTAAACTCCTACCTATCCAGAATCGACCCCGACATACTAAACATATGTCCAGCATGTGAAGGCACCCCGAACGACACTAACCACCTTTTCACATGCCCCATCAAACCCACTCATCTAACACCTCTCTCCCTCTGGACTCAACCCGTCGAAACAGCCAGTTTCCTGGGCCTACCGTTAGATGAGCTAGACGAAGACGACCGGTAACTACACTACTCTGACAGGGCGAAGATACTGCTACAACAACAACAACAGCTACGGCGCCCGGCCGATTTGATTCATAGTACTTTTTATAAATTACCTTTAAGAATTAATAGCAATATTTGACGGTAAAATGCTTCTTTTTTGCATAAGCTTGAAAAATGCTCTATTACAGATGCTTGTTTTATTTGAACACAAACATAGAAAAGTAACTATATTCACTTATAAATAGTCTTTAGTAATTCACGATTTGAATACTAGGAATTTTATTAAATTTCTTTTTTGTTTTTTGAAATTTAGACATATGTATACATGCAAAAAAAAAATATTTATAAATAGTGAGCATTTGGAGGGTTGGCTTTCCATTTCTACCACGATAAAGTTTTTTATAATGTCCTAAGAGCGTGGACCGAATTTAAAATTAATAACACGCAAATGTAGTCACTATAACAGCTTTTTGATTTATAGTACTTTTTATAAATTACTATTAAGGATTAAAAGCAATATTTAACGTTAAAAATGCAACTTTTTTGCATAAGCATAAAAATGCCCTATTCTAGACTTTTATTTTACTTAAATACAAACACAGAAAAGTAACAGTATTCAATTATAAACACTCTTTATTAATTGAAGATCGATTAACCCTTCATTGCATAATTTAATATTTCTTTGTAAAAAAAACATACACATGTTATTAGACCTCTAGGTAATGGGAAAAATAATTAAAAAAATCTTTGATTTATAGAAGTATTTTTTTTTTATTAAAAATGGTTTGATGTAAACTTCCATCATTATGCAGAATGAACATATGAACTTAGTACAAAATTGAAATAATAAATTAAGTCACTAATACCTTTCATTTATACCTTCAATTTTGGTGAAAATGAACAAAACAGTTATTGTTTTTGTTCAGGCATAAGTTAACCTTACATTTGATACAGCTTATTGTTGAATAGCCTTTACAATGTGGGTATTTGCATCGCAGAGAAATGCCAACTTGTGGCCAATGGTCACTGCCATCCATTCTTAGGTCTTTTGGTGGAGGAACAACTGCAGGTCCTCTCTTCTTTTTTGCCTGGATTTCATTTTCCACAAAGCTGGAACTAGGACGTCCTCTTCTGACCTCTGTGTTGGATCCTATTGAGCACAAAACTTGAGCTAATTCATTACGAAATTGTCCCATGGAAAGCATATCCTTTTTTGGTATATTTCGAATGATTGCATTTTTTTTGTAAATAATCCAAGAATTTATGACTGTAAGATCAAGTAGATGAAAGAATATGCGTAAATACCATTTTTTCGACCTCAAAGGAATATGGAACCTCCCCAAAAAACTGTCCATTAAATCAACTCCCCCCATGCGTTTGTTGTATTCTAAAACAATTTTTGGACATGGAATTTCAACCTTTTCCTTCTTTGCCTTGTCATACCTAGTGACACTAGATACTGGTGTTAACCCCACATATGTTGATAAAAGTGTCACCATTTTGTTGTCTTTCCAGGTGACACAAGACATATCAACACCATCAAATGTAGATGTTCTTTCGACATGACTTCCTCGTGGTACAGACTTTTTCATAAACTCCCTTTTGTCTGGTAATTTTGAGTTAGGTATCCGATTTTGTTGTACAGTACCCACTGATAGAATTCCTTGCTTGGCTAAATAATGAACCAGGGGCAATGATGTGTAAAAATTGTCAAAGTAAATTATGTGATTTTGATATCTTGGCACGCTTCTTAGCAAACGAATGACTACATTCCCTGTGGCTCCTATATCAGGCTCTCCTTCTGGTCTTCCTGTATTTTCCTGTCCTGAATATAATTCAAAGCATATCCTGATAAATCACACAGTACATACAATTTAAACCCCCATTTGTGGGGTTTATTAGACAGATATTGTTTCAAAAAATGAGCCACTTTTGTGGCACACATCTGCTCATCGACTGATAATCTTTGCTCCATTGGTACAGTAGAAAATTTTGCTCTGAGGTGCTCAATAACTGGACGTATTTTAAATAACCTGTCATGATTGGGATGGCCAACAGGTTTGTGATCATCATTATTTTGAAAGTGCAATGAGAGCTTCATTCTTTCAAATTTGTTGACTGGCATAGTGGATAAAACTGGACCATAACCAAAGGCAGGAGACCAATATGATCTGGTATTTGGAAATCTTTGCACAGACATGAATAATAATATCCCAAAAAACTTCTTGATATCTAACGCAGTATAAGTTATTTTGCTGTTGGTATCTTTTTGCATGATATATAAATTAGTTTGATCAACAATTTTCTGAATAAAATCATCATCCAAAAAATATTTGAAACATTGGTATGGAGTTTCAAGCTGGGATATTTCTATAGGAAAGGCTGACCTGCCTAAGAATGTAATTTTATCCTCATCAAATTCCATGTTTCTCTTTTTCCAAATCAGTTTTCTTTTGTCCAATAATGTGCTGAAAATAGCACCACAAGGAACTCTGCTTTGGCTTTCTTGTTCTTCCACCATTTCTTCAACAAGAGGAGGGTCATTTTCATTAACATCCTGCCAGTCTTCATCATCATTTACATCATCTAATATACTTAGAGGTTCGTCTCTTGTATAGTGAGGATCTGGTAAGTTATCATCGTCAGAATCTTCAGCCTCCATTCCGTCTTCCGACAACCAACCATCCTCCAGCTGTGTTAGATATTCTTCTATGGCTTTATCTGTCAAAATATTCTGAAAGAACAAAAAAATTGGTAAACAAACTGGAATTATGTGAACCAAAATTTCTCCATACTTCACAGATGACAATACTGCATAATGATGTAAATTTACACCATACCTATTTGACGTTATTTTAGTAATATTTTACATGTTTTCTTCACAAATAATAGCAGTTTCCGAATTACTTACCTTATTTCTATGCATAGTAAATATTTTGTACGACTTCTTTGGACAAAACCATAAAAAAACTTGATAATTATATGCACCGTTAGAACAAAACACATAACATAACCTTGACCAAATTTTGATTGTCATGCGACAGTTGACGTTTGCTTTTTTTTTATTAGGTGCGTTCCGTTTCATTCTTAAATGTTTTTAAAAGTTGCCAGAGGCAAAAAACCATGACCAGAGGCCTGTTTTGGGTGCATTTTTTCCTTTCGAATGGTTTGATAGAAATATCCATCACGATGCAACGAAGGGTTAAAAGCTATTTTTACTAAATAATACTAAAATTTTATTATTACAAATGTTTTTCTAAACGTTTGTAATACCGTGCAGAATAAATGTGAGTAGCGAACTGTCAAACGAACGATGAGAGAGCTTAAATTGATAAGCTTAAATTAGGTAAGAATTTCGGAATTCGAGATACCCAGCTGTACGTCTGTAAATACTTGTATATTGACACTCTTAAAGTTGTCTCAAAACCTACATATGGTAGGGTGTACGCAACTACTAAATTTCCAGGTCAAAGGTCCAAAAATAGGTTTTTTGCGCTTATTTGTAAATATCTCATTTCCCATGAGTTTTTTTTGCTATTTGTATTTATTATCAAGATTGTAGAATACAAAATTCTCTACAAATCTTGTTGAAACAAATTTTTTATACGGTGAACCGTTTTCGAGATAGATTCTACTGAATCTAAAATATATTTAAACGTTTGCTTGATGCAGTACACTTTAAATATTGCCATAATACCCCAGCAAGGTGGTGTTAGACAGCAAAAACAGCAATAGAAATATATGAATGATTTCATTCCCATGGCAGCCGGTTCTACGTTACTGGAGCGACTCGGGTTTTTCCCGACCAAGAGCTGCCGCCCCAGTAAACTACCTCTGTCTAGTGTAACGTATGAATGATATATGTTGCATATATTCCTGGAGTTCAGGAACAAAGCAGTTGTTGAGCTAATTTGTAAACAGATCACCCGTCATCCATGCTTTTTTATTCGCCATCAAATGAACTAGATTGTGTTTAATGTTCTTACCTCTTAAAGCTCGAGGCATAAGGGATTTGTTGATTAAGAGGGGATTAAACATTTTATCACCAGATGCGTTACTGCAAAACAAAAATGTCACCCGATCTTTGCCCGCTTGAAAACAACGAGCTGATTTTTCAGATTTTGCTATGTACGTTCTTTTAGGTACCTTCTTCCAGAACAAACCCGTTTCGTCGGCATTAAATATCTGGAGTACAACCACCCTGTTCAATTATTTTTTCTAGGTTATCCGAAAAACTCCTTTAGCTACCTACCTACCTAAGTTCCGATCCACAAATTATTGATTGTCGAAAGGAACTGTCATTTTTTCTAATTGTTCTTACAGTCGCTTCGCTTAAACCAAAAGCTTTTCATTTTGGTTCCTAACAAAATTGCTTGTCTCTCCGGAATATTTTGTTGTTGTTTAGGCATTTTATTGATAAGGGTACTGCAAAAACGATGTTAAATAATATTGCTTATAGACCTTTTCTAAACCGAAAATCGAACACAATATTACCTTTTTTAGTAGTAAAAAGTTATCAACAACATAAATCAATGCAAACATTTCACAACGTAATTATAAAAAACTTTAATTTAAACTTTAACTTACAGAACTTCATTGAAATTATTTATTACGTCCTACGAACTGAACACAATACTGACTAACGAAATGCTGTGTTCATGCTGAAGTACAACGAGATAAAAAAAAGAGTGATAATACAAATTGGGTGTTCCCCGTAAAGTAAACAAGCCATGAAAAAGACCAAGTCAATAAGTCCGTTTCCACGACGGTCGGTTCTACGTTACCGAAACGACCGTGATTTATATCCGGCCAAGGACTGTCCCTCCAGCAGCATTCTCCGTATGTAAGTATGGGGAATGTTTATGCTGCTACAACAACAACCAAGTCAATAACACATTTATGGGTATAAACCGACCGACGGTTTGTTTACCTATGTATCCCAAGGTTTACGGTAATCCGTTGTATTTTGTTGCTCTATGGATAAGGCGGCCGCCGTAGCCGAATGGGTTGGTACGTGATTACCATTCGGAATTCACAGAGAGAACGTTGGTTCGAATCTCGGTGAAACACCAAAATTAAGAAAAACATTTTTCTAATAGCGGTCGCCCCTCGGCAGGCAATGGCGAATCTCCGAGTGTATTTCTGCCACGAAAAAGCTCCTCATAAAAATATCTGCCGTTCGGAGTCGGCTTGAAACTGTAGGTCCCTCCATTTGTGGAACAACATCAAGACGCACACAACAAATAGGACGAGGAGCTCGGCCAAACAACCAAAACCGGTGTACGTGCCAATTATATATATATATATATAAATAAGTTTTTATAAGACACGGTCAAAATCAGAATTAAAAAATTTTGTTAGGGATTCCTGCTAGAACAAAAAAAAATCGCGTAAAACTGTCTTCATTCTTATTGGTGAGCCGCGTTATTTCAAAATCGTGTAAAAAACGAGTTGGGTGTATCATAAAAGCTATGACAGTTTTTCAAATAAAGACAGAAAAATGATTTTAATTCAATTTACGTAATGAACAAAACGCTAGAATAAAATGTGAATACAAAAATGAACAGTTTAACTTAACGTTACTTCCAACAACTTAACAGTTCAATTTAACAATTTAAAGATCAAGTCAAACTCAAGGAGGTCAAGGATTCGTCTTGATATTGAAATTGAAATTTGAAAAGGTCGAGTCAAGGAGCACCAGGAGATTTGGTGGCTCCTAAACCACTCAGCCTAAAAAGCCCATTGTATTTAGAGCTGTGGAAAGAGGGTAGATAGAACAAGGAGGGAAGGAGAAAAGTATCAGAGAAAGAGATAAGAAAAAATAGAGAATTTTCTAGATTCTTTGGCAAATTTGTAAATATCCTCCAGTTTTAGAGAACGTATATTGCTCATTCTCACGTCATTGGAACCCAAAACTCATAGCCATGCGCTAGCAAAGGCAGGACACTCGCTCAGTGCTATACGCCTCCTCCAAGCGCGACAAGCACATTGAGTCCTCAATGATTCCAATGATGGTCATATGCTGACCCCATGAGTTGTGTCTTGTAATAATACCGACCATCAACCGAACGTCCCTTCCAAGTTTTAGTAGAAAGTTTGACAGTTTTCTGTTTGGACTTGTCACAAAACACTTTGCAGTTCTGAAGCGTCGATGAAGTGGACCATCGCTCTGTATGTATGTTGCATACATAATCGCTGATCCAATTCATGATTCCTGCGGAACTGATTCCAATTATTGACTCTGGTCCCTGTGGGGGAACCGCTGATCCATGGTTGGCCAATTCATCGGCAATTTCGTTTCCTTGAACCCCAGAGCGTAAGTACAAGCTTGTTCTGTCTTGCGACAGAATTAAGCTTCCTTTTACATTCTTGAACAATGTTTGAGGTTTGCTTCGCGTTCTTCAGGGCCTTCAGTGCAGCCTTACTGTCACTAAAAACTAAAATCTGTTTCCCGCTCCATCTAGTCTCGATTATCCATTCGCCTACTTTCAGGATGGCAAAAACTTCCGTTTGGAAAACAGTAGCCATTTCCCCCATAGCATAGTGATACTTACTACTATCGTTTAAGTACCATCCGGCTCCAGCACCTATTTCATACTCAAACCCATCGATAGAGAAAATATCCGTCACACCTCCCTGAATGCATTCTGGAGTGCTCCATTGCTCAGGCAATGGAAATCTGACATCAAATTTCCTTCCAAATGAAACGGTGGGTATCAGGTCGTCTTTACGTGCAAAAAACAGTGGATACTGCTCAGATAGCAACTTAAAGATTTCTCTGTGTCCCTAAGTTCCGTCTTCCTGCCAGCAACCATATTTATGTAGTCCACACATTGCTTTTATTGCTTCCTGTTGTATTTTAAGATCCAAGGGGAGCAAATCAAGCATAGAATTTAGGGCATCGCCAGTACTCATGGCACCCGTAATGCATAAACATACACTTCTTTGCAGCCTGTATAGTGCCCGGATTGTGGACTTAACCATGCTCCCTCGCCACCAAACCACAGAGACGTAAGTGATGATTGGTCTGGTAAGTGTTGGGTGTATCCATAGGACCACAACAGGTTGCAGACCCCAGGAATATATCCATTTAACAATGGTTTGATGAACTCCGTGTCGTTCGGCAGAAGAACATATTGAGCCGAAAGTTGCGTTATCAAAAGCCCCCTCAATGTCCACGAACACGCCCATTGTGTATTCGTCAGCTTCCAGCCCGACTTCAATCTCGCAAACAAGATCGTGTAAGGCTCATTCAATGATTTCCCACGTTGGTAAGCGTAATAATTTCTAAATACTAAGTGGACTTCTCGGCAATACCCCCACTCGAATATATTTCTCCACCACTCGTTCTAGACTTTTTAACCCGCGCGATGTCAAACTGATTGGTCTAAAACTTTTTGCTAGGGACTAGTCGTCTTTTCCTGGTTTCCGAATAAATATTATACTACTCTTACGCGTCGCCATTAGGATGGTAAATAACCAAGTGCAAGACAGGCTGTGAAGATCCTTTTCAGGGCCTCAATCAGCCTGTCCCCTCCTTTCTTAAGAATTGTTGGATATATTCCTTCAGGTCCAGGAGACTTAAAGTTCTCAAAGGAAGACAAGAAAACCTTATCGATTCTGTCGTCACTATCCTACTAGCAATATAACCGCTGTGTCTAGAGGTTCCACCGTCGCTGCCGTTATTGTTGATGCCACTCTCTACTTCTACTACAGAATTCTATATAAAGGGTGATTTTTTAGCTATTATCTTTTTCAACAGTTGGTTTAAACAGCTGCCGCACGTTTCGTGTTTTGTTTCACTGTCAAACATCTTCAGTTTGGTCTACATATAATTTAACCATGAATCGTCCTACAAACGCACAACTCTTTCAAATCATTGAATTTTATTATAAAAATGCGTGTTCTGTTAAGAAAGTTTAAAGTCGAAAAATTGTGTTCAGCGACGAAGCTCATTTTTGGATCTATGGGTACGTAAATAAGCAGAATTGTCGAGTTTGGAGTGAAGATCAGCCAGAAGAATTGCAAGAGCTACCAATGTATCCAGAAAAGGTCACAGTTAGGTGCGGTTTATGGGCTGGAGGTATCATTGGACCGTACTTCTTCAAAGATGCTGCGAATCGTAACCTAACTGTGAATGGTGAGCGCTACCGTGAAATGATATTCAGCTTTTTTTTTCCAAAATGCAAGAGCTTGACTTGCATGACATGTGGTTTCAGCAAGACGCTGCCACATGTCCCACCGCACGCGTAACAATGGCCTTGTTGAGAGACGAGTTCGGTGAACATTTTATTTCACGTTCGGGACCTGTCAATTGGCCACCCAGATCGTACGATATAACGCCTTTAGATTATTTTTTGAGGCGTTATGTTAAAGCTCATGTCTATTCAGACAAGCCTGCTTCAATTAATGCATTGGAAGACAACATTAAAGCATATATATGTGCGATACCGGCCGAAACATTGAAAATAGTATGCCAAAGTTGGACTAAGCGGATGGACCATTTGGAGCGCAGTCGCGGTCAACATTTGCATGAAATAATCTTCAAACATTAAATTATATGGACTGTACTATCGATTTAAATAAAAATTTCGTGCATTTTTCTGAATTTTACGTGGGTTTTTTTTGAAAAACTTTCCTATAGCTCTTAAAAAATCACCCTATATATATAATTGGCGCGTACACCCTTTTTGAGGGTCTCCCGAGCACCTCCTCCTATTTGTGCGTGCGTCTTGAAGTTGTTCCACAAATAGAGGAACCTACAGTTTTAAGCCGACTCCGAACGGCAGATATTTTTTATGAGGAGCTTTTTCATGGCAGAAATACTACTGTGTCCAAAAAATAAGGTGACATTGTATTTATTTTGAAAATTCTTTATTTATTCTTCCAAATCAATTTCATCCCCTTCAAAGTAATCCCCTCCCGGCACAATGCACTTATGCCAACGTTTTTTCCAATTTTCGAAACACTGGTTGTAGTCACTTTCCGGGATGGCCTTCAGTTCCGTCTTCGTTGCGGCTTGAATCTCCTCTATCGTGTCAAAACGGTGTCCCCGGAGCGGTCTTTTGAGCCTGCTGAACAGCCAGAAGTCGCACGGTGCCAGATCAGGTGAATACGGTGGTTGCGGAACGATATGGGTTGAGTTTTTGATGAAATGATCACGAATTACGAGTCAAAAAAATTCAATGTTTTCGGTACCAGTCGAGATTTGACGCGCTTGAGGCCCAAAACATCCTTCAAAATGGTATTGACTGAGCCTTTCGATATGCCAACATCATCAGCAAGGTCTCTAATCGTTAATCGACGGTTTTTCAACACCAAATCTTTGATTTGTTGGACGTGAGCTTCGTCAGTTGAGGTTGATGGTCGCCCAGGACGCTCTTCGTCTTCGACACGTTCACGACCGGCTTGGAACTCACTATACCACTTGTAAACATTTTTTTTAGACATAGCCTCATCACCAAAGGCTTTCTGCACCATCCTCAACGTATCCGAAAATTGATTCCGCAAACAAAATTTAATGCAAATTCTTTGCTCAACAAATTTCGACATTGCAAAAAACGAGAAACTCACTTTTAGCAGCTCACAAAACGACGCGTATCTCAAACAGTAAATGAATATTTCACATGAAATTTGACATATATGTCACTCACAGTACTACCAACCTAAAAAAAAAAAGAATTCTCCTAATCCTTCAAAGCGCGCAGTTTAAAATCAAATGTCACCTTATTTTTTGGACACAGTAGTACACTCGTAGGTTTGCCATTGCCTGCCGAGGGGCGACCGCTATTTGAAAAATATTTTTCTTGGTTTTTCACCGAGATTCGAACCAACGTTCTCTCTCTGGATTCCGAATGGTAGTCACGCACCAAGCCATTGGGCTACGGCGGCCGCCAATAGAGTTCTACTACCCGCAAAATAGGTTTCGAGTAGAGCATTAAACATTTCCGATTTGGAAATGATGCATGAACCATCAGGTTTTCGAATGGAATTCAGCCTTACTGAGCGGTTTAGATGAAGGACCTTACAAAGTCTCGCTGTTTCCCTCATTTCTTCAACGTTACTGGAGAAATTTCTACAGGATTCAAATTTGGCTTTCCGTACTTTTTTCTTATTTTCTCTCTGTGTAAGTCGATGATTAGTCCAGTCCTCTTCTGTTTGGGTCTTAAAGACCTTATTAAGGGGTTAGGTGGGTTACAGAGGTTCAAAAAAAGGGTATTTTTACTATTTTTTTTTTAATATATACAATCATATATTTTATTTAAACAATTCAGCATATCAAAGATACATATTTAAACAGTATTTTGTGAAATTTTTATTTAAAAATTCCGAAAACTCAGCCGTTGGTACCTCATCTCCCTTAACGTCTCACAAAAAAATGCTCTTGCCGTGGACAGCATAACTCATTATTGGTTCATCTAAAATCAAAAAACCAAAAATATTTCGTTAGTACATGGATAAATCTCGTTACTGGACGAAGGAAAAAAAAATGTAATTTGAATTTTTGACAGACTTTGAACAAAAAAACACATTTTTTTGGTCAAATTTTCGTCATGTGTTGGCTCGAAAAAATTAGTTGTAATAAAAAAAAAATAAATAACTTGATAATGTTATTCCAAAGATGTGTGCAAAATTTGAACAAAATCGCTTCATAACTTTTCGAGAAATCGTGTCCACTGACTTAAAAAATCGAGTTTTGAGATAAACGCGTTTAAAGCTGTATACCTGCGAAACGCTGCACTGACATGGCCTGATGGGCGGAACTTCTGAAGGGTCTATCTCGAAGAATTTTACTCAGATCAATTTGAAATTTTAGGAGAATATTTTAAACATATACTATTTAATAAAACAAAAAAAAATCGATTTTTTGAAATTTTCAAACCCACCTAACCCCTTAAGAAGTTTTCTGGACCGTTCACGAAGCTTGGACAGTTCAGGGTTCTAATCACCTCTTGTCTTCTTTTGGTCACAAAAGTTAGTTTGTTGCCAGTATTTTGAACGACCAATTCCAGTAACTTGAGACCTCTGGGGAGACCTTATCCTGGACACGAAAATTGATTCGCCCCAGATGTAGGTGAGGACGGCATCCGTACTTCGACTTCAGCACCTTCAGAGACCCAAGATCGATACCCAGTACCCGGTGAGAACCCGCCTCCAAAGGGGTAGCGGATTTCTCCCTAATGCACGTATACTCTCCAGAGAGTTTTGAACACGGATGCGTGTGAGAAGCTCTCATTAACTACAGGAAAGACCCGGAATCCAGCTACTCGCTCGTACACACCTTTCTTTGCTACTCTCAACAAGAATGAACGTGCTGTTTTCGCAGGCCGGAATTTTTCTACCCATCTTCGGGAAAAAGCATTGGAACAGTGCATCCTTACGATGCCGTCGCTTTTACCCTCGAAAGCCGGCGCGTCTTTCGGCTCACCGATAGCTTGCCAACGGTAGCTGTCAAGATAGTCTTGTTGCCCTTTGGACAGTAGACCGTCTTGTTTGTCGGTACGTATCTCTACCGTCATTGCCTTTGCTGCAATTCTCGCGAATGATTCGCCAGACGTTGACGGAAGAGTGTCATTCGACATTTGAGGTCCCTTAGATTTAACATTGGCGGGTATAGGTTTGTCTGCCTTGGATTGGGTCGAGGATGCAGGCATTTCCGAATTCCTCTTCTTTGCCTTTCTCCTCTTCCGGTCGTTGGCACAGACCCCGTTTCGTTACCGGAAGAGTGCAACGTTACAGAGGAATCCTCTGTTGTGCCACGCTTTCCATTACAGGTGTCGAAGTTTAAGGAGCTTGAGTATCACGTCAGTCCATAAGCTCGAGCGTTTTTAAAAGGTGGTTTTAAAATTAATAAAAAAGATGTTTAAAGTATTTATTAATCATTAATATATTTTCCTTCATTATTTACAATGTCTTCCCAACGGTTAGGCAAATTTTTAATTCCCTGCTCAAAAAATTGTTTGTTCTTGGAGCCAAAATACGCTTCGATATCCCTTTTTATAGCTTCTATTGAGGAGTACAGTAGACGCTCACAAATTAGAACTCTTAGTAATTAGAATTTCCAGAAATTAGAATCAACTTTTTGAATACATTACACGCTCTGAAATTAGAATCGAAAATTCTATATTAATTTCAGAGCGTATTTTGTTTTTTTGTTGCAAAATAGATATAAAAAGGGGAATCCCCAATTTATTCATGTTACGCTCGGTAGTCGTTGGATTTTCGTCGCTATCTGTACAGTTTTTGTTAGTTTTTGTTTGAAATTCGATTCGCGTGCACGTGTTTCGGCATTGTTTGCTTAAAAGTAAAAGTCGTTCGTTGAAATGCCAAATAAACGTAAGAAAAATACTTTGTCTTTGGAAACCAGATCTTTGGAGTGCAGATCTTGGAAAAGCTTGACCAAGGTATTCAAGGGAAGCGGTTAGCCCTAGAATTTGATGTGGCGCCATCTGCAATCACCTATATCCAATCTATGAAATCATCAATTTTAAGCGCTGTTTCTAATACCTATCATAAGGCTAACAAAAAATCATTGCATATCGCTGAATATCCAAAAATGGAAGCAAGTCTTTATGAGTGGTTTTTAAATCAACGCGAAAAAAAGTGTACATTAACTGGGCCAATACTAAAGGAGAAAGCCAAACAAATATTCAAAGTGGAATATCCCGATAAAGATGAAAGTACATTTAGCGCAAGTGATGGATGGTTTAGCAAATTTAAAAAACGACACGGAATACGTTTTTTAAAAATTTGTGGCGAGATTCTCTCTAGTGATGTTGCTTCAGTCACCCCGTTTATTCACAGATTTCGTGCAAAAGTCGATGAGATGGGGCTAATGGAGTCACAAATATATAAACGGATTATTTTACCGTTGTTTACCTGACAAAACATACGTCTCTCTTTCCGAGAAAACCGCCCCCGGGTATAAAATCCAGAAGGAACGAATTTCAGCGTTACTTGGTGTAAATGCTGATAGATCACATACATAAATTAATGCCATTAGTAATTGGAAAAGCAAAAAAACCAAGAAGTTTCCAAGGATTCAATAATCCACTCCATTACAACTTTTCAAAAAATGCTTGGATGACATCTCGGATTTTTCATGATTGGTTTCACAAGATATTTATTTATGAGGTAAGAAAAAACTTTGTTTTTAGGTTCAGTAATTCCAAAATATTTTCAATTCACAGGTGATTCGTTTCTCTCAGGAAAATAATTTGCCTCCGAAGGCAATTTTGCTAATTGACAACTGCTCTGCTCATGCACCAATTGAGAAACTTCAAAGCGACGATGGAAATATAATTGCATTTTTCTTTCCACCAAATGTAACAGCAACTTTACAACCAATGGATTAGAATCCTATTAAGTTAACCAAGCTAAACTACAGAAGTATGCTTCTTTCTCAATTAATTGCTGAAGGAGGTGACCTCAAGGTTCGCTTGAAATCCTTTTCAATTCGAAATGCAATCATGCTATTAAAGCAAGCTTGGTATGATGTTCCAGAAAGAGTAATACAAAAGTCCTGGTCAAAGTTGAACAACTGGGACTCTGATCAGTATGAAAGTGATGACGATGATGTGCCACTAGCACAGCTACTGCAAAAAGATCAAGACTGCAATGGAGCTCTTCAGGCAGCTCAAGCAGAAATAGAGCCAACTAATAACATTAGCATACCAGAAATTGAAATATGGAACAATGATGTGCTTGATGACGACCCTGCACATGATGAGTCTTCAGGTAGCAGCGAATTTGATGACCGGGAGGTCTCACCAGTTGTCTCTACTTCTACAGCCATTGAAAGTGTCAATAATTTAATAAAATGGTGTACTTATAGTGAATCGTTTTCCGCAAAGCACACAAGCAATCTGCTAGCTCTTCGCAATGAGATTGTTATTGCAGAAACAAATAAAAGGAAGAAGCAAACAGCAATAACAGACTACATGCCTGCAAATTAGTTACGAAGTTTTTGATTAATTTTTGGCTGTTTTAATGTATATTTATCGATCTCTTATGTATTTTTGATAAAAAAAAAATATATTTACTATAATTGGAGTTTTTGTTTTTTGGACCTTTTTTTGACTTAGCGCATAAATACATATATGTATATATATTGGATTGTTACCTCATGTTTTCTCGTTTTTATGAATAAAATTTAGTAAGACAAAATTTCATTGTAGTTTTTCAATGCAAATTGAATTAAATTTTAAGGTTTTATTGAAATAAAAAAACATCCAGGAATTAGAATTTTTCAGAAATTAGAATCACCCTAAAAACAAAGTGGTTCTAATTTGTGAGCGTCTACTGTAGTTCTTGTTACTTATATGGGATTGAAGTCCACGGAAAAGGTGATAATCACAAGGGCCAATATCCGGAGAGTATGGTGAATGCGGCATTAGCTCCCATCCGAGCTCGTTCAGCGTGATATATGTGTGCCTTGCGGTATGAGGTCCTGCGTTGTCGTGGTGAAACAAAACTTTGCGTCTATTCACTAAAGATGGTCGATTTTTTTTAAGTGCCTCATTCAGGTTTGATAGCTGATGGGAATAATAATCAACAGTTATCGTCTGGTTTGTTCCAAAAGTTCATAATAAACAATACTGGCCATATCCCACCAAATAGACAGGATAATCTTCTTGAGGTGAAGGCAATCTCTAGGGGTCGGTTCTGGTGTTAGGTTTTAAAAAGCGTAATAGCTCGATGTTCTCGGACCCTTATAGTAACAAATTACTTTTTAGTTCCTTTGTTCGCTCTAGATTAGAATATGCAACTATTATCTGGAGGCCTTGCCACCAATTTGCTATTGATAGAATTGAACGTGTACAGAAGGTGTTCCTTAAATATGGTCTCAGGTCGTTAAAATTCTCAAATCCTATCCCTTTCTATCATTCCCGTTTGATTTTAATTAACTTAAAGTCTCTAGAGAGTAGAAGGGGTCTATACTCTCACTATTTTTTGTTTTTTTTTAGTGTAATTAAAGGAGAAGTGGACTGTTCATCCCTATTACGTTGCATTTACTTTCATATTCCTACTAGATCGTTACGCAATACTTATCAATTTCATTTTAAATTTCTTAACACGAATTGTGCGCGTAATGCTCCTACTGCCCGCGCTTTAAGAGAATTCAATGAGATCTCGAGTTCTATTCCGTTTGACTTTTCGGTTTCAAAGAATGAATTTTATAAATTTTCTTAACTCTTTTTTCTAATTTATTTAATAATCATCGTAATTTATTAGTACTTTAAGCTCATATTAAGTGGTCTGTAAAAATAATAATTATAATAAACGAAAACGGACCTTTGAAACCATTCCCAACTGAGCCAGGTGCTTGTGAACTGTTCCATGCGATGAATTTAACCTCTGAGCTATCATATCGACTGTAAAATTTGACTCAGCTTCCACGAGTTCGAGCAAGGCGTCGGAGGTAAAGACTTCAGGACGACCAGCGCGCATCCTTCACGTCGCAGTTACCACTTCGGAATTTTGAAAACCACTTTTATAAAAAAAAGACAAAAATATGCCTCTTATACGCGTTCGAAGATTTCATTTTATTTTTTAACAACACGTGCTTCTATCCGCGATTAAAATCACTTGTTGAATGCACAATATATCAAAGAAAATATAAATAGTTCCGTTATATTCCGCGAATAATTTTTTTGTATGCAAAAATCTTAGAAAAGAGAAATTATGGGTAAAATACTCACGAACTTATGGACTGACCTGATACTTGCGTTAGCTAATGCTTCGTCTGTCTTCACCTTTTGTTTTCTTCGTTTGATCTGCCTTGCGAATCTCCAATAACTTCAGTCTTTTTACCGGTACTTTCCTGATTCGCACCAGGTTTGACCGTTGTCAAAGATTTACTCGGTTGCAAAGATCCTTCTGAGTCTACCGAGAGATTGTCCGCCATCTCCATATCCTCCACAACTTGTTCAGTTGCTTCGGATCGCTTCGACGACCGTGTATCGCTCACACTAGCAGTGGGCTTCCTCCGGAATCCTGGGTGTCAGTTCCGGTCATAAGGGGTGTGGGGTTCGGGCCTACACATCCGATGCCCGAACCGTCGATTGCTCAACGGGAGCATTTCCCAAAAGTGTATTCCCTCGTGCAGAAACATCCTTCGTTAGCCTCCACATTAAGAAAAAGAAATACATTTTATCCTTCCTGCCAGGTTGTCGGTACGGCAATCTCCGCATAGTACTTGGGTGGGCAACAATTCCGCCCTTCCGCGGATGGGTGGATACCCAATTCCTATACGGAGCTGCCCTCTTAGGGTTAAATCACTACTTAAGCCTCATCCCCGGGCCAAGGAGACCGACACGATAAGGTTAATATTGACTTTTATAAAATTAGAATTATTATTTATACACATTATACACTACATATCTTGTTTCGTTTTTTTTTCATTGGTAATGCATTTTAGAATTTCCGTCCAATATTAAACATTGAATTTTGTTCTTTATTGCTATATATCTATATCTACTACATTTTACTATACATCACATTCCCTTATTCGGTGATTTTTGCAATATTTCCATTTGAGTTTGGTTGCAGCACGTACGAGGTGTGTTCAAAAATTAAGGCGAATTTTAAAATTTCACCAGTTTATGTACACTCGACTTTCAGCAATTTTGGAACGAACTTCGCTGTCATACGCTTCCTGCACAAAATTTTCAATTCAAATTGCATTGCATGAGCCAACCGATATGCGGACATCCTCAGCAACTTTTCTAATCGTGATTTGACGATTTTCCATAACATATTTTTTTACTTTTTCAAAATTTTCACCGGTTGCTGATGTGTTGGGGCATCCAGAGCGAGCATCATCATTCACATCTTCTCGACCTTCTGTGAAAAGCTTGTACCACATACGAACTTCTTTTTGACTCTCACCGTATGCCACTGTCAACATTTCAAGTGTTTTTGAACACTTAATTCTATTTTTTACACAAAATTTGGTCCAACTTCTTTGATCCATTTTTTTCGATAGCAAAAAATCGCCGAACACGCAAAACTCTTGTGTTATTTATGCCTCTTACAAACAAATCATGTTATATTGCTTAAACCGTGAACAGATCATCATAAAAAATAACAATAATCCAAAATCGAATGTACGTAGCCCGCGAAATTTAAAAATTCGCCTTATTTTTTGGCCACACCTCGTATATGTGATTGGTGAACAACATTGAAAATGTGGTTTAATCGTGACGTTATTATTTTTTTTCTTGCCGTCATTATATCTATTTTATTCCGAATTATTCTAAAGTATGCTAATTTTGTATCAATCTTCTTGCATATAGGTAACTTCTGCTCAAATATGAACGAGACGTTATCAATAAAACGGTCCGCGAATGACATATGGCCAAAATAAATTTTTTGTTTTTTGGTAGGACTGTTATAAGCTTACATGGCAAATTTCAGCGTGATATGTCACATAGTTGGTTTTCTGTGCTACTGTAAACAATTCAAGCTTGAGTGTGTTCTTCGAGTTCTCTTTTATGACTTAAATTGTCTCAAAATGTTTTCCACGGAGCGGCAATTTGAGCTTGGGAAACAGGAAAAAGTCACATGGAGCCATATCAGGCGAATACGGTGCTTGCGGAACGATATTAACATTATTTTTGTTCAAATAATCGCGAACAAGACGTGATGTGTGAGCTGGTGCATTATCGTGATGCAAGAACCATGACTTGTTG